>NC_141823.1:28182089-28491672 GCF_982586985.1 Callionymus lyra | reverse complement strand
GAACTAACTTCGGAGTAAGCAGCTGTTTTTTCCACCATTGTTTCAGCTGTGAGGCCTCCATGTGCTTTTGAGGCTCCAGGAAACTGTGGAAGCTGCGCTCAGTGGAAGCCGTGGGCGCTGGTGATCTGGAGAAGCTGCTCCTGGCCAGGGCTAAGAAGGGGTTTGCTATCATGAAGCTGTTGGTGATCATACTGTGCTCCACATGTTGGCCAGTAAAGATATATGTCTGGGAGGCCTAAAGCTGACTTTCTCCATTAAAATAACATTACTGCACATTATCCCACTGCATTTTCTTTTTCTTTTTTTTATTTGCCTGGCGGCCATGACATGGTTTTCTAGTGTTGTTTTGGTGCTGGGTTATCGTCACTGATGTGCCCAAGACTGCAGTGATTTATTTGGGCCTTTTAAATTCCTGTGAATGTCATTGGCCCTTTGGGGTGTATCAAAAACATTGAAATGTTTTGTGCTAAATGGACTTTTGCTACTTTGCATTTTGGTGGTCAGTCTGTTGGCTGATTAGCATTTGGCACACCTTAGGCAGGTTTTTCGGAACCCAGATGAATATGGTAACCCTGCCATTCCGTGGGTTACGTCTCCGTTGAAGGCAGAGGCAGTCAGGGTGCCCCTTGAGCCGTTTTCAATTCTTGACAAAGGTTTTGTACATGTTGACCTAGTTGGACGATGGTGAATCAGACCACAAGGTAGCCACGGGTGGGTCCTCTGTCCTCAACAACATCTGCATACATGGCTTGGGTTTCTCATTTTCAGTAAGCTATCCTGGACCACCGCTGACAGAGGTTCACAGTTTATATCAGACCTGGTGACGGCGCTGTCGCGGTCTCGGGTCACACAGGTTCACTTTACTACAGCGTACCATCCTAAGGCTTTGCATGAACGTTTTGACGTGTTGCTTTAGGTCTCATTGCTTGCTGTGCTCTCGGATTGTAAATCTGATGGATCAGTTTCACTGCAGACATACAGATATGGAGTGTTAATAAAGATGTGACGTGGATTTATTTATACTCGACTTATTAAAAACAAATTTTGTAGTGAGGACATGTTAATCTAATCATATCATGTTAATATTTGTAAGTAAGTAAGTAAGTCATTTATATTTATAGAGCGCTTTTCCAGACCAGGGTCACAAAGCACTTTAACAATCAATATAAAACAAAAAAAAGATATACTTAAAAGGTCAAGATAACACCAAGAACAACACAAGAGTTCCAGAAAATCAAGGAAAAGCCTGCACGAATAAAAGTGTCTCAAGATGTTTCTTGAAGGAGTCAGTAGATCCATCAAACACAGAGAGAGAGGAAGATCGTTCCAAAGCTTAGGAGTAACAGCCTGGAAGGATTTCTCTACTCTGGTCCTGAACCGTGTGCGAGGAACCATCAGTAGATTCTGATCCACAGACCTCAGAGCCCGAGCTGGGGTGTATCCTTTTCTTTGTGCCATTTCCTTTGATCAATGTTCTTTATATTTTCACTTTGTCATCCCTTGACCTTTGTTCTTTTTATTTGCAAAGAAGTCTATCCATCCATGTTCATTGTTTTTCAGGGACGCACATAGAATATAACTTGTATGGCCGGCACTGAGTGTGTTCTCTCACTGAGAGGCATTTTGGTCAGGGGTGTGGCATGTGTGTGTATCTATATATTTACTATGCGCTTCACTATTGCTCTCTGTCTTCTGGCACACACTTAAAAAAGAGACTTGTCTGGCGACAGGAGTTATTTCTTTTAGTATGTCTGTTTTATCAATTTAAGAATGGAATGATACACAAAAGACCAAACACATACAGTAGGTTGGTGTCGCACATCCTTACACAGTCTATTCAGATCCAGCCCAGCTCTTTTTAGCAACCACTGTCTTGTGTTTGCATCCATGCTTGTCTGCATATGTAGCGCAAATGTTTGTGTGCTCTAAAAGCTCCCTTAAGTTTTGATGACACTACATCTAGGTTATCTCAGATGGAGACTAGTCCATCTACAGTTTAGAGGTGGATTGAATTGGTGACCTGGTGCTGTGAGAACCACCTGCAGCTCAACGCTCTAAAACAGTGGGGATGATAATGGACTTTTTTGGAGAGTTCCAGCCACCCCCAACCCTCTCATTCTCTACGGCTCCATAGCTGACATTGTGAAATGTATCCATAAGCCTGGTACCAACCTGACTGGAGATTTGAAGTGGAAGATGAAGAACTCTCAGAAGCAGATGTTAGCTGAGGAAATTCCACCTCCCACGGACGATGCTGGTTCAGTTTAAAATTGCCACTACAGGGACTACAATCACCAGCTTCATCAACGTGTGGTACTCTGCTGCAACAGCTACAGCAGATTATCCATTCTGCTGCGAAGGTGATCGCAGGTGTCACCAGGATATTGAGGCATACAGGCAGGATCATAGCTGACCCCTCTCACCAGACCACCCCCTGTTCCAACCACTTTCCTTAGGCAGGAGACATATTGACCAGAACTTCACAGTTAAATTCTTTGTACCCGTATAATTTCCAGATCATGCAGTTTTTAATGAAATGTACTGTATTTTATTTATATTTTGCTTAATTCATTATTTACATGCCACTTTATAGTAATGTATCTTATATTATTTTAAGTTATCTTATTGTTTTATTTATATTATTTTAATTATTGTATTCTGTAATGTCACCACAGACACAAAAAATCCTGTGTTGAGTTTACAACACTGGCAATAAAAGTTCATGATACCTTGAAATAAAACGTTATTTTATTCAGGAAAACTAATTTCAATGATACATTTTTTAATAAAAGCTGGAATAACAATAAAGTAGCAGTGGTAGAAACTGATACTATATACGTATACTTGTATATATTTTAAAGAGCAACTCTGCTATCTGCTGGACAAAACGTATTACTGCATGAACACTGAACAGTAAGCCCCTTAAAACACACTTTTGTTGGCAGAATAGCCATTCATTTTCACATCAAGAAAGCCTGCAGTCTCTGCAGCTGTAAGTTTACACATATTGTCTCTGGCGAACTTGTGTCTCAGAAAGATGCAACTTTTAAGCCTTTTGTTTACAAAACAAGAAAAAGTTTTATAGAGCGGAACAGTGTTCAAATAATAGAGTTTTGATACACAAGTCATGCAAAATTAAATCAATTCTAACAGAAATTATAAAAATAAATTAGGTAAAAAATGTCACATATTGTTTCTTTAACTCATGTGAAATAACAAATACTTGAACATCCATTTTATTTAGTTCATATTTTTGTCATTTGTTCAGATGTACAACAAGTGTTGCTTTCTCAGTGGACTTCCATAGAATGCTGGCCTAACCTTTAAACATAGACAAATACATTTTAAATGAGTCACATAACATTTATTTTGTTAGCAACGTTTCAGATCTGACAAAGTAACCAAGAGAACGTAGAGGCAGTGATAAGTTAATGATGCCTTATGATACAGCATCAGCTAACAGTGTCATCATCTTGAACGGCCACTAGATGGCACTCTCTTCTCTGTAATCTTTGACTGTGATCTACTAATTCAATAAAGCCTGACATCATTTTCTTTCACAGTGCCACCTAGTGGAATTTACAGCATCAGCTGCCTCATCAGGCCTCATCAACTCATCACCACTTACAGGTTTATAAAATAATATGGGTAAATATTAAGTCAAGAAACAAGGAGCAATTTTAGATTTTTACCTGGAGAATTAAAAAAACTCCGGCGCCGAATATCAAATGGCTGCCTTGGTGATTGTCTCGCTTTTTCCACTTCGCCACAACAATTTCCTGTTTTCTTCTTGCTTCACTAAAGCGGATTCTCTGATTCTGAAATAGTAGCCGAACCCACTGCAGTGAGTCGCTGTACGATCGTGACAACAGAACACCATGGTGACAATTATGCACAACATAATCCATGTCCCCTTTGTTACAGCAGCACTGACTCAAACAGTGTCATGTTCAGTTGACCCAATGTGTGTGTGTGTGTGTATGTGTGGTAGGTGTGTGTGTGTGTGTGTGTGTGTGTGTGTGTGTGTGAGAGAGAGAGACAACAAGTAATGGAAAGACACATTAGGTGTGAGGTGGAAATCTGAACCCACTGGGGACCGGAGGTTATTGTGACACCTCAGAATCACTCAGTGATTAAGCCGCAATGACAATTGTGCAGAAGACAAACATGAAATACACACTTGCTGCTCACTGGATTGTTCAAACGTGGAAATAAAAATGAATATGGAGTCATTTAATGACTTCAAGTTTAAATATTAATTAATTAATTAATATAACAGTGTCAAAAGGCCTAAGAAGCGGCTGCACCACATTCTTTGATGGACAGATTATACGTAGCACTGTAACAAAAACTTATGAATTCATTTCTTGTCCTGTTGTGCTGCCATGTGTTGATGGGACACATGCAGGCTCCTCCCCCACACAAATACCCGTTCTTGTAAAATGAGAGCACCTCCAGACCCACTTGCTTAAGGACCTAGTCCGACTGGTTTCTGTTGGAAAGGGCTTGGTGTCCAAAGCTCAGATTCCACAACAGGAAGTACAGCGAACAGGTGGATGACCAGTTACAAGGAAACATGTTAAAAAAAATAAACAAGGGACGATCAAGCTTGTTTCTCAATGTTTGAGCTCATTATTAGGCGCCATCGTCATCCATCCCCGGCTTCATCATTCTATGAAAGAAAGTAACATGAGCCAAAAATGTAAAATAAATGAATAAAAAAAACCTTCAAATGAAATTCCACACCTGCAACTGCAGCTCACGATGAGAAACATAATCGACTTGTGGTGAATCTTCATCGGGGAAGAAGCTCCTCCGTAGTCACCTCCAGGTTTCCCAGGTACCAGAAGATCCACAGCACCAGGCTGAGGAAGATGATCAGAGGCCCGGTGAACACCAGGAAATCCCAGAAACTCAACGGGGCGAAGACGCCGACGAGGAAGACGAGCAGGCCGACTATATCCATGAAGAGGGCGATGAAGAAGAACGGCAAACACCGACCGAGATACGCAGTGTAATCCATGACAGCAGCAGGTGAAGAGGATGTGATTCAAGACACAAGTAATAAGATGTTTGGTCTCTTGTGAATGTCGCCCGCAAGTGAGCCGACTGGAAATGGAACGCTCACATTCCTCATCATATCTACATCTCATTTTTTTCAAGATGACGTGTCGATGAGACAGACTGGATAGGCAACAGATGGTGTTGAACTTTCTACCCTCTTTTGCCAAATACATTCAAATGTATGTTGTGTAACAAACACATTTCTAGGCATAGATCTCTAACAATTATGAAGCCCAACACCTTTATATGCAAGATCTTTACTACCGTTTTATATGTTGCTTTTATGATTAAAAATAATCCGAGCAGATAGGGACATCTAACATAACATTTAAAACCAGTCACGACAAAGTTGTTTTTTTCCTCAATTCTTTATTCCAGAAAAAAATAAATTAAACAAATAAGCACTTAAAAAATAGAACAATTTGCTATATACATTATTAAGACCTCTCTCATTTGTGCAAAACCCTAAAATCTCAGTCAGAGCATCATGGCTTTAAATTCCTGAAGAAGAAATGGTCAGTTCAAGGTTTCAAAAGTGACTTGTTCTGGAGAGCTTCAGTCTTTTGGATGATTGGAACAGGAACTCGGTTATATGACGCAGACTCGAACCTATGGGAGAGAAAAGATAGATCTTTAGTTTTGTGCACCAGAAGACAACACATTTAATAATATTTGTTAAAATAACACTCAAATAAATAAAGCTGCTTGATGGTTAAATAAATGACTGTTCATTCATTTTTCACAAGACTTCCATTTTCCTCCCCAAATCAAGGACTATTAATTAGCAACTCGTTTCCCCAGCTTTGCACTAGTAATGTCCAAACTGTTTGCTTCGTTCAGTTAACCTCTGGAGACTGCAAGGCCACAACTTTAGATTGTCTTAATGGCCCACTGATTGAATTTATTAAAGCCGTCGTCTTCGAGCATCGTAAATCATTTCTGTTTCCATGAGCACTGACACTGCATTAACATTTCTTTGAGGAAATGAATGGCAAGCGCAATTAAACTCACAAAACAACATTTACTCTTTCATTTGTCTTGATAATTCAAGCATATAATGTGGAGTAATAATAATTAATAGGTTTTTGTTTGGTTGTCTGTTCTCTCTCGGTCAGCACTGGCTTCCTCTTGTAAAGATGTTAACCCATGAGTATTATTATATCACTATACAAGGCAAATCGATAGAAATACGTCAGGGTAAAATAAATATCAATAAAAATAATAAAAAAAAACTCTTTATAAAGGTAAAAATAAAATAACTTCCGTAACCGTTTTTGCTCTATTTAGAACATATCCAATAGTAATATCAGCATGTATCTGGGCTTCCATTACAATGTCTCGTCAAATAAAAGTGATATTTCTCTACATTCTGGCAGATGCTGTCTGTGTTATTTTCTGTCAGTATTATTTTGAGGTGAAATTGTGCGAGACCACGTGCATGAGACACTTTCAGTGGGGAGTTCAGGTAAAGTACTTGCTTGAAGTTCTGTGAATAAATAATTTACAAGGATTTACAAATTGGATCAAAACCATCTAGTTATACAACTTGACTCATCTATCAAAAGTCTTATTGTCCTTTCAGATTACCAAAGAATTGTCATAATTTATCCACCTCCTGTCACAGTGTAGTGTGAGTTCTCTGACTTTTTTCTGCCCATTTTCTTTTTAAGGTAACAGTAAGGTAACCCCAACAACATGTCTTTAGACTATTCAAGCTGCTGCACCCCAGTACCGGACACTACCTAAAGTGATACTAACACCTCCTTTAATGAAGCAGTGCTCGCCCACTCTCACGTGAAACTGTTGACATGTTTGACGTGGGTGTGGCTGCCATCGGGATGGTGGAGTCGAGGATTTCTCAATTGTTTTCAGACCACAGATGTTTTTATCAGTCCACTGTAGGACTATAAAGTAGGTCCCCACCTAAGGACAACATTGCACACATGCTGCCTCTCCCTGACTCACAAGTGCTTTATACCTTTGAATAATGTTGATGATGTGTGTGTCCATCATATTTTTTTTATGTCTTAACTGTACTTATGTAATACCAGGCTTAAGAGTCTTATCTGTATGTTGTAATGGAACACGTGTATGATGTGACGTAAAGAAGAAAAAATACATTTCCCAAGAGATCATGGGGTTATATCTTCTCATCTATCTAAACGTTGACACTGTTCAGGGGAGTTTGCGAGGCAAGAACTGGGAGCGGCTGCAGACCTTCATACAGCAAGAGGCGCCAGTCTTGGAGTGGCCAGCTCAATTCCCGGATATCAGCCCTATTGAAAATATGTGTTGGAATTTTTGAATGGAATTCGTTAAAGATTAGCCAAACAGGACATGATTGTAAATATTAAGGAACACGGCTCGAAACTAAAAGATGATTATATGGGGTTGTGTTCTAACATCGATTCTAACTGCTTCTACTTGGATAACCCGTGTTATAAAACACTAAGGGTTTCCAAGACAGGAATAATTTGAACTCTACAAGGCGACCGTTGATGATTGTCCATGTGCAAAAGCTCAGTGCTCTCACACTCTAGGTCTATATCCGAGTGTTTTTTTTTGTGCCATGAACAGTTGTAAAAGAGTTTTTAGAATATTTTTTATTAATGTGATTGTATGCCCCGTTGGCTAAGTGCTTGAGACCTGAAAAACACTCAAGGATTTAGTTTTTAATCAAGTTATTTGTTTTCTTGTAAACAACAATTAAGACCAATATATCCTGATGTGACAATTTATTTGTATTACTATATTTAAATCAAAAATAATCTCTTGGCCTGGAGTATGAAGATTTAAAATCCAAAACACATTTCAGGTATAAGGAAGCATTACATTCAAAAGGAGTGTCAAGAGGGCCGACTTGCTAGAGAAGCCAAATGCCAACAGATACCGAACACTCTTACTGATATACACCTGAGCTCTCAACAAAAGAAACCTGGTTAAACAACAACATGGAAGCCTTCCAGATCAATTTGTGGAATCAATTACACTTTCCGGACTAGTGTCATCCTGCTCCATGATTTGGCTAATGTTTTGTCTTTAATGATTCAGAGGTTTTTTGCCAAAATTGGTAACAAAGGCCCAGCAAAAAAAGCAACGATTACTGCTGCTGTGTTGCCGTCATTCCCAGAAACGAATGCGACTCTATTCACATTGAATGGAATCACATTGAATATCCCTGAACCCACAAATCCTTGTCACAATCATCTTCATCATTGCCATGTTTCATAGGGTTCACATGAGAAGCAACCAAAGCTTATGGTTATGATGATGATCATTTACTGCATCTGAAGGTCAAATAATTATGTTTTCTGTTGATCTAGTTTAGATTTATTTTTATTACCACGTGTTTTACAGAGGTAAGGTTCTGTTCAGCAATAGAAATAGGCTTGTATTTGTTTTTCGTTTATTAGTCCATCATATGTTCTTTCAAATAAAACTATAATGAACAAATAAAACACTGAAGCTAATATAATACATGTAATTAAAGTTCTAAAAATTAGATCACAAAGAGAGAACTAATATATCTAGACACACATCCACACAATATATATTATATAAAGATAACTATAAAAATTTACCAGCATAAATATCTTTAGTTATTCTCAACCATTTGTCCATAAAAGTTTCAAAGTAGCCCTCTATGAGTTACGCCCGGTCACAGATTTTTCCGGCCCATAGGGCAAGATTTAAAGGGGACCTAATGGTTGTAGGGGAGCAGAGGGCCATTACTGTACAGAGCGTTTAACACTCTTGGACAATCCAAGTCTCCTCACAGCTGTAATATATCCACGCTCCATAAAGCTTAACAAGTATTCCTCTCCTTGCCTCTTTCCGACGTTCCTCACATCAGTTCCTCCAAGTTACATTTCAAAGTCTCACCTTTATTAAATTACTGCCCCTTTTCATGGGCTGAGCTGATTTGAATTCATAAAAACAGTCAAAATTACACGCTTCATTACGTTCCTGAATTAGGCCTTAAAAAGAAAGAAAGCTTAACACTTTTAAAAGTTTTACTTCAATTTTTTGACATTAGTACAGAACACATCAGATTTCTTTTTGTCCTCATCAAGAGTCAGTCTCACCCTGAACTGCTCATTATGCTAGACTTTTTTTTTTAAAACTTGTTTTTCATTCACATTCCCAGTCAGAAACTTAAAATCATTTGTTGAGAAAGAAAAGGTTTTACAGGAATCATATAATGTTCACTGACCGTCCTACAATAGTCAACAAAGCTAATCTTGTTAAAATAATGATACAAATTAGAGTGACAATGTTATAAATTTACTGTGTAATTATGTTGAAATTATAATATTCTGCATCAGCTAGAACCCAAATGTGGTGTCAATACAAGCTCATTTAAACATTTATTTACATTACATTATACATTTAATGAGATTTCCCTGAAGGGAACTTAATTTACTCAAATACATATCAAGGTTCCTAATTTCAATTGAAATGCTTGCTACTCAAAGAGATCATTTATTTTTTAAGACCACAGATGGAGCTTGTGGATGACATTTGATTTATTTGAGAGTGACTTTGTTGCGTATGTGTAAACCAAATACACAAAAATACAATATATCAGTAGATAAGTGTTTGAAGGGCATGACAGTGCACTTCATTTCGGCTCAGCTGGTGGCATTGATGGCTGCTGCCACATCCTGATCTGTTGCATCAAAAGCAGAGAGCAACCAAACATCTAGATTCTTAAAGCAAATGTGACTTTTCCTTGAGAAAAGTTGGAAATAAGAACAGCTGGCGTGTCAGTATGCGGCACAGCAACTCACTCAGGTCCACATCTCATGATCACTATGCAGGTGAGATCATGAGAGAACGAGACTGTGGCCCATTAAAATTAACCACCTGGAACTAGTGCATTGAAGAAGACTTGTATTTAATCACAGAGAAGGGAGGCCTGCCTCCTTACCTCTCCACCACGCTCCTCTCCTGCGGATCAATAAGTACTGCTGAGTTCCATTAAAATGCAATTGCACCTTCAGGCCCAGAGGGTTCCCGGCCCACCACCCAGGTACAAGCAAGCTGACGGCTAAAATAATGCCCGGGACGTAAGGTGAGCAGAGACGGTCAGGCTCATTAATAAAAAGCTGCCACAGGCCAATGCAGATCTTTTCGGGAAAGGGGGAAAAATAAATTTAATTAGTAATATATTCATGAAGGGAGTTGAGCTGGCAGGGTCCCGAGGGGATCAGCTTTATGTGAAGAAGGGAAAGGAGGGGTCTCTTTGAGGAAACCGGCACAGGAGACATCTGATCGCTGACAATAATGCGAGGCATTTCATCATCGTGTCTGAGAGGAGTGGCGCTCAAAGAAAAAGAACCCAGAATGAGGAAGAGCCATCGACCGACACAGACTGGCAGTTATAAAAACACTGTCATAATTACATGATCGATCTTTGTTTGTTTTTCTCAAAAACACATAACAACCAGGAATAAAGCCACGGGACGTTGCCCGGCTCAGCCTCAAAGGGAGTCAAGTGTAAGACCATAAAAGAGCCGTAAACTTTTTTATTATTTATGGGACACTGTAGTAAATGTGCGGCAATACGAGCGGGAGGAAAGGGAGGACACAATATTTCAAGTCATTAACTGATGCCGCAGCCCAGAGTGATATAAATCCAATACTGTATTTTACCATAATAAGACAAGTTCATCTCATCTTGACATTCCATTTGCCGCTAGGTTGAAGGGCGAACAGAGTCATCACAGAATTCCATACATCTACTTTCTTGCCAGTTGTTACTGAAAAAAAAACCTGGAGATACAACCTGTCAATCTGTTCATGGTCCCACCTCCTGGATTTACTACTAAGTCCTTCCTATCCTGATAATAACAACACAAGTTAGTGATTTGTTGTGACTAGTCACATCGTTTATCTTATTCTTAATGGCAGGGACCAGATTACTAAAGAGAGATGATTTCAATTATAGACCAACATCCACAAGCAATCACCAGGGGCCTAATGTACTATGGTGCTTAGCTGCCTTACGTCAAAGTCCATATGTATCAACACTGAAAAGAGCGGTAAAAAGTACATCATTCCAGCAAGGTCTCAAGTTGCCTATGCCCGGATCAGCTGCTCAGATGCACGCAGAGATACATTAGCGATCAATATTGATCATAAGTTAAACCACAATAGTTGTAGTTACACAAGATAATATGTTCATATTCACCAAATTGATGATCTGTATTTATTAAGACAACATCGATTTGTCTACAACAATCACATGACGGCCTTTTACAATGGAAATAAGTGGGCACATTTGTTGCTCGTGGTTATTCCCATCGGCGAGATCAGTGAATAGATGTATATATAACAAGATGGACGCGACGGGGTGTGATGGGCGAAACTATATAGTACATAATAACTTTGTTATGATTTGACATTTTCGATTACATTTAAATTAAACTTTATTTAAATTTCTCACTTTACTGACTTGTTGAGTTTTTTTGGGTAAAAGTGAAAAGGCAAGAAACCTTAGTTTGAATTGCATCTTGTATGCAAGTGCTAATTTGCACTGGAAATTATTTGTTATTTATTTTACTTAAAGAAAACACATTTAACTGGCAATTTAACCAAAGCTGGAAAATTTAACTCATGATTTGAAATGTGTGTAATGTCATTTTCTTGATGTTAGAATTGTTAGCGAAAAAAATTATCCCTCAGAAACCGTCATTGAAGTAAAGGTATTGGTATCTGTATCAGTATTGTAGATATCCGATTGATAACCGGCTCCATCAAAGACGAATGTCAAACAAACCTGACACAATTTGTCCTGTGGCTCAACGCAGCATCCTCAACATTTAAAAAAAGTATTTAAATAAACGTTAATAGAACTATCTTTGTCAATCTGATAATTTTAAACATTAACAGTTTGAATCACCCTAACAGACAAATAGTCCATGTTAGCACAGTCTTTTAAATAGAAGCAATAGATACACGTGTAACACGTTTTGCATTTTGACACCTCACTGGGGATCATCTGTTATGAGTATCTATCATACCATCGCCACTATTAAATTACATCGGTCACATGTACTGTTCCGAGAAGGAAGTGAAAGTACGGACAGAATCTTGGAAATGGTCGGATTGACAAATTTATTTCTAATATATAATGTTTGGCAGAGACACTGCCATCGTAGCCTCAATGACAAATTCCAAAATGTTCCTAAAGCTGATCATCTACTTACTGTATTAAGCCGACTACTTACGTTAGTCTGGTGTTTGCCTTGCATTAATGTTGGTAGATTTGTTAAAACCTGAGGTGAGCGCTTGCTACTCAAAGCATAGGAGTCAACCTGCAACTAAAACTAATACATATCTGCCAATTTTATCATTGCCGTTTGTAAAACAACACAATCTAAGTTTCATGACACCTTGATCCAGAAGATTTTTCAACAATTGCGTCCATTATGGTAAATTTGACTTGAAATGAGTTTGGTAAAAAACAGAAGTTTACTGATTTAGAGTATGTATTTTTTTCTAAATAAGATGCATTATAAGTCTGGTTATATATATTATATTATAAGCTGTTATTCTCACATGATTAACTTCAAAAATTAAGGTTTCACCATCAAATAAAACCTACAGCTAAATGTTAATACACATTTCCTTTAAAGGTTTATTTGTGAAACCATCTACTCTTAAACTCAAACAAACAATAACATTCTAGGCCTAAAGTATATTCACATCATGTAGGACAACATGAAAGAAACCATCATTGAGATGCTGGTTTCACACCTTTGGTTGAATATTGCACTAGTTAGTGAGATGTTGGGTTTGATCTCAACTTGCAATGTTAAACATTTTGAACCATGATGTACATACCGTGTGTCAGAGGAGCCTCTCGGCTTTGTCCTGAGTCGTCTGCACATTCAAGTTGGGGCTCCCCACCACCCCCAGTTCCATGTTCTTATCAGCAGAAGTCCACTCATGACCCCCAACAAACGCCTTGTTGTCGCGACCCGGCGTCCCTTCCCCGTAGATGTCTTCCCAGGTCACCCGAGCGGGCGCCGAGGAGCGCACGGTCCCTTTCGCGTCCCTTTCCAGGGTCTTCTTCCACTCCCCTGCCTCCAGGGTCTTCAGGCTGCTCACGCTGAGCCTCTCCGAGAGCTTCCTGGCCCAGTGCGAGAAGGTCACGTCCACGGAGCTCCTGCGCTCCTCCAGCCGGATGTTCCCCGTGTACCACATCACCCACAGGATGAGGCTCAGGAAGATGACGATCGAGCCCGTGTAGATGAGGAAATCCCCGTAGAAGCGGCCGTCCAGCCTCAGGTTCCCAAAGATCCCCACCAGGAGGACCACCAGCCCCGTGGCGTCCAAGACCACCGCCATGAAGAACAGCAGCGCGCAGTTGCCCACGCAGCCCTGCGCCATACCGGTGGACTGACTCCAAATAACGCGGCCGGACTCTGATGCTTGTTTATCAGGACGCACATGTCCCCCCCCCAGACTCTCAGTCCACCTGCACGGCGTCTACCTGCACGTAAGCCACGCCCACCGCGTATGAGTCACTCCCACTGAGGGCGCCAGATTTCAGCGGGAGCTGCTGTTTCTTACTCTAACCTGGTCCATCATGTTTCTGTGCTAAATTAAGGAATATTCTCTTCATGTTCTATTCGTAAAATAGATACTTTTACGAGCTGCTGGGCCCCACGTCTGCTTGTCCGTGACATCTTTAAAATAAGAGCGCCATCTGTTGGTTTCTGAGAACAGGTGGCTGAAGTTCAAACTGAATTAGTTCAATCATAAAATACAAAAATCGAAACATAAATATTATATAAATAATGTATATAAAAGATAAGATTTATATTGCGAGTTGAGTCATCACTCACCGTGCTTTGTCCCCTAACATAAAAAAACACAATTTTAGATGAAATCCAAATTAAATTACTTGTTAATGATATAAATAGGTTGTATGCTATAAAGAACTCCGACAACCAAACCAATATTCATTCTCTTTACACTCAAATACAAATACAATACAAATGTCTGTTGCCACAGTACAAAACTACAAAAACTAGATAATGGCGTTTAGTATCTTTCCAACAAGTTCAAAAAGTATTTCATTGTTGTTGCTATTTTCTTATTTTAAGCTAACCCTGATCAGGCACCTGATTGGCCGCACCTATGAAAATGGGTTCTGCTACAGTGGTCAGTAGGTTTCTTCTCCAAGAATCGGTAAGTTTCACTGATCCGTATAGAGCCGTGTGATTGGGCAACCTCAAGCTGGTGTTCCACAAAACCAAGTTTCAGTATTGTTTAGAGTGAGCCCTAGTATAGTATCCAGACTAAAGGCTGAGTTCTAAAAAACCCCAAGAAGATAGTTTACATAACACTTCATGTCACTTTCTGTCTTCTACAGATTTACAGAAAAACATTGCAGGAAGATATAGCCAAAGGCTCTCTGCCGAGACAAACTGTAAGAGACTGCACACAATCTATCTTCGGGCCAGTCTGTCAAACTGAGACTGAGAAAACTGACCAGAAACTGTTTCCTTCAACTGAGAAAATCTCTAAACTTATGAAAAATGATGTCACAACACGATCTGGAGCTTGTAATCCATAGGTTTGTGTCTTGTGCCTGCAGTAAATACAAAACTCTGCAGCGAGAATTTTGACCCGCTCTAGTAGAAGAACTCACATTTCCCTGTTCCTTAAAACTCATTGGCTGCCAGTTTCTTTTAAGATCAATTTTCAAATTCTGCTTCTTATTTTCAGAGCTATTCATTGTCAAGCTCCTCCTTACATCAGTGATCTGATCCAGCCTTACACCCCAGCTCGGGCTCTGAGGTCTGTGGATCAGAATCTACTGATTTCTCCTGAACACACTTCCGGACCAGAGGAGAGAAATCCTTCCAGACTGTTGTTCCTAAGCTTGGGAACGACCTTCCTCTCTCTGCGCTTGATGGATCTACTGACTCTTTCAAGAAACATCTTAAGACGTTTTTATTTGTGCTTTTCCCTGACTTTTTGGAACTCTTGTGTTTGTCTTATGTGTCTTGGCCTTTTATAGTATATATTTTAACTGTGTACTGTGTGTGAGTGGAGAATGCTTTGCTGGTTGCTGCAACGACAAAGTAAAACGTTTGGTGAGCGTGATAGTGTTGGGTGTCATCTCTCGCATTGTAAAAAACATATTTGCAGGTAATCTCAATGCAGAGGGATATCTAGATGAGCTTTTGAAACCAGTGGCACTCAAACATCTCCAGTCTGAACCCAAACTCCAACCTCCAGAATGACAACGCTTCCTCTCGCAAAGAGTATCAGTGACTTCAAAGGATGGAATAGCCTTCTAGCATTCCTGACCTCAACCCTCATAGAAGAATAAAATATAAATAAAGTGAAAATGTTCCGCATTAGCAATGATTTGAGATTTCATTATAAGGTAATTCATAACTCAAAGATGTCATCGCAGAGAGAGTGTGATCTGAAATGTGCTGCTGTTGCTGATGCTTTATCAGAACCAGAGTTATTATTTTCGTTTCAGATAAAAAGGTATCCTTGTTTATAATGATTTTTTAAGGGCAACAGTAACACTTTACACTTTTCCTTAGAATACAATTCAGAATCACCATAAAGGAGAAGCAGTAAAACAGAAGTTGTTGGTGCAGCCGATAGATATTTTAAAATAAATTCCATATTATTTGACATGCTCCCATGTGATTAACAATCCTAGCTCTCCATAAAGTGTATAGAACGTTTTTTTTCTTTAGGGAAAAGTGACACCCGTGATGCTCAAATCAAATTTAAGGTCATTGCCTTTTTTAATTAGACTGTGGAAGCACAAGAGCACGTAACTTAAATATGTCATTCCGTTTTTTAATCTTGCAGCTCTTCCCTTCCTAATATTGATTTGGAAAATTATTATAGGACCCATAACATAAAAAACCCCATGTCTTTGACTCATTGACCTCAATCTTTCATACACAAGTTTTATTGAAACTCTGCTCTCATCGTTCTGTCATTGATTTGATGATTTATTCAGCTCTGTGATTAAGCGGATGGATGAGTCATGATGGACTTTTTTTAATTTATTTTTTTTTATCTCAGAAGAAAGACATCACAGGCTGAATGATTATGGGATGTTTTCCAGTCCGCAAAAAAGGGACAAAACAATCATGACTTTATAATCTATGACTAAGCTGTTAGGAGTGTTATCAAGATGACACGGATGCTGCTGACTGAGTCTCTGTGGTGCTCGAGTCGACAGTTAGGGGGCGCCAGACTTCTTTGAAACGTTATCAGACTCAGACCACGTATGCTTGGACGTAAGAGAGAGAGAAAAAAAGCCAAGTCGTGTTTGACAGTCATCTGAACCACAAACACGTAAAAATAAATAAATAAATAAATAAAAACACAAGACATCTACTCAGGAGTGAAGGATATCAGTGACTTAGATAGGATGATGAGAAAGGACAGACTGTCTGCTGGAAAAAATGTATTTGACAGGAAGTTTCATTTTTAAATGGCTTTTTAAGAAGCAGCGGGATTTATTAAATGCTTAAATCTTGTCACGCACATCTCAAATAAATTTACGGGCTCTCATTTGACACTATAATGCTCGTATAATAAAGACTGGAGACAAGTGTCATCCACTTAAGCCCCGTCTTACCTGCTCCTTATTTTCGTGTACCTTATTACAGCAGATAAAAAAAGGGTCCACAAAACGTTACACAGAAACCATTTCATCTTGAAAAGCCAATTGCAATATTTCCTCTCCTTGAATCTACATTAAATTGACCCTAGAGTGACATTTTTATTTAATAATTTAACTCCAAATACACTTTACTTAAAATACCAACACTGCGAACGTCTGGACTGTTTTAGCAAATAAATTAGTGATGAAGTGAATTTAAAATGACATTTTATCTTCCAAACCTTCTGCCAGTTGCTGTATATTTTGAAGGGGTATCAATCCTGTAAGAAAATAAATATGAATGTGTGCAGACACAGATGGTCCTATCTTACTGTACATGTTTTTCTTCCCATGCTTTATTTATTATTTTTACTACTAAATAAATCCTGCACCTTCTTGTCCGTACTCTGTTTTTTGGTGGTATATAGCAACCCAAAAAATAACCAGAGTAGCAAGTTTTACGATGTAGTGGTTACTATTGGCACCTCAGTAAGATGAGGCTTCATGAAGCAGCGTTTTTTTTCTTCTTCTTTTTAGCTGAGTGTAAACATCATGTTAAGTTATTATGAAGCAGAGGATGCCATCTAGTGGACTCTGAAAATATATATACTTACGCTTCATGAAGCTTCGACACATTAGTTTTCTCTAAGATCCAAAAACACACTATTAATTCTTATAATTAATACTTATTACATTACATTTATTTTAAGTTAGTGCAAGTTGTTTGTCGTTGTCTATTTATATATGTCCAGTGAAGGACAGGGGTTCAGTAAAGGTGTCTCTGACCCTGGAGGACCCTGGAGGCTCAGATAAAATGAATAAGATCATTTAAATTAAAAAGATGAATTAATTTATTTAGATTTGGGATCTATTATACATTTGCTTAACCTCCTCTCAGAAGAACTTGAGTCTGGGTCAACAGAAAACTCTCGTAAAGGAGTAATATTCCAGCAGTTGTAACTAAAACTTAACTTTTCTTCCCTAAGGCATTTTGTACCCTCATTGATGTTCCTCCTTCATTCCTCATTAGTTCATGGACTAGAGAGGACGGGGCTGCAGGTTGCTGCAGACAGTTTGGGACACGCTGGATAGATTCCCCAAAAAACATGTAAAGGGCAAGGCAAGTATGTCTTTTAAATATTTATAAAAACTTCTGATGTTGCTCAGATTTTGTGAAAAACATCTGGGTTTTGGATATCTCCAGTGAAAGGCTTTATAATAATCAAAATAGAAGGGTGTTTTCAGACCCAGAGATCTTAAAACAGAGTGCCATTTAGAGGACTCCCAACCTTTTAACGGCTGCCTTGTGACTCAGCAAATCGCTATATGAAGAATCGGTTAAGTTTTAATTAAACTGATTCACTAATACAGGGAAAACATGCAATATAATTCAATGTGCTTCTGACTTTACGGACACAAACTGTGAGACTGCATTAGGTGCTGATGCCTCACAGCGTGATGGTCCATTATCGAGTCCAGCTGAAACAAGCCTGGAATGAGTCCTATTTGTATGGAGTCAGTGCTCACTCTCTATATGGGTTTTCTACCACATGGCATGAATTGATGACTCTAAACCCCTCAAGATCTACACGTCATGTTATTCAGCCTTGAATAGAAGCTTCATTATACTCCTCTGGGTTGTCATTACGAGTCAGCCAATACTGCAAGTAGACACCAGAGGGCAGGTAACCAGAGGAAAACAGAGGCTTATGACGTGCAGAATTATTTCAATTATTCCGATTCAATGTTTCTTAGTGCGGAATTTTCATATGTATTTGTCGGCTGAACCTTCAGTCATCGAGAGAGATGGATGTGGACACGACTGCGGCTCACTGGAGGCAGACGCTGATGGACAAACGGATTTAATACTCAATCTAAACTAATTAGGAAGACGAGGAGGGAAGGAGAACAAATGAAACCTGAAGAGAGAAGCAAACTAACTAGTATGTGGAGGTAAAACAAACGGGGGATTAAGCCCAGGAAGTCTGACAGGATTTGATTGGAAACTGGAGACACAGCACACCTCTCCCTCTCTGCACGCAGCATTTACAAAGAAAATATACAGACTTCCTGTTGTCGAATGTGGCTTAAGCTTCCTTGATCCAATTTGTCATAGCAGCCGTAACCCTCTCTTTAAAGCCGGGGTGGAAGGAGGTTGTTTGCTTCTGGGGTTGGCCTCGAAAGAACTTTGTCAAGAATGTGACGGAACCACTATAGGTGGGAAATAAAAACTCTCTTCTCACCTGGAGTCTGATAAAAACAAGAGACAGAAGTCAAATACTGAAAGAGACAATTCACATAATTCATCTAATACTTTATGGCAACTGTCATTCACTGACTTTTTTTTAAGGTGTTTCAGCTGAAGTACATGATCAGGGATTTCTCCTCGAAGACATTTAACGCAACAGTGACGATAAAATTTCGCCGGAAATAGCAGCGATCAGTGTCACCATATTATTTCAGTTCAAGTTGAAACTAGAAAAGAACTGTGTTTTGAAAGAAAATCAAGCTCCTTTCACTCAAAGATACATATTTTCCTCACTTTTCCATTGCAAAGTCTGAGCATGAGAAGTGAGTTCGTTTCTGAAGATAACTGGTGTAAAAGAGTCGGAAAAATATGGAGCCCTGAAAGAGCAGATGTGGGAATTATCAAATCCCCCCCCTGTGGAAAGGAATATCATAATGCGTATAAAAATAGGTTCACAGAAATTAGTGATTACTCACGACTTTGCTTTTGTTTTCTGAGTTTCCTTATGATGACATACCAGGTTCAAAGTAAATACAACAAATAGTCGATGTCTGTGTGACATACTAAGAATGCTTTCAAAAATGTTTCTAAGTGTTAATAGTTTATTTTCATCAATGAACAAAATGCAGTGAATGAACAAAAGAGACATGTCAATCAAATCAATATTTGGTGTGACCAACCTTTGCCTTCAAAACAGCATCAATTCTTCTAGGTACACTTGCACACAGTTTTTGAAGGAACTCGGCTGGTAGGTTGTTCCTATCATCTCGGTGAACTAACCACAGATTTTCCTCAAATCCTTCTGTCTCTTCATGTTATCCCAGACAGACTTTATGATGTTGATCAGGGCTCTGTGGGGGCCATACCATCACTTCCAGGACTTCTTCTTCTTCTTTACGCTGAAGATATTTATTAATGACATTGGCTGTATGCTTGGGGTCATTGTCCTGATGCAGAATACATTTTGGGCCAATCATACGCCTCCCTGATGGTATTGCATGATGGATAAGTATCTGCCTGTATCTCAGCATTGAAACCATTATTCCTGACAAAATCTCCAGCTGCATTTGCAGAAATTAAGCCCCAATATTGTTTCACTGTTGCCTGTAGACACTCATTTTTGTAGCGCTCTCCAGCCTTTCTGCAAACAAACTGCCTTCTGCTACAGCCAAATATTTCAATTTTGATTCATCAGTCCAAAGCACCTGCTGCCATTTTTCTGCACCTCAGTTCCTATGCTTTCGTGCATAGTTGAGTCGCTTGGCCTTGTTTCCATGTTGGAGGAATGGCTTTTTGGCTGCAACTCTTCCACGAAGACCACTTCTGTCCAGACTTCTCTGGACGGTAGATGGGTGAACCTGGGTCCCACTGGTTTCTGCCAGTTCTGAGGTGATGTCAAGGCTGGACATCTTCCGATTTCGAAGGGAAATAAGCTTGACGTGTCTTTCATCTGCTGCACTAAGTTTCCTTGGCCGACCACTGCGCCTACGATCCTCAACGTTGCCCGTTTCTTTGTGCTTCTTCAGAAGAGCTATGAAATGAAAAATTAAATCTTTGTCTCGGAGAAACCTTGCTGATGCAGTTTAACTACTTTGTTGCTGTGCTCAGTCTTGCCATGGTGTATGATGTGACATAAAACTGTCTTCCACAACCTCAGCTTGGTAGCAGAATTTGGCTGTTCCTCACACAGGTTTAAGCTCCTTCACAGCTGTATCTTTTTCACTTCATGACTGTGTTTCAACCTACTTGTGAAATTGATGATCATTAGCACTTGTTTGGTGTCTACCTGTTTATCAAATAATTAAAATAAATCATTTTACTCGAAGTCATTGTTATAAATGGCTCTTCCCCCCAAATTGTCTAGTTTCTGCTTTTATTGTTTTCAGACTAATTGAGCTGAAAAAGACATCTGTTTCCAATTGAGAAAAAAAGATAATGAATCATGGATTTAAATGGTGGAATAACCAAACTCAATCTTCACTTTTATGTGGGTGAATCAAAACAAGGTAATCCGAGATGAATTACAGAGGATTTATAAAATAGACACAACGCCAGAGTGAGACGCCTTAGTCCTTAAATCATTGTGTGAGGCCAGTAAAAGCGAGTTAAGAAACAATTTCACAAAATAATTTGTTCAAAAGTGTGAAGACTATTTCACAGCCATAAGGACAGGAGATTGGTTATTGACAAGACTTCAGTCTAAATCTTAAAAAGAGACTTTAGTGCTCGAACGCTTCTGGTGCCATGATGGTCTGTCCTCTGTGTGTTCTGACCCCATTATTATAAATTAAACAACAGGCTTGCGTAACATTTCATGGCATGCCACAGGGCCACTCCGTTAGTGATCATTTGATGTTTAACGTTTAATGTTCAATCATGAATATTGCAGGATTTGTGGGTGAACATGTGTAGTCTTCTGCAGAGTGGGTGGAAAATGGAAAATGAAGATTTAATATTTTACTGTCATCATTGACACAAGGGGACTTTTTTTTTAAACGAGAGAGGGGAAACAAAGCACTAGGAAAGATGATCTTACTAGACAATGTTATTTTATCTGCCTTAATAATTCATCAAAATGAGCACATCATAAACCTACCACTTTGAATCTGACCTTGTTTCCCCAACCTCTTCATATATCGTGACAGGGAAAGTGACGATTCTCAGACTCCACGGTCCTAACACAAGTTTTTGATTGCCTTTTATAAGGATTTATTTTGCACATGAAACCAAAATAAAATTCAGGTAACTATTACATTTTCTAAAATAATGGGTTTTGTGCAAGACAAAATAGTAGATTATGCCACATTTTTCTATTGTAGCAAATACAAAACAAAGTCAACTTCTTCTGTATGAATGTAAGTATGAGATAAGTGTGGATGAAAAACAAGTTAATCGTCTATATAAGAGCCTATCCCATTTTCATCGGATGAGAGGCGGGGGACACCCTGGACAGGACACTAGCCTGAGACAGGGCACACAAAGTCATACAATCATTCACACACACACTCATGCCTATCGACAATTTCCCCAAGTTTCCAATCAACCTCTTTATGTTTTTGTACTGTGGGAGAAAAATATAAACCCCACACAGAAAGGTCACAAGTTGCCTCCCTTCCAACCTGAAAGAGAACCGCAACTTTCTGGCTGTGAGGCGATCGCGCTGCAACCAATGCACCACTGTTCCATAATTTCTTGAGCAAATTGCAAAAGTCTTCATATGTGAAATGAAACGTTATCTCCTTTTAATTTGGTTAACTTCTAAAGCGGACCCCTCCTGCTTATTTTAGGGCCTCTTAAATGAAAGTGGATCCCACCGGAGCACTAAAGTGAGTTTCAACTATTTTCTTTTCTGGGAAAATAATGCACTGTACAGCACCAATCTGCCTTTTTCACCTTTAGATCCAAGTTTATGGTTTTGAGTGCAAAAGTTTATATCACGAAAAATGCCTAAATGACTTGACTTTTATCAGTTAAAGAAATGAATCAATGATGACATGTCTTGTTTGTTAAAGATATTAAGTTGTACCGTTACATTTAATTTTTTCGATCATACAGATTAGATGAGATTATAACAAAACACTGAATTAGGTAAATTCTATACTGTCAGAATGTGTGAAATGTCATTGACTAACAGACTTTGAAAGTATTAACTTAAGACCCGACGTCCTAAATGAACAAGATCTCTTGACACTCGTTTATTCACTACACCATCAAGCAGGATAAGAGTTAGACATATTTTTAATCTACACTTAAGTCATAATAGTTGTTAATGCAAGATTAGACCCCTTTAAGATAACTTACATGCCATATATGGGGCAAAGTAAACACAAGGATTTAGTTAATTGATGAAGTAACAATCTATAAACCCATTTAATTTCTCATGACATTTTTCAATATTTTATCAGCAATATGCACTTGGAAAACATCCAATTCTACAGACGGGACGAAAGCTACTTTGAAAAAGACACTGTGTCCTTCATTAAATATGTAATAAGTCTCCAATTATTTGCTGGATATTTTGAGTCCAGACCCACCAACACCAGGTTTATTTGCACATCTATTTTGGTGCAAACCTGTCAAGAGCGGTTGGAGAAGGTTGATTCAAGAACAATTATTGAAAGTACAAACAAACAAAAAATAGCAAAAGTGATACTGTGACAGCAGATGACTCTACCAAGGCACTGATTCCAAGCACTTTCTTATAGTACAACATACAATTAAATTCAGAACATCTATCTCCTAAAAATGTTTTGGCTCAAGGACAAGGGCTACATTCCTTGACCATGAAACAAACTCACAATAAACGCTTAGAAGTTTGCTCTGCAGCATATATTCCTCATCAAACAACTACTACATCTTGCCTAGCAACGTTAAAGCAACATTTGAAAAATATATTTCTGTATCTCCAGTGTTCGAACAATGTAACTGCAGTGTGATGCAACCACTGTTGCCATGTACAGAATGTACAATTGTTCACAAAACCAGATAAAGGCTACTTTCCCTTCCTGGTATAAAATCTCAGTGCAACATTGAAAACACTGTCTCTAATCCACTGCTGCAAAGCACTTTGGTGGTCACATGAAACTCACAGACTATGTGTATAAGAAAGTATGAAAAAACAATGTTACATACTGCCACTTTAAAGTAAGGTTTTGGTGACTGAGTTCAGTTTTTTCTTTTTGCTAGTTCTGAACCAAGCTAAGCAGCAGTGTTAAGAAGCCATTCAATTCAACAATCAAACCATTCAATCCTTCCATGAATTCCCAAACACAACCAAAATATAATCACTTCTAACTTAACACATTTTGAAACAATCTTATAAACAATTAAATCCATTTACAGCCTTTTTAATTAGGAATCCAACAAGCACAGAAACCCTCGCCCATTTCTCACTAAGTAATGACAGTGAGAAGAGCATTAAAGTTTGCCAGTACTTTACTTGTAAATTAAAGAACTCGACCTGCAAGATAGTCGAAACAATCCTTGCTTGTTTCCTGCGTCTAGGCTGACAGTGAACAACACTCAACAAAAGTGTGATTGACTGCTTAAGAGATGTTTGTGCTCTGGGGTCGGTTTGGTTATTTTCTCCTTAGCATGCAAGGACTTTCAATAAAGAATAGCTGCGTGATTATGTAACAGTTTCAGTTTGTTCTTCCTCCTTTAGGGACACGTATTCCTCTCGTAACTCATTGCTATTATAGCGCCTTTTATCATAGTCCTTCCATGTCACCCGGCTATGGTAAAATTGGATAATAATACAAACTGTTCCGTTGGAAACACAATAAACTTTCTTTTAGAGGTTCAGTGTTGGTGCAGCTGTGAGACAGTCACCTTGGCATTGTGGGATAACTTAGCAAACGTTTGCTTTTCAAAGCCGCGTGATAGTGCAAAATCAATCATAAATGGAACGGAACAACTCTGTACTTTTCCAGGAATAGACAGTGTAGGAAAGTTATGCCATCCTCTCCTCACTTTGAACAACTGCTGCAAGTGCACACACTGGAACTGTAATAAATAATTGAGAGTTGGAAGGTAATTGGGGACATAGATCAATAACATCTAGGGGGTTGTTCTCATTATAGAGATACACAGACACTTCCGAACACTGTAGCTCGATGATGATGAAGCTGGGACGCGAGGAGAGGCAGGGAAAGGAAGTCATGAAATTTACACGATTATCAAATGAGAGCGCCACATTGCTTATCAAGAATGTCGTACTGAACCTCTTAGTGTGGCTGCTGGTTGTTCGCCTGTATTTTCAGGATGTCAGATCTCTTTACTTTTGAGATCATTGCAGCCGGTCTTAGCTTTCGCGGCTCTGATTTCCCAAGAGGATTGTCAGTCTGGACACGCATGGGTGTCTGTGAGAGTTTAAACGGTCAACCCATTCCCCTGCTCCCACCCCCAATGAACCTCCCACACAACCCACAGATTCCTATTACTGGCCTCTATATCCACCCCTGCATCTCTTCCACTCCCATCACCTGTTAGAGAAGTTATCACAGATTGTTCATTCGCTGAGTGCGTATCATACCTTGTGAACGAGTGAAGGATGAGACTCAAGATAGACTCTAATCCAACCGACAATCTTTATTTTCCCACCTTGAAGGTAAATTGTTGCATTTTCAATCTGATTGTGTTTTTCTGTGGAGCAGTTACTTTTAACCTGTTTATCCCAGAGGGGGCAGTTCAGAGAAACACACGCGACCTGTGCACACTATCACTCTCCTGGAAAGACATTAACTGCCTATAATTCCCAAAAGCTCCAAGAACCCCTGATACAGGAGCGATGAATATCTAAAAGAACCGATTAGTAGTGCAAAACTATACATAAAGAATAAACAACGTATTGATGTGATCAAAGCATTTACATAGTTTCTTGTCACTCATCTTTAACCTCTAATAGACAAGAACCACTTTGTTATTGTTACATCTCAAGCACTTATATTGGTAAGATATTTGGCCACCTTTACACATGACCTTAATGTGTCTTTTTTAATATCCAATCACAAAAACATTATGGGGGTGTCTTTACATCTTTCAGGTTCATAAACACAGCTAAACATAATTACTTTTAACCTAAACACACCCTCATGTCGACTTAGGCTAAAAAAATATGTTAAAATATGGATTTTATTAATTTTCTTCCTGAACATCAGGGCTTCAAAACCAGAGTTACATTACAGACGAGCAGTATGGAGCTATTTGGAGGATTTTTTGTGTCATTTTGGACAAAGACTAGTTAGCCCAGGTCGCTACATTAGCATGAACCTGCATTTCTGTCAAAAAGTAAAGGATTATTCTGAAAATAATTCAATTGTTCAGTTCTGTACATTTGCCGTCTTTACACATCACCTTAATGTGTCTGTTGCAAAAGAAAATGTAAATATCCAATTACAAAAACACATATGGGGTTGCTCTGCATCATTAAGGTTGAAAGTTAACGCGTTGTTTTTGCACATTAAACTATTACAGCCTAAATGTATTTCATTGTATGTTGCTCACATGCCAGATCATTGGCACTTTAAAATAAAACAATGCCCCATTTTCAATACATATTATGCTATTATAATCAAAGTTTATGCATTGTGGTCTTAATGTTTTGTCATGTTTATAAAAGATTGCACGAGTTGATCAATATGATGACGGAGGAGATACGAGAGAACTGGTGTGGATACCTGGAGTGAAAATCTTAATGAATGACAACCAGGCTGCGAGTGGCTATTAGGTGTGGTTTATTGTTTTTGCCTGCTGAACATGAACAGACCACATCTGCCCTCCCTGATTGGTACTGAACTTCTTTTTCATTCATTTTAATTCTGTGATTGCACGGCGTGTCCCTGACTACATATGGCGACTACAAACTCATTCAGTTTGTGGATTATTTTCACTATGGATCACAATTTCCTTTGGCTTAAGTTGGACACGGAAAAACTAACTTTGATTGGGTGTTTTAAAACTGTTTCATTATTTAATGGTATGTTGTGTGGAAAAGCAACCACCAAACACTGAAATACATTGGCAACTTTTTAAAAATGTGAGGTTGCTGCCAAGGCCACAATTCATAAGATAAACTAACGTTGATACACAATATGTGTGTGGAACCGATTGATACAGACATAAGTTTTACAAGTGGCTGCTTAAGACCGATAAAATGCAGCATATTGTTCTGTGTATTTTTCCAGGAATATAAAAAGTAAAATATAGTTCAGTTCAGACTATACTGAACAGAACACGCAGGGCTCATTAAAAAAAGATGTGCTTTTTTAAACTAGTATGAAAAGCTTAACAACACACTCATTTTGAGGAGGAATTCATTCTTAGTTTTCGTTGTTTATGTATCAGACCTGAATCAGATTTGCGTCATGCAGGGCTATCCATACTAGGTAGATAAGATAGAGTAGTATAGTGGAAAGAGTAGCATCTCCAGTAGGAGGGAAGTGAGCTGAGACAAGTCTTGCAGAGACGAAGGTTAATCCAACTGGAAACCTGCTATGGTGTAGATCCAAGGAAGGTTTAGCCTTTAAAAGTATCAAGACAATTGTATGAAGGTCTATCTAAGACCACGTTGTGTCATTTTGCCCCTGGCAGTCTTCGCATGTGCTCTATGTACACATCACTGCATGGAAACGGAATATACACTGCAACAATAAATACCAATTGACCCATGAAATAGGGAGAGCTGTAAGAAGGCAGACATGTTCTTCAAATTTGTCGCATACGTTTCAGGCGAAAGGTTGTCTCGGCTCAACTGTTGTCCTGAGAGCAGCTCAAGGACAGCCGTGAGTGTTTATAATCTCGGACCTTGGCAGCTCCAGAACCCACTCCACTTTAACACGGCCCAGGCAAATCGCTGATATAGTGGTGACGCCAATGAAATCTCCTCCCTCTTACTCCCGTCATTCTGAGTGGCTATTGTCTTCAACCCAGTCGTATAAATCAGACCAAGAATGGTGGAGGATTAAAAGAGGAAGAAGGAGGGAGGGGCAGCAGAAGATGGAGTGGTGCAAAAAAAAAAAGAAAGACAAATGGGACTTACTGCCAAACTGTCCTCAGCAAGGTCGTCACAGTGATTGGGTTGTTTGTGGCAATGATGGGACTCAAGGGAATGAGGGAATCCAGTGTGAAGTGGGTGACATTTACTCTGAATCTGAGTTTTATGCCTGGAGTGCATTTCTTGTAGCTCTTAGAAGATTGCAGCAAAACACTAAAAAATCCACAGTTTATGTGAGTTTCTCGGATTAGACACTAAAGCCTGCAGGCCAAGCATCCATGTGGTGCGTCTCTATTTGTGTTTGAGTAGACGGGGGTAGTAAAATAGGTAAACTCATGCACCATAAGGTAATTAATCTCTGTTTTTATGGGGGACTTTTAATAAAAAGGCAGGAAAGAAGAGCAGAAATAAAAAGATGCATAGATTTTCTGGACATGACGTTAATGACTTTACGAAGTTTGCTAGCCAAAAACATTAAGTAGTAACATCAACCTCCTGAAAAGGACAGATCTGATCTTGCGTGGTATCATGACCATGTTTTGTTGTGGGGTTTAAACCTACAGCATCAGCTTGTACAACCTAGTTCTGTGGCCGATGTTTGTTCAAATGGATTTGAGCAGTTCATAGGTCGCTGGGAGCCAATTAAAGCTCACTGATGCGTGTTGAGAAAAAAGGCTGACCGATGTGACCAGATACAAGACAAGCTGCTGTCGCTTAAATGGCTGAATGCTGGTCCGGAACAAAAACACTGAGCGCGCACATATGTTGGTGATGGACTGCAGACATTCGGTAAAGGACCAAAACTTGGTCTCAAAAAGAGCAAATGATTTGTTTTATGACTTTCTATGGTAGTACAAGAGTAGCTAAAGAAACTTAAACCAATTCCAAAATAAATTAAGGAACATATAAATAAATGACTTAAACATTCCAAAGATTTAAAGATGTTTAAGAATTGGAACCAGTACCAATGCCTTTGAAATGAACACCCTCACATACATAAAGTGTATAAATATTTAGAATATTGCAGAGACTCTCTGTGCTATGTTGGACTGCCTCAAACAGAAATTAATTCCAGGGAGTTAATAGGACACAGTCTTCTGTGATTGAAAAGGACATGCTCAGAGGTTTCCTGAAATTCTTTCATTGGAAAATGTAATGACTCCTTACAACTGGGACAATGACATGATTTATCATGCATAATTCCATCCAAGATACTCCTGCAGCCTCTGAATGGATTCAGATTTCTGAAAATCTCTCTTTGCTCTGGCACCATTTACTCTGCCTCTCATTAGGAATCCATTTAAACAGTGACGTAGACGACTATTTTAACCAAATCATGATAGTTGTTCCTTGCCAATGAGTCACAGACCAGGGGAATGATACCACCAAATAATGCCACTTCGAAGAGGGAAAGTGAAAGATAGCGGCGTCCCACCTCACTCACTGGCTGTTACACATCAGGTGGTTTGTATTTGACAATTGTTGTCAGTCGGGTTTATCTTTAAACAACGGCAGATTCAGAGCCTTGATGCTACGGTTGAATCAGGTTTGGCAGCTGAACAGGCTTTGCACTCAATTTGGTATACAACTTTACATTCTACATGAGCGGAAGTCAATATTTAAATCCCTCCCTGGGTTTTTTTTAAAAGAGGGTAATGGTCAGAAATGTTGACAAGCAGATAATCAGGTAAAGGCGAGATGAAGCGAGCCTCACATGCTTCTCTGCCAGCTGAGATAACAATCCGCCAAGTGTAACTGCCGTGAAAGATAAGAAGGATCTCATCTCCTCCCAGGCTTCTTCCTCATAAACCCGCCACCCGCATCCATTTATATTTCGCTCCCTCGCTTTCCATGAAGCTCTTTTGAAAGACCTGCAGCGTAAGGAGGAAAAGGTGTGATAGCTGATGATAAATTTAAGAGCTGTTCCACGTCCTATTTTCAGACGTAATAAATGAAACGCATATTTTTTGTTTTGTTATGAGCCTGCCTTCCAACAGGCAGCACATATGCACATGATAAAGTACGTTTCTGCATGCTTCCTTGTACCTGGCATGATTGGCTTCTTTATTCAGGTCATGTTTTGTAAAACTCGTCTTTGCTCCCCTTGATTACCCAAGCAATGAGTTTTTTGGATTCAACACATTCTTGTGTTGCTGAGTCATTTACTATCTTGACCATTTAATTAAGTGAAATACTCTCAGAGGGCATCTGAATTTTTGTACAAGGTTTTTTAGTTAGTGAATTAAATCCCCTCTGCTACTAAACTTTCCAGATAAGATCTAATTTGATTGACTTTATATTTAAAGCTAATATCAGAGTCTATCTACTGTGATGTGTATGTGGTTTTGCCAAACATGGAATAAACAAGCAACAACTTTCAATGTTTGTTTATCATGTATCCTTAAAATATTTTATTCATGTACTTTAAAAGTCTGTTTAAAAGTATTCAGACTTCCATTTGAAAGTCTTAACTAGCTGCATTTTCTTATTGCCTTCAAAACCAAGTTATGCTGGCGTAATAATTTTCTTTAACACCTGAATCATCACATTAAAAAAAGACTGGATTAGATTTTAACCTTCCTGTAGGAAAACCTACAAAAACTTTGTGAGTTCGATGTTGAATTGAATTTAGAATGCATCATCAGTCGTGTTTCTCTGGCTAATTGGGTGTTTCACGCTTTAAAAACCATCCACCAGGGGTGCTAAAGTCAACGCACAAGGGGCCAAAATACTTCTAAGTCAAAGTAAGTAAGCAAGTTATTTTTCATTCTTCAAGATGAATTATCTCTGTATTTCCTCCTCTTATAAACATTCAATAAGAAAATTCCTTTCCGTTAACATAATGATTACTATAATTGGAAGCCACTGTATAATTGTCTACTTCGATGAGCTAGTATTCTTACCTTATATTAAACACTGGAATCTTTACAGGTCACTTTATCTACATGAACATGAATCTTCTTTCATTTCAGCCAACCATCTGCCACATAAAATGACTTGACAGGCTGACAAGTTTGACACTGGGTGTTACACACCCTGTCCAGAGGTGACCAGGTACCCGCTGATCAAACCTGTACCTGCGCTTCATGCCCAATAAGTGAGTTGCCCTGATGATAAGAAGAGAAACATCTCACGTCAAGGGCATCGTTCCTTTTCGAGCAAAGCCACTGGCTGCTTCTCTTTGCTGCTTCTGCAGATTTAATGGCTGTGCTTTGGCTCTTTCCAACGACTCCCAAGTCCCTCAGCAGTTGGGTGGTTGATGTTGCCACAAACCCTTCGCTTCCAATCTCCACAGGGCGGTCACTATGTTGTGCCTCGTCCAGCTAGTTAAGCATAGCACAAATATTTCATGCTCCATCCATGTTTATCTGAACCACTTTGGAGAAGGGGACCATAGCATCAGGATCAGGATGAGGGTGGTGGGTTCAAGGGTGAGTACACGATCAAGGAAATATATGCAATCAGGTAAAGCATGCGAAAAGTTTGAATTATTATTTTTTTTTTAGCGTGAAACACGATCTGGGAAATCAGCGATCCATTTGCTTATGTGTATTGCATTCAAAATACACAACTTTATTTAAATAGCCGATGACATAGCGTCTATTCGAGTTTTAAGCATCGATTTTATGAAAGAAAGAGGAAATCCGTTCATCGTGTCTTATCTTTCTCATGGTTACAATCAAGATAACTATTAAGACGTTCCAGGGAAAGTTTTTTCTTGGCCAGCATTTAAGTTTAGAGGAAAACATGACGTGAGCTCCGCAGTTGTTTGTTTGTGATGATCGTAGTCAAAGAGATAGTCCTGCAAAACGGTGGTTTATATTGGAAGCTACCAGTTTAAAATAAATTAAAAATACTTGCGTCATGTTTAAGCTAAGAGTAAATGTACACAGACTCCATTATTTGTTTTCCTCTCCGTCTTTCATTAAATCGATGCTTTTTACTCGAAGAGACAGTACATTCTCAGCTATATAAATAAATAATAATTAAAGTAATTTTTAATGCAAAAACATGCAGACAAATGAATTGATTATTATTTCCCAAAGCCGACACTATTATACAGTACTCGTCAACGCTGTATGTTTTTTGTCCCAATCGGTTTGCAATAAAAACAGGCCATAGCGCATGTGTTACCGGATTGCACCAATTTCCCAGATTGTGTACCCACAGGAATATCTAGAGGAAAATATTCTGTTTGCAAATATTTACCAGGAGTTTCCAGGCCTGGCTATGAACCTCTGTGATCTGGAGTTGCTCCTAGAAGCTATTAGATGTTGGCACTGGTAGAGAGTTAGTGCTAGTTAATTTTCCCTGCAGTGTAGATGCAAGATTCTTTATAACCTAGTTGTGACACCAAGTAAACCGCCATTGGGTGAGACTGGTTTTACAATCCAGTAAAAAAGATGCCGGAGGGAGGCTCGCCTGGAGCAAAGATCATGCTTAAATTTGTTCCAGGAATAGTTCTCTCTGAAGCTTGAATTAATAATCGTGCCTGACCAGGATCAGATTTCTAGGATTTCTTTGATGAGATATTCAAGTTCTAAACATCTTGAGAGCATTTGTATCTTAGCACCATCTTGACTTAGAAGATCTGAGAGTAGTGGTGGATTAATAATTATCCTATGATATATAAAAAATATATAATTTGCTTTGAACAACTAAAACCAAAATATAAGCCCAAGATATACAATACAATAAAGGCTTTAAAAAACATGTTCTGGGTTTCTTGAAACCTTGCTGCAGATAGCAGCCGGAATGACTTTGTTGCAAGTGTGTTTAGGGACCCCTTTCATATGTATTCTCATCTCAACTGGACGATTTTCACTGCGCTATTATTTGGGCCAGGAATCTGGAACTCGTTTTCTTTTTCTATCAAATTCTTTGATCACACAGCTGGGGGGGGAAAAAGAAAAGAAAAGCAGGCATGTTCTCTTAGCTCTGACACCACCTCCTCACCCTTCTCTGCAACACAATTCCCATCATTATCTTCACAAGCTACAAAAATGTCTGCGCAATCTGCCTTCTGTCACGATTCTCCATCAGGCATCAACCCAGACACGACTTGCTGTGAATCCACAAAATCTTGAAAACCTCCACTTCCCCTGCAGGCTGTTAGCTCACAGTTGCCATGTTTCCTAGTCCTCTTCTGAACCTGAGTCTTAAGAGCTGAAGGTTTGAAATACACTGAATTGACACTGTGTTTAAGAGGAGCTGCCTAAACTAGAGAAGAAGTAATAATAAATGCCTAAATCAATTCAATTCAAGATTCAAGATTCAAAGTGTTTATTGTCATATACATTGAGAAACACGTTTCCCTATGCAATGAAATTCTTTCTTTGCCGTCCCTCCACAAATATCGGCGTAACAAAAAAATAAAAATAAATATAAATATACATAGCAAAAAAGTCAAGATGAAATAACAATAAAAAAACTAAAAATAAAAAAAGATAATAATAATATAAGAAAGGGAGGGGAACTGTACATGAGATGGATTTAAAGTGACAACAGTGCAGTGTTCAGCTGTTCATGATTCTTATTGCAGTGGGGTAGAAAGAGTTTCTCAGGCGTGTGGTCCTGCATTTTGCACTCCTGTACCTGCGTCCCGAGGGCAGGAGTGTAAACAGTCCATGTTGTGGGTGGGAACTGTCCTTGATGATGGTGGCAGCTCTCCTGTGGACTCTGTGGTGGTAGATGCTGTGCAGAGAGGGCAGTGGAGACCTGGTGATCCTCTCCGCTGTCTTAACCACTCTCTGCAGACGTTTGCGGTCCATGGCCGTAGAGCTGCCGTACCACGCAGTGATGCAGTTGGTCAGACTGCTCTCCACGACACAGCTGTAGAAGTTTCTGAGGATCTTTGTCGACATGCCAAACTTCCTCAGCCTCCTCAGAAAGTACAGCCGTTGCTGTGCCTTCTTGACCAGCTGTGTTGTGTTGGTGGCCCATGTTAAGTCCTCAGTGATGTGGACCCCGAGGTACTTAAAGCTGCTCACCCGCTCCACTTCAAGATCCCGGATAAACAGTGGTTGGTGAGGTCTCCTCTCCTTCCTCATGTCCACTATCATCTCCTTTGTCTTGTCTGTGTTGAGGGTGAGGTTGTTGTCCTCACACCAGGAAACCAGACTGTCCACCTCTGTCCTGTAGGCCGCTTCGTTCGCCGCGGTGATGCATCCTATCACTGCGGTGTCGTCAGCAAACTTTAGGACGGTGTTGTCTTTGTGGGAGGCGACACAGTCATGTGTGAACAGGGTGTAGAGGATGGGGCTGAGGACACATCCTTGTGGAGTGCCAACGTTTGTGATGATGCTGGTTGATGTTCTCTTGCCAATCCTGACAGTCTGGGGTCTGCCAGTCAGGAAGTCAAGGAGCCAGTCGCAGAGGGTAGGGTGGATGCCAAGTGTGGACATCTTGTGGGTCAGTTTGTAAGGGATCACTGTGTTGAAGGCGGAGCTGTAGTCCACAAAGAGTATCCTGATATAGGACTCTTTGTTTTCCAGGTGGGAAAGGGAATGGTGGAGGACAGCTGAGATGGCGTCGGTGGTGGACCTGTTGGGTCGATAAGCATACTGCAGGGGGTCCAGTGAGTCTGGGATGCTGCTCTGAATGTGAGCCAGCACCACTCTCTCGAAACACTTCATGATGATTGGAGTGAGCGCTACTGGTCTGTAGTCATTCAGGCAGGTGGGTGGGCTCTTCTTAGGGAGGGGGACGATTGTTGTAGTTTTGAAGCAGGTGGGAACGGTGCTCTGGCTTAGGGAGAGGTTGAATATGGAGGTGAAGACATCAGCCAGTTCGTTGGCACATGCTTTGAGTGCACGGCCAGGGATGTTGTCTGGTCCTGCTGCCTTGTGGGGGTTGATTTTCTTCAGTTCTTTGTGTACCTGTCCTGAAGAGACTACAATCATCTACATTATGACCACCCTGCCTATTATAGTTCCCCCATCCTTGCTTCAGCACCAATTTTAAGAATTTAACTCATCTTAATAAGCAGTATGTGGCAGGTCAGCTCAAAGGGTGACACTTTGAAAAAACGTAGTGGTATTTGTTTTCTGGTTGAAACGCAGCATGGACTCATCAACATTTGTTTAGACAATGTTGTCCTCCAACAGGAGCTCATCCTGTGTATACATCTCTCAAACAAACTCCATGCTGCTGATGTTTACTCCATGTACAGTTTGAAATCACCAACTGAGTAAAATTTATCATAAAAATAAAAGATTAAAAATGACTAAAAACTAGATATGTCATGCATTTTACAGCTAATATGATCTTTTAAATGCCTTATTTATAACACTATCCATTATAATTATTAGTGTTTTTTCCCTATTACCCCCCAATACCCACTCATCCGAGCTAATTTCAGTTAATATTCAGCGCTGTATCAGCTCATACCCTCGCCAAGGTGATTATTTCATCATCGGTAAAATAATACTGACATATTTAACCGGTATAAAACTGTAGAAATAAGTGTGACTACTTTAATTCTCTGTGAAAACTAAAGTGGACTCTCTTGACTGACTCACATGTTTCAAATGTTGTTTCAAGTCGTCCTTTCCAAGATGCAGTAAGTCCCTCATCATGACCATGTTTTGAACTTTGAACTTATTACTTTATAAAGTTTCTCCCAATCTAAAATCTAAGGAAACGAGTGGTTACACAAGCAGAGTCGAGATTGAATCTCCACAAATAAAAAGCTTTTTAGTGGGCGAGGCTTAAGCACATTTTCTGAAAACATTTAAATTAAAAGAGAGTTCTGTCCAAACAGAAACATACAAAGAGTACAAATGAGGTCCAATATATATTTAAGACACACTTAAATCAACAGTAACCCTGATTTATCAACAGTATCAAATGAAACCTTAAAAATATCCATACCTAGTTCGGAGGCAGAATCAAAAACAGGTTGCCACTGTAAAAATGCACCGTGTTATTCGGTTGTTTGTTGTGCTCTATAACTAAGATTGTTGTTTTTGTACTGAGAAGACATTCCTGGATCCAAATGGTTATTCAGATCAAAGTGTTAATTTAACTACTATTTTCTTAAACCTTTTAAGAGACAGAAAAACACAACATTCATGTAGCCTTTTAGGGCCATGATACCTTAACTCGGTAAATAAACTGTGGAAAAAACAATTCCTTTGAATCAATTAATGAAACGTTTGTAGAAACAGAGCATATTTTAAAGAATCTTTGGATCGGTTTCCAGCTTGAGAGGTTAAAAAAACAGGGGATTGTTGGTCATTTTGTGTAAAGTCTGATCGAAATACATACTGACCTTCCTTATTTCATTCAATTTTAACTTTGCTAAAAATGAATTTTAAGCTTCAAACATTTCAGGTGAAATCCAGAATAGAGCACAATAGGCTCATTTTAGAAAATGTTCTATTAAATATGATTTATTTCCTCGGGAACAAATCTCTAATTTAAGGGCGACAGCATTCTCTGGTAAGTGACACAGGTGAGGAGTAGTGAGCATACAAGTGTTGCTGGCTGTGCTCCCAGAAAACTATTGATCTCAGATGTTCACCGTCTGCTGCTGGATGTCTGTGGTGCATGCATGGGTCTGTTTGTCTGGTCGCGAGGCAGATAAGGTGAGAGAGACGGTGATGGCTGCAGATGCAAGGGAGCTGTTCCGTGTGACTTTCTTTTATCCTTGTTTATGATTGCTCATCTGCAGCCATCCGTCAAGCACTAGATGGTGCTATTTGTTTCGAGAAGAGAGCCTCCATTTGCATTCACTTCCAGACCAAAAGTCATATATTTTTTAAAACATGGATTACAAGCTCAAATTCTGTTTACTCTTATGCTGCATTTTTATACCGTAATAATGTTGTATAATCCCTGACTCGACCAGACTGCGTAAAAAAAACCATATTGCCTCTTCTTCGGCTTGACCGGACAGACCTCTGCTGATTTAACTGAGCTTGTGGCAATTTTAGCAAATCTACAATATGTTTTCTTCCTGGCAACAATCATTTATGCAGCACATTGTGAAAATTGGATTGCAGTACCCATCCTGCTGCAAAGGTGTGTGTTTATGCCTTCGGCGTCGCGTTTCTTGTGGGAGCGATCAACACAAATAAAGCCATACTCTGCCACTAAGTATCAAGCGCGCTAATGAATGCCCGAGAGGAGTGATATTCCGACATGCTGCCTCTTTCCTTCTGTGCAAAGAGCCGGTCATGGGTTTGAATATCGGATGAACCGCAAAAAGTCTGGATCCTGCTCGATAACCATCACCGCAGAAGCAAACGTTGAGCAAGACCCTCCGTCGGGCACGTGTGTTTGTCAGGAGGAATGATTGAAGGATCTCAGACCTCTTTCCAAATATCCATCAAAGCAGGGGGAAGGATGTGAGTGGCACACAGTGTCAGTCTCGTTGAATCTGATATGTATGCGCGTGCATGTGTGTGTGTATGACAGCTGTGTTGATGTGAAGCCTAGGGAGACCTCATTACACCAGACCTCCGTCCTCGTGTGAGACGCCGGCCCCTGCCTCGCAGAGGTGTCCTTGATGCTGCTGTCACATCTAGTCAACACGCGCACACACTGACAGATAACACCTTAGACCTGCGTCGCTCATGCCAACTTATTCAACACACAATACAAAACAAAACTCCACAGATCGGTGAATGAATTAATGAATATACATGTGCAGAAAGAGAGGGGGATTCACGGGATTATTTTGTGTACTCAACCAAGTGAACAGAAAAACAATTCAAGTAAAATGTCAAAATATAAAATAATAATAATTACACAGGAAAACACCCCCAAAAGTGAAACAGAGTTGCATTACAAATGGCAGTTCCTGAAATCTTATTTTGAAGTTCAGCTGCTCTTAGATAGTGATCACTAAAGTGATGGGTTAATGAGGCTTCTCGATACAGTATCAGTTGTTTGACGCTGTATCGTGTGTCAAACATAAAGCTGAGAGTGCCATCTACTGGCCTTTAAAAATGTATTCAATGCATCATGATACAGCATCAAACCACTGATGCAAACAACTGTCCTTAAGATTACACCCAATAATAAGGAAGGCTCATTGGTCGGAGCATAGTTTGTTGATTTAATTTTATTGATCCAAAAAAACCCTTCTCTTTTTATTTTCACCATTTTTTTTTTTTTTCAACTTGGATTATGCAATTTTCCAGCCAATCAATTCATCATTTTACATGTGTATTTTTGTTTTTCTTTTAGAAATCCACTGTAGCATCTCAGAACTCCCTCCTTCTGCTTGAGATCGTTGTGGTAATGATGGGTTGATGAAGTTTCATGAAGCTGTATCTTTTTCTTCAGATGACAACCTACTCTAAAATCTATTGTTGCAATAAAACTTTTCTGTTGGAAGCTCACATCCTTTTCATAAAACTGAGCGTGCCCCCTGCTGAGCTCTAAAAATAGGACACTGTTTCATGAAGTCCATCACTATTTTTTAGTCTCTGGCTGATTTGATGATTTGGACTTTTGTCAGACACCTGGGTTTTCACCTGCTTTTAATTGTTGCATTTAGTGTAAGACCCCCAAAAAACAAATGTATGTTTAGGAAATACTTTTTGATTGGGCTTACATACCTTCTTTACGATATCTGATATAGTTTATCTAGTTCTTGATTCTCACTAGTATTTTAATAATACATTTCTACTCCCATTAAAAAAGGAAAATACGTGTTGAACTAAACCTGTAAATTTGAATTAAATAATAAAAAAGACTTTTAACATGTTTGAAAGAAATGATCTTAAAAGAAAACTTGAATTAACAAAAGATAGTGTGTAAATGTGTGCCTTTATTCAACAAGTCTATCGTGGTCTAATATCCCTTTTTTGTCAGAACATTGAATTATGTTCTCGATAAATATATTTTTAGTTTGTTATCGTCATTCAGACGCAGTATATGTAAGCGACTGTATATTATTAAAGTCAGTGTGAATCTCATGCACATCCTGTGTGTGGGTGTTTTCGTTTTTCCACATTTCTCTCTCCGTCACCTTGTGTTGTGTCACACGCTGTCCCTGGATAACTGACAGAAATCCTAGATGAAATGTTTTCACAATAATAACTGTTGAGAACCTTGGTCTCCTGCGCCGTCGTCACAACAAGACACTGTCACTGCAGAGTCTGTCTTTTTTTATTAGGGAACGAACAAATTCACCCCTTTGGCAGAGAGAGTTCAGTTCTGAATAAGATAAGTCATTTTCACCACAATATGAAGTTTGATCCGTCTGGATTGGTAGTTGAAAATGTATTGTTTGATCCGCTGAAAATGGTTTAATCCCAGTTGGAAATAGCATTATTGTATGTGTTGGTATATATTTATATAATAAAAATGGTGTATGGTTCGATTTGTTCAGTTGCATACAATGTAAAGATAAATTGTAAACTGATATAAAGGACAAGATGAGATTTAAATTAATAATGAGCAACAACTAAATAAACAAACAAACAAAAAACAACCCACTAATCTGCACTACATAAACTAACAAACCCGGATAATCAAAATTAAAAATACACTAAATATCAAATGTCTATGCCTTTAGTAAGACTTCACCTCTATTGAATTATTGCTTATTTCTATTTCCTGGATTAGTTTTTTTTATTTTTCCCTGGTGTCTCAAATGTTTTATTATTTAAGTGTGCAATGTGTTTACCACCATGTGGGTTTTTTTCATATAGCATACAGATCTTTTCCTGTTTGGTGACTCATTATTGTACTTTGGAGCAAGTGTATATTTAATAAATATTTAATAGTTAATTAATATATTGTACATTTTCATTTTTTGTCCTTTTTAGCTTCATTGTTCCCCTCCATCCTTCTGATGGGAAAAAAAGTGATATTCCATAACTTATTGATAAAAGCACTTATCTCTACTGTTCTTGGCAATTGTTCCATGCATTGGACTCTTCTGTCCATATTTATAGACTCTGTCTAAACTGGCAGAACACAGCTGATGCTTTTGAAAGTGTGTCTACACCAGACTCTATTGCATCCAGTATTGAGTGGTTCAGGTCAAGGTACATCATAATGTCTATATAGCCGGGTCAGTTAACTATAGTTAAGCTTTCAAAACCTACATAAACCATGAAAGAAAGAGTCAGATTAAAAGTAGTTTAATGGATTTATAGTTATGCTTCAGAAGAATAACACTCTTTTATATATCCTACACTTAGAATACCAATACATGATCACTAAAAACAACGTAGGGATTAATCATGATTAAAACTAAAGTTACAAAATAGATGGACGATGCAAATTAGGTGAGATTATAAAAGAATGCTCAAAATGAAACTCAGAGTGTGACTTCTAATGTCCGAGTTTACTTCTGATAAGAGAATGGATGGTGCCACAATGACGTTGATCAGAGCATCATTTACCTTCAAAGATTAGTTAGAGATGCTCATTGTAAGTGACTAAGAAGGACAGCCTAAAGTTGGTGACGCAGTTAAGGAGGACTGATTCTGTTAGTGTAGTTTTTAGACTCATGGTGAGGAGAGACGAGGGGATGTTGGACGAAGAACTTAAGAAATAAAGGAACCAGATGAACGAAGAAGAGGAAGACACTAAACAAGGTTTAGGTTAAGTGGAAGGTCATAAAAAGGATGTGAAGAGAAGAGAGGGAGGAGCATTAAGCTAACACCTCAGACTTGCTAAACTGGATTTTAGATCTTTGCAGTAGCACATTCCTCCTCATGATGGCACCAGTGAACGATGATGTTTGTCCTGCTCGACACCATGTGGTCAGGTTTGTTCTCACCGACCACTAGATCTCTCAGTTTTACAGGATTTAGTGTGACTGCATGACACAGAAGTTAGCAAGAACAACGTTTTCTTACATGTTAAGAATGATTGTGACCGACAAAAGAGCAGAATTAAAAGTGCATCTTAAGTAAAGGGGAATCTGTTTAACAGAGGAGTTATTCTTTCTAATTGGTGGAGGACCGCTAGCAGCCAATAAGATCGCCTCCTTATAAATAGTCTCGGGTAGCAATGTGTTGTATTGATTTTCGTGTACAACCTTGATATATTAAAAACAAATATACAGTATTGAAAACACATTAAATTATCTATTAGAGTAGGTTTATGCATAGAAGAAAAAAATTAATCATTTTACCAAGGGAAATTATTCAGCTGCAATCACTCCCGCTTTGTTTATACAACGAGTCCCTTGGAGGTGTAGACTTCTGGGATCGATGACGTTGATTGTTGACCAATCCCTGCACAATGGGTGTGGTTATGGTAAACAATATTTAATCTCCAGAAAAAACAAAGAGCTTTCAGAACATGTAACACACAATTTATATATATTTCAATGAAAAGAGAGTTTTGTTCGAATAGACACATACTGATGAGTACAATAGAGGTCCAAGATCAATTTGAGAGACACTTAAATAAGTTAATTAGTTGAATGCAGGGGTCCTTCCTCAGTGTAAAAAAAAGAAAACACAAATCAAGATTCAACATGATACCTCAAACCCCAAGAAAACCCAAAACACCTATTTAATAGAACGTTTTTTGTCTTCTCTTATCGTCTTTGAATGGTACGAATGTTAATATAAAGTACATTCTTTCCTCGTTTATCTGTTATTTGTTAAGTACCTGTTTGATGTTCCGCTTGACATATACTTCATATAAAAATGGTGTTATAAAATAATACTCAGTCAACAGTCAACACAAAATTTATAATAATTTCAAAAGCAGTGCAACAGAAATGATTTCTCGTTTAAAATCAATCAAAAGGAATTATATTAATCTGTGAGTCATAGGTTAAGTCCATAAAGCAGTCATGGACTCATACACAGGCACTTTATCATGACAGTGTTGAGGAGATATGCAAAAAAACCCGGTAAATCAATCATTCTATTTGAGATCAATTCCATGAGTGGGGTGATTTAGGCATCACAGGTGCTATTAGCGTCAGCCGTAACCGTCCCGTGTCGGCTGCTGTCAGAGACGGGGCCGGAGAAACAAGCGCCGAGCTGGTTATCATGAAGACAGTGATGTGGCCACACATTTCACCTCTGCCATGTGTTATACTTAGAGTGACATGGGCGCGGCGTCTCATTCCACTGAGTCTGACCTGATGTCAGCGACGCCAACATGGGTGTCACCTCATTCAGAAATAAGCAGTTCCTCGCCCACCATCCCCCACGCACTGTGTCTGCGTGGCGACAGGATCAGTGGTGGAGTGCGCCAGAGATTCATCTGAAAAAAGGTAATGTGAAGAAGGGTGGGCAGTGAATGCATTGTGGCAGAGTAAAAGTAAACACACAATGGGGGTATCTATGGCGGAGAATGGAGAGCAGAGCAGAATAAATGTGGGTGAAAAGGTTAAAAGTTGCACGGTTCTGCACGATCTTCCTTCTTAGAAAAAAAAAGCTATAGCCTTGGTAAACTAGAAACACCGCAAGAGCCATTTATCTGCAATCCAAAAGTGCCAGATGACACAGCAAACTAGAACAACCTTATCCAAGGTCAGAGTTTTTTGAGTTTGTTTTCTTTAATTTTGGATTTTTAAATTTGTTTTGATATTCACAAGATTGAAAATAGGGAAAAAAGAGTTGAAACAATATTAAATAATCAATAATCTCTCACCCTGATAAATGAGTCTTGGATTTACATAAGTAGTAATGGACCTCGATCAAGACTTAAAACCAAATCCATGAAACAGCCCTGCAATATATATTTAAAAAAACAACATACATTTTGTATAATGTGTCTTATTTTATATATGTACAGCATGTGATTCATCTTTAAAGTTCTATAAAACATTTAAAAAATGTTAAAATGTTACCTTCAAAATGTGCTAAATGGACTTTTAGTATATTTATATATGTCACTTAGATGAATCACAGTGATAATGACTTTTTACCTTCACATTAAAATCAAAATGAAGATGCTTATACATTTCATCTTATGTATATCTCGATCAGCAATCTGAAAATAAATGTATGTTTGTGTCCTCCAGGTGTGAGTGTATGTGTGAGCCATTTGTATTTGTAGTTAGTTCAATAGCTGTGCAACCATTAGTCCAATAAAATAGATTCTATTAAAGACAAGATGTCAATGTCAGCGTCAAATGTGGCACTACAATGATACATATGCACTGCTACAGTTGTACATCTAGCAATTGGGAATGACTTTCAATCCTGCCTCAGCAGGTACACAGTCGAGCGCACACAAATATTTAGACACCAAGTCAATTTACAGAGTGTCCAAACAAAGAAGGAGGTCAATGGAGCAGCATAGACACACTCACACGAGTGCACGCATACAACTGGTTAGTTCCTGGTACGATGGAAAGCCCTTGGACGATTCTGCCTAACACAAATGACGCACCATTGTCATAGCAACAAAGAAAATTCATGGATTGAGGAAATGAATTATATAACAAGGTCCAGAGGAGAGTCATCTCATGCAGGTGTCGAAGGAATTAGGGTAAAGTTATCACGCAAGAAAATCCGGGTAATAAGGACCATGGATATTTATCAATAGGTAGATGTGGTGGAGGTGCATCTAAAGAACTATAGCAGAGCTTCAGTAATAGCTTATCCTCCATTTGGCATCCTCAGCTTGATTAATGTAATCCGTTGTTTTTCCATTACTGGGCCAGGATTCTAACCCTCGTGAAGATTGCCAAGTGATTACGTGAAGAACTTCTGTTTTAGACTTAAGAGTAGTGCACTTGGTGGAGTGTGAACACTTCAAAAACAAACATGAAAAGAAGAGAAGTAGACAAGGTTAGCGAAGAAGAATGGGAGAAAGGGCGTCCAAAAGACAGAGACGAGGACAAGAGTTCCACTCATATCTTCTTTTTGAGGTGATGAAATGGGACAGAAAATAGGAATCATGCGAATGGTTTAGGACAAATGTGGAATTGCCAGAAATCCCTCAGTTAGCTCAAGTAATGGGTTGATGATAGAGCATCATTGTTTTGATGCCAGGTTTCATTGAGTTAGTAGATCAGAGCCAAATATTATAATGCAGAGAGTGGCCTTTGACACTACAGCATTAAACAATGCTATCATGAAGCCTCATCAACCCAACACTAGTTAGCAGTGAGATTTAGTATTTACTTTATAATATACTGTATGTAAAACTGAAAAATGTTTTATTCTCATATAATTTTTTTTTTTATACCTGTGTTCTTCTTAGGTTTTGCATTTTTACATGTAAGTAAGTAAGTAAGTAATATTTATTTATATAGCGCTTTTCCAGACCAGGGTCACAAAGCGCTTAAACAATCAAAACAATACTCAAAAAAGTATATACACTTTAAAAATCAAGATAATACTGAGAACAACACAGGAGTTCCAGAAAATCAAGGAAAAGCCTCAACAAATAGAAACGTCTTAAGATGTTTCTTAAAGGAATCAGTAGACTCCATGAAGCGCAAAGAGAGAGGAAGATCGTTCCAAAGCTTAGGAGCAACAGCCTGAAAAGATTTCTCTCCTCTGGTACTGAGTCGTGTGCGAGGAACCATAAGTAGATTCTGATCCACAGACCTCAGAGCCCGAGTTGGGGTGTAAGGCTGGATCAGATCAGTGATGTAAGGAGGAGCCTGACCATGAATAGCTCTGAAAGTAAGAACCAGAATTTTAAAGTTGATCCTGAAAGAAACTGGAAGCCAGTGAAGAGTTTTAAGGATCGGAGAAATGTGAGTTCTTCTACTTGAGCGGGTTAGAATTCTCGCTGCAGAGTTCTGAATCAACTGCAGGCGAGACAGCTCCTTCTTGTTAAGACATGGAAACAAACTGTTACAATAGTCCAGACGAGAAGAAACAAACGCATGGATTACAAGCTCCAGATCATGTTCCGACAACATTTTCCCAAGTTTAGAGATTTTTCTCAGTTGAAGGAAACAGTTTCTGGTCAGTTTTCTGCAGTGTCGAACAAGAGACATGTCTTTATCAAATACAACACCCAGGTTTCTCAGGCTCAGTTTGACAGACTGACCTAAGTCGCCCAAGTACTGACTCAACCCTGGAACCTTATCATCAGGAGCAATCACCAGTGTTTCAGTTTTGTCCACATTTAGCTGTAGAGTGTTTTCACTCAGCCATTGTTTGATGTCCTTATCAAAAAAATACTTTCTCAGGTAAAATCAGACAAACCCTTTCAGGACCAAAGGTCTCAGGTAAACTACATCACAACACGTTTGATTTATTTATCTTCAATTATAATGTGACTGGAATTTTTAACCAACAGTGCATTTGTTAGCTTAGCTAGCAGATAGCAGATCTAGATGAATTCAATTCTGGAATTCAATATTTTCCACCATGTAATAATTTTCTTTTCCGTTTATTCCTGAAATTAAAATTCTGTTTATCTTTAATTAAAAAGAAAATGTAAACGTATATTGAATAATAACATTAGATATTTTGGAATATATGTATGCATTATGTCTAAAATGCAGTACATTGAGTCTGTGATGTGGTGGTAAAGAGTAGTTCATCAACTCTATGGAAAATGACACCTTGGTTGAAAGAAGAATTATATTATTGTCTGAGGTGAGAGAAAAATAAATGTTGCTGGTCCCCTATATAACATAATTCAGGAATTAGCATTAACATTTAAAACATTTTTATCACATGATCTAAGGAACGTGTTTGACATTTTAAAACAGTTGTATACAGTGTATTTTAAACTCTCTGGTTTATTGCATGAAATCTGCTCAAGTAACACAAACGTAAAATACATTAAAATTACACTAATAAGGTAAAAACTAAAACAATTAAAAAAAGTATTTTCAACTTGAACTTATTACAAATATTGAAATACATTTGACCCATCTTACAATGAAAATCCCAAGCTAACAATACGACTGTCTCTACACTCGTATGACAACAAAGAACCACAACATGGCTTCATCCCTTCACACCCCGCACCGATATCTGTCTCACTGAAGGAGCTGCGCAGTGACGTTAAAGCCTCATGAATCCAACAATATTAGTATTACAGACACCATTGTCCTCCACACGATCTGTATTACAATAATGGCATGTTGCGTTTACACGTCACCCCATGAATGGAGACATAAAACCCCATGATTGCTTCTTGGTGCAGAAACAATAACAAAGATAAATGAGGAGAAACTGCTGCAAGTCTGGGAAATAACGTCGGGATACGGCGGAAGAATATGACCTGCTCTGAGGAGCTCCTAAATCTTTTTGCCTCCCGCTCTGTCACTGTTGCCGCGCACTTATTATTTGCCATCCTTTGATAAACAGCAATAAGGACAACAAATTGAGACTGTGTCAACTATGTTTATGAGTTAGCGCGCCAGTGAGACAGAGGATGTCGGAGGGAGGGAAACAAACCAATTACAGACATTGATTTACTTCCAGGCGGCCTTATGGGCAGCTTTGCTTGCCGGTCAGGTTCCAGGTAATTCTCAGGATTGCGTCTATCGCCTTGTACTTCAAGTTATCACTGCAATCCCATCTCCGCCTCCATGACTGCCCGCAGTGAGACAGGAATATTAATAAGCAGCCATGATGTTCAAAGTCTAGGTCTTTTGGATCTAACATGATCCACTGTGACACATCTCCCCTCTTTCTCCCCACTCTGAGGGGCCTCTGCTACATGTTTAATATTCTCCTAGCATGTGCCACGCGCTGAATCTAAAGGTATGTAGCCTGTTCTTTTATATATCGGCGCTTAGATGTTTCTTCAAGAATTGCTTTCATGTGACGCTTTCCTTTCAGCGCTCCCTTTGATTAATCCTATAATGATGGCTAATCATTCATGTGAAGGGCATTTTTTGTTGCGTGCCTATAATTGTCCATAGCCTTTAGGAAAAAAAAAGTACAATTATTCATTCCTCCTCTGGTTCCTGCGACTGAAGGACATGATCTGAAGGGTGGAAGACAAAAGCCTTCGTGTCCTGTACGACCCCCTTCATGTCGTCTCAAATTGAAATGCACTTCTTCCCTCTCTCAATCTTCCTCCTCTCTTGTCACATCTCAAAATTTCCTCCACTTCTTCGTCCCGCCACCCCCACCCTCCCCTGGAAGCTTCAGTCACAGGCGTCCTGGCTGCCACTGGGATCGAGCCACTGTGAGTTGCACAAGCGTGGAGAAAAATGGCTGGCTAATTCAATCAAATCTATTATTCCCGAGGCAGCGCCGTGTTATCAGCAACACCGCAAAGGCATTTTGATGCATTGCCTTCATGCTCAGCCTCACATCATCTCCCTTCCACGACCCCCCCCTTCCCAGAGAAATCAAAGTTGTTGTGGTCCAGGAGTAGTGGAGGGGGTGAACCGGAGCTATCAGGGAGCAGAGTGAGCTTGTTTCAGAGTGGCGACACACAGCAGTGAACTGTTTACTCTCACCACAGGGAAGCTGCTGCCAGTGAGAAGTGTTGAGTCAGGTGTCCGACAAGGAGTCAGATGCCAGTAATCAATCGGCCATTGATGTAACACCAAGCTCCTACAGTCTCCGTGGAGATAAACATGAAAATGAATTAGTGAGTATTTGTACAGGTCAAAAGTTGTAGATCAATGAACTTTTCTTTTACTCGTCAACCTTTTCATTTAGCCAATGTCTTCTGTCATATTTCCACTAACACTACTACTCACATTCATACCCAACCTGTGTATGTTTTCAGACCATCATAGTTAACTGGAGTGCCCAAGATAACCCTCAAGATCAAGCTTAAAGCAAACCAAAAGCCTTCTTGATGTGAGAGTTATAGGCAAAAATTTAAGTCAATTTCAACGTAGCGACTGATGCTCTGTCGTTTTCTGCTTAATTTCCATCTGAAATGCACGCATCTGATGGACGAGCGCTGTAGACAGTAGCCTTAAAGCACTCGCAATATTTAACCAGGGGGTACTTCCTGTTTGTGTAGAATGTTGGCCTTTAAACTGCCACAAACAAGCTTAAAATAAAGACTTGTTTCATTTTTTTTCCCAAAAAATTCTTCTTGGCGAGGCTTCAATACAAAATGGTCGTCACAGACGAGCACCACATAGGTTTTTGGATGTTTTTAGTTGTGTCTTTTTGGGCAAAGATGAAGCCAATGAGGTAGAAAATGAGTGATTTTGGGTTGACTAACTTTGTCATACATATATAAAATGTAATATGAAATGATTGTATAGTAAAGTTATTGTAAAAAAATCATTTTATATGTACACTATAGGGCCTTTATCGTTTTTTAAAAAAACGTAGAAAACAACCGTACATTGATAGGATGGCGAATTTATAGTACATTTACCTTTTAGGGGATTATTGATTGAATACTGAACCTCAAGGAGATCAGGCACAATTTCGAGTGCCAACTAGTGGCCTTTTAAAAGAAAGACACTGCATCAAGATACAGCATCAAACAACTGATGCCTTTTATTGAGGCCTCACTAATGTTGTGTTTTTTTTTCAAGTTTTGTAACCTGGTTTTTGTAGCCATAGCTGGCAACAGTAATGAGAAGATATTCATGTGAATATAAAAACACTCAAATCTTCCGCTAAAGCGATAAAAAAAGACCAAAACTAAATAATTTCTAACAAATCCTCCCAATTTTATGAAAGTCACCTCACAACCTCTTGATTTATGATGTTTACAAACTAAAATGCTGAAGCAAACAAGTGGTGTGTGTGCTTAGAATTCTGAACATAACAGCCTTCAGGATTTCCATGCTCAGCCTTAAGTGATATCCAATAAATATCCAACCAAATAAAAAATCATATTTAGTGCATCAAGTAGGACATAACATCTATTTCATTCTGATATGAGTTGAATCTTGTATCTGATATGAAGTGAAGAGAATGAAAAGTGAGCAACTTATCGGGCGTCTGACACGGCAACAATCACAAGTGTATTACTTTTGACTTTACAGTATTTTAAGCCTCAAGGTCACGTGTGTAGTCAGAGCTGAGTCATTTGGCCGATTATAATTAAGAAGACTTTGTTACGGACTTCTTCTTAAGCCTTGGAGTCATTTTGTAAACCTGCTCATTTATGGGGAATAAAGTCCTGCATGGATAACTTATATTTTGTCACGTATCAGTGAGTCACACTAATGCTTATTTAAACTTATAAATACATGCCAGTGGATAAAGCGTGGGGCGCCTCTGCAGCAGGGTGACAAGCTCATTAATGGGCAGCACAGGATGCTTGTACTGTTATTAACGCCGCTAATATTCTTGGACTTTGGAGATTCTGTGCTTGAATACATTGTCTTTATTAAAAGGAAAGTTTGAAAAAGTGCTACTTATGATTCATGCAATGCATTGTAAAGTTTAGACAAATGTTGAAATGAAAAAAGAGTTCTAACATACAATGACATGTATTTGCTTATGGTTAGATGCAACTATGTTGACTCATTTGGCGACTTTCTCTCTGACTTTCCCTCATATTATCCTGTTGTCTTACACAGACTGCATTTCTCAAATCTTGCTTTGTGGGCTTATTTAACCATACGGTTCATTAAGTTCTGCTGGTGTTGAGTTCCATCTCCATCTGTTTTCCCGCCTCCTCTTTAGTTTGGAGTTTTCTGAACATACACTGATCCATACAGTTCGTGACACCAAGACCACTTACTTGTTGCCTCAATCTTGCCTTGGTATTAACAGACTACGATCTTGTCCTGTTCCTGTCTTGGTCTCGGGCCTTAATGATGATCTTGAAGCAAACTGAATTGTGATTATTTTCCCTCTCCTTTATTAATACACATGACACAAACGCAGACACGCTTCCTTACAGTCCACTCCACAGATATCCATTGACGTTACAGAATATTCAAAATCAAGTTCAACTTCAATGAAAATGATGTTTCTTAGTCCTGGCGTTCATCATCTGGGTTGTCATTAAAACCTCAACATTGAATTGTGTATAGTGTCAAGAAAAGTATCCATTTATGACTGAAATAGTTAGAATATCTTTTAAATTTGAACTTTTTATAAGGAAGTTGTAAATTTACTATTATATTATAATTAAAAGGGCAAATAATCAATATCAGTGTCTCTTTAATTGATCTTGTACATGTCAGTATTTCTCTGTATACAATTCTATTTCAATGTAAATATTTACATTAGAAAATGTGCTTCAGACCTGCCCACTGCCCCACTTGTTTTTTCTGGAGATTTAATCTTGTTCACTATAACCACAGCCACTCAGGTGTGATTGGTCAAGGTAGTAAGATAATCTCTCATAATGAGGTAACCTATTGTAACCTCTCGTTAGCTAAGATTTCAGACTGGGGAAAACTTTAACTTCAAAATATCGTCAAGATGAGGGACTTAATGCATCTTGGAGAAGCAGACTTCAACATTGGAGTCAGAGGTTGGGTTTCCACATCAGGTGCCCTTTAAATAATTTGGGCAGAATAGTTCTGGAACAAATTGTACTGATAAACATTTCAGGGCTTTTGGGATTTACAGATTTGCCATTGAAAAATGATCTTAACTGTTTCGAGCAGGTACGACCTGAGGGAAAAAGCTGAATGACACTGCACTGGTTTGTGTGTTCAGTCCTCTTTTATGCCGGCGACCACTGTGCTCTGAGTAAGTGGGGTCTGCAGTGATTCTGCTTGTGCCCTTTTTCCCAATTCCCAGTTCAGGCATAAGTCATGAAGTGGCCAGGTTGGTGCAGATAATATTCTCTGCAGTCCTGACAGTCTGTTCTTGTCTTGCTTGGTGGTGCAGGTGCAGAGAACAGAAAGTATAACTGAGCCTGCACCTCCTGTGGCAGGTTATAGATAATAGATAGTCTTTATTGTCATTGCCACTTTTTTCAAAGGTACAACGAAATTGAAGGTGCTGTTGACCCTAATGCATAATACAAAATTTTAGAACAATAAATAGTTAAAAAAGATATACACATAAAGTATAAAAGAGAAAAACAGATTGCACTGATAAAATGAGTCTACACAAAAAAAGAAATAAATTGCAAAGTGGGTTTAGGGCCAAGAAAAGATTGTTGCACAATGCAGAGTTAAGGACCATGATTGCCTTCGGGTAAAAACTGTTTTTAGACGGTTTGTCCTGGTTTTCATTATTGTGTATCTCTTGCCTGATGGCAATAGCTGGAAGTGACAATGACCAGGGTGTGAATAGTCCTTTGAAATGTCTGTTGCCCTCTTGCGGCATCTGGTGATGTAGATCTCTTCCAGTGTGGGGAGTGGGCAGCCTATTGTTTTCTCTACTGACCTGATGACCCTGTGAAGCGCCTTCCTCTCTGAGGATGTGCAGCTACCGTACCAAACACAAAGTCCATAAGTGAGCACACTTTCTACAGTACGGAACAGTGATAGAAGGTGAGAAGCAGATTCTGGGGGAGACCGTTCTTCCTGAGCATTCTCAGAAAGTATAGTCTCTGCTGCGCCTTCTTTAGCAGCTCCTTGGTGTTGGCGCTCCATGTCAGGTCGTCCTCCAGCTCGATACCCAGAAACCTGAACAACGGAACCCTCTCCACACAGGCCCCACCGATGACGAGTGGTTGAAAGTCAATTGTCTTCTTCCTTAAGACAATGACCATCTCCTTCAATTTTTTGGTGTTAAAGAGCAGGTTGTTGACTGAGCACCGTTTCACCAGCCGCTCCACCTCGTCCCTGTATGCTAGCTCACCCACCTCGCCCAAGATGAGTCCGATTAACGTCGTGCATACTCGTAGCTGAGGTAGATGGAGACACAGTCATGTGTGTAGAGAGTGTAGAGGAGCCAGTCTAGACATTGTGAGCAGGCCTTGGATGGACCGTCCCACCAATTTTATGGCATATAACAGGAAGAAGCGGAAAAATGTTGCAGATGATACGGGAGATTAACAGGAGACTTTCAGATTGTGTCGGACGATGTTGTACAACATGGGAAGGTGCTGCGAGCCCATAAATAAACTGGGCTGACTTTTAAAAGACTTTTACGAGCCAGACTCACTTTTTGAATAAGAGTGACTGAAGACACACTAATCATCCCTCAAAATCCCCAGCTGTAGCTGGGAACAGAGCAATCCTGTGACCTCTGCGTGACCATCAATGCTTCACCTCAGCACGTGTTGTCAGGATGCAAAACTGCCCTGACACAGGGCCGTTTCTGACATGGCAGCAAGACCAACTGCTCAGGAAATTGGCAGAGGTGCTGGGGAAATGTTGCCAGGAGGCCAACAACCTGAGATCAACCAAGAGCAAACAGAAATCAGCACCACTACATTAAGACCAGATGTGGTGCTGTGGTCTGCAGCTGCAAAGTCAGCACTACTAGCTGACAGTGCCATGGTACAAGGGACTGGAGAATACATTTGACAAAGTATGTAGCCCTAGTTGCTAAGTGCACGGAGAGCTGATGGTGTCTTACCCAGTGAAGGTTGGAACCTGAAGCAGCTACACAACAACCCTACTCAAGGACGTGGAGCTACGAGGAGCCAGACCAAGCTAAGCCGTCTAAGAACTTGAAACGGAGGCAGAGCTACTAGCTACTAAGCTACTAGCTCTGGATAAGAACCCGAGAAACTACTTTTGAGATATAAAAGGCCCAAGGCCGAGCAGAAAGACTATACCTTTGTATGAAATAGTGCTAAATAAATATTTTTAGTTTAATTTATTTTTTAGTCATTAATATTTATTTACACAATCCGAAAACTAATCCATCCTTATTTTAATGGTATCTTTCTGTGTGTGTCTGATTTTCTTTAACACTTTGATTATACAACTCCAATTACACAACAATGCAAGAAAAGACCTAGAGACTCTTGACTGAGATCAAAAGTCTTATTGCTGAGAGTCAAAATCCCAGTTCCACCTGCCTAATGTACAACATCTCATTAGAGTAAATATGATATTTATATCAATATGAAATGATCCCAATTCATGGCCACTCCTTCAAAATTAAAAAAAAATGAAAAATATGGTTAAAAATATAAAAGCATGGAGTCGTTCCGGCGCTCAAACACAACGTCACATCCGTCCCCGGTCTTATACCTCGATTCGTGGAGAACGATGACCAATCCAGAGTGTGTAACGGGTCGTTTATTCGCCGCTTCAAGTCAAAGAAAATACAAGCTTTCAATAACGATCGGACCGGACCAACTTCTACCGGGGACTTTACAGATCGGTAGCCCCGGACAAAACGGTGGTTCGCTCTAGAAACATCGCTCTATTTAAGTCAAATTTCCTGTCCACAGGGCCGTCTTTTTCCGTCCAAATTGTTCTTTCAAGTTCCCTATGTCACCGATCACCCGCTGAGAGACATCCTAATTTGTCTTCCTGTAATATGATTATTCAAATGTGTTCGGGCAGGGTTCACTTTCGCTTCAGTCTTTCACTCCCCCTTTCCCGGGTGTATCTTGCTTCGTGCTTTGATCTACAATTTAAGGTATGCTTTGCAGATAAACAGATGTTTGAATTTTCCGATGTCGTAACTCTTATTCTGTTCCAAGCTTATCTTGAAACCGTGTGAACTAGTCTGGAGTGGAATGTTGATTGTGAATGTGTAGTCAAACGTTCCCGCTCTTAGATCAAGCGAGTAATTTATACTTTATATTTTGATTATCTTTTAGCATTAATTTAAGTATGGCGTATACGTATATTATCATTTTAATCTAACAGGTGATGAAAGTCACAGAAGTTAATTAATGATATAATACTAGAAGATCATCTTAATTATGAAGAGACAAATGATCAAAGGCAAAAAGCCACTGAGCAAAAGCGTTAAATGCATGATGGATGTGCATGTAAATTTAATAAGTCTATGACATTACAAGTCCTCAAGTGCACTCTTGTCGAGGCCTAGTACTTTATTCTGTTGGACTCAGGTTAACAATAAATCTTCTCTTTGAGTGGGTGATGCAAAACATGTCGCGGTAATAAAGATGACAAGCTTAAACACTTTGGATCGTTGGATGGAAATGAGTGCAGTCTCAAGGCAGTTAAGAGACAAGTTGACAGTTGTGAGCAACGAGTATGAAGAGACAATATTAGTGGCGGAGAATAGATTTGGACAGCAACAGAGACAGTAAAGAAAAAGATTGACACGCTGTTAAAATAAATAAAGAGGATGAAGGAGAGAGTAGTAGTTCAGGTAAAATCTTGGAGGGTGAAAGAAGGTGAAACAGAAAAGAGAAAAGTAAAGGTCGGACAACTGCAAAAGTTTCATAACAAGTTCATTAAAATGTATCACTTGTGGTTATACTTTGACTTTCTACTGAAAAATGAACAGAGTGGAATTGCCATCCTTTTTAATGACTATTTTATAAACAAATGTTGGCACAAGTTACCGCATAATTATTCCAGTTTGCTTAGACAGTAGAAGTAAGCAGATGTTTTGTTTTTTTTGCTTCTCCATTCAGTAGATTCTTTTCCTGTCAAATTCAGTTGGAAAGCCAGTTAGGGTAATTGTGTGTTCTACCACCTAATCTTAAATTTGTCTCCTGAACTTTCTTGATAAGACTTATCCTAAACATTTTAGTTAAGAAAGATGTTTCCATTACCCAACAATATTTTTTATTTTCACATTATTTTTGCAATAGAACAATTATTGTTCTTTAATTGATCACAGTGTTTTCAAATGCTTTGCCAATTTTGTTGCAAGATGAATAAAATGACTAAGCAAAACAGATGTGTCCCTCTGTCTTTGAGTTTGAAGTTGAGTTGTATAACAATTGTTATTTAAAAAATGTTTTTCATACCTTTAGTACATCTGGTAAAAAATGTTGTGTAAAAAAGGTAATAGTCGGTAATAAAAAAAGTACCATAGGTGAAATGAATGCCATTTAATGTATATTCAACAATTATAAGATAGATTTATAAGCTATTGACAGTTGGTGCAGCGCTGTCATCATTAAAGAAGTGGAACATTTTCTTTAGTTTAAGTTTGAGAACTTGGTACTCTCGCGAGACCACCCGTTTCCATGCCAACGCAAACACACTCAAACAATGACTGATTCCTTTTTGTGGCTTAACTTAAGAACTACAGTTATGAACATGAACTACACAATTTGAAAAAATTGAAAATACTTTGGCAACTGCAGTGCTCTCATCCTAAATGTTTTTAGTTACCAAAGCAGGTATTCTTATTAAAAACAATGTCAGTACATCAGTGCTTCGAAAAGAATGCAGTTAGTCAGGGCTGATGATTATGCGCTAGACTTCAGAGCAGCTTTCAGCCGATGAACCTTGATTGGTTTATTTGCTGATGAAGACTCCTTCATCAGCAAGGTCAGTAAACTCTCAGCATGGGACTTCAGTGTTGCAGCACTTATGCTCTCAGCGGCACATAACAACAGATTTTAGGGGAGTAGACCTTCAGTGTGACCCATGAGAGGAGTGAAAAAGCTCAGTGAGCTAAAAGTTAAATAGATAAATAATCTTCGGTGTTGCTTGTTGAAGATCACACAGAGGTGCTTGAAATATAGACAAGCCTATCCACTCAAGTGCTCAAAGGAACAAACGGGCTTTCATCTCACCTACATGACATCGGGGTAAACTTCACCTTCAACTTCCTGTCTACAAAGTTATACCTCACTGCGTGAAGCAGTGATCTCACCTTTACGGTCTTTGCAGATTCCTACACAGATTTAAGACTTGATTGTAGCTAATGGATCAGTTTTTTTTTAAATGATAATTTATTGGACAAGGTGAAGTTTTAAACTCTGAAGCTTTCAATGGGTTATGAGTTTGGCGCCTTCCCAGTCACCCTTGTATTCCCATTGTCTGTTTTTCCTCTGCCCTTTTTGTGCCTATTTGCTTAATGGTTGGCCATTTCTTATCGATTCACCAGCTTCAGCAGTAATTGGATCAGTTTCTTTCGTGTCAGGTCAGATAATAGTTTTCTACATAATTCTATGATCAATGAACTTTCCTAACATAAATGCTAATATATCTCGGATAAATAGTTGAAAATCTAAACATGTTTTACTTAATAATGTGAGTTGTAAAAGAGACAATTCTGTCCAGGAGGATGGACTTGACCTGAGGGAGGAGATAAATGGTTGCGAAAAATCGAGTGTAATGAGAAGCTCTTAGACTTGGAATGTATGGGTTTGGTGTGAACAAGAAGGAATTCAGTAACCAGGGTCCAGAGTGTGAGTTGAGCAGATGTAGAAGTGAGCTTCAATTTTCTCTGAAGATGTTATGAAGAGGATACATGATAATAAGTAGAATCATGAATAGAGTAAATTATGGCCCTCACAAATGTAGGATTTGCATTATTTGTACTAAACAAATCTACAAAGGTATGAGGTGAACCCCAGAGAAGGCGATTTTGTATAGAGAAACAGGAATGAGGCAGGTTAGGTGGATGTAGTAGGAGTTTGCGTTCCAGACATCTGTGAGCTTTATGAAAATACATATAGTGAATTTGCAATTAGTTGGTTGTTATTCTCACCGCAGTAGACAAGTGTTCTGGTTCGGCCAAAAACCAGGTGCTTCATGTAAGATATTTATATTATATTAGTTGACATAGGCTTTATTAATCCCTCTGGAGACCTTCTTTGGGAAATTGGAAAAGGAAATTTATGAATTTATGAACCTGAGCTGCAATCCTTTTGTTCTCTCGTGTTGGACTCTACTTGAGGTGACGTTGTGGGACTGTACTTAAGTAGTCTATCCATATCATAATCATGTTTAAGAATGTTCGAAGGACTACTGTGATAAGTAATTGATTGGTAATGTATTGTTTGATGCCCCATCTGGATTCACATTAGATACATGTTCACAAAACATTGTCTAGATGGAGAGTATAGCTGTTTGAAACTAACCAAAACTGGTGGAACTACTATGGATTTTAGACACCTTTTCTTAATCTGACAGATTAAGAAAACAACAAAAATCAAGATATTCACTTAATTATTATAGTGGTTTCGATGACTAATGCAATGTGTAAAATATCTAAAAAATATATCGAAATATTGTTCTACCTGTGTTTCGTGGGTTTACTCCAGGCACGCCGCTTTCCTCCGACAGTCCAAAAACATACAGAGGTTTATTGGGAATTTGGGGAAATTGTATATAGTAATGAGTGTGTGTGTGAATGGTTGTGTGTCATCCCCCTGCGTCCCTCATAAGGGAACAAGCGGAACAGAATATAAATTAATGAATCAATGAATGAATTTGGCAGAAAAAAACAATTAAAAAGCTCTTGTATTATACTAATTGTAGATGTTTGTGCATATTTACGTTAGGGTTGGGATGATGCATGTTACTCATAATTTGATAGATTTGCGATATTTGGCCCACGATAATGATAATATGACAATACAGAATATTCGATACATTGCAAGACATTTCATCAACAAAATATCACAATATATTTGACTGAAAAAAATAAATAAATTATTAAACACTGTATAGTTTGAAACCTTAAAGTGTGATCAATAATAACATGTCAAACGTTACCAGGGACAGTGCTTTTTGATACTGAAAAGTCAGAAGCAACTTGTTTTATGTAAACATGTAAGATTTTTAATTAAAAACCATGAGACAGGTTGAGAATTACATAGAAATCTAAAGGAATATTGGGCACATTTCTCTATGTAACCAATTATGTCCAGAGTTTAATTCAAACATCAAGTATCTGGTAAGTATAGGACATTAAAGTGCGTTGGATCAACCTGGACACATTATGGCATATTAAATGTGTGGTAATATAAAAATATATCAAACCTTGATGGATAATGGTACCAATGTTTAATGTCAATTGGGACAATGCTTTGTGATTCAGAAAAGTGAGTAGTAACTTTCATACTTTCATAAAGTATGCAGAGATAGCAAACGCTTTTCAGATTCATAGTGTTATCGTTTTGTCGTATTTACCTTTGCAAAACAGTTTATATTCACATCGTTTTATATGATATCTCGTACAATATGGGTCCATGATTTCCTTTTCATATTTTTGCCACTTTTGCATTAGTTCTTCTCCTACGATTCTTCTTCTGTCGTTAACTTATCGTCTCTACTGCTCGCTGCTTATGCTAACTTAACTCTCTTAACTCTCTCTTTATGGGATTAACATCCCTATAATACTATAGTTCAAGAGAGATTAACTACTGACGGTGAAACAGGGTAAATCCATAATGTGATGTAATAATTTGCGAAAACATATCTGATTTAAAATAGTCTTTAGATTCTCATGAAACATATATTCTACCTCCTATTACACATCTCTCTCTAGTGGTGCATGCTAGACTTGGTGTAATTTAATAACTCTCCTCATTATTGTGCACTCCTGGTTGAAGATTCACCCCAAAACAAAACTTTATTCCCCTTTCTCTAAAACTTTGTTTTCCTGAAGTGCTGGAAGACTTACCTATAAGAGCCAACTGAGGCGAACGGGCAGAGATATCTCAGCTGTTTTTATTGACTGCAGTAAAAAGTGACATCATATATTTTTAATGTGTCTAGCTCTCCTCAGCTTCCTTGTTTGCAAAAACTTTCTGATTATTAACAAGGCTCATTATGCTTTTCTTAACACTTGAAATGCGACATTAATAATACATCACTTCTCGGCAGTTTGAGTGCCTTTTTGTACATTAACGTCGTTTGAATACCAAGTTGATTCCAGTTCCTTTTTGTGTGAAGAAAAAGGAGCTACCAAGAGGTTTTTCCATCATGACACTGTATTGTTCGACAGGCTGCTCTGAAAGAGGGTTTTGTCTGGATCCATTAGTGAGTTTTGTAACCTGCAGCTTTCAGAGTGAATATGGTGGCCCTGCTGTGGTGAGTATAGCCCCCATGCATAGTCACTCAGTGGGGGAAAATAAAGCTTGAGGTCAGCTGCCACACAGATGCTGTTAGCAAAAATGGTGACCAGCAAGCTGCTTAAAGGTCAGCGTCACTGTCAGTGACTACATTTGTGAAGGACAATTCACCAGGAGAGTTCATCAGATACACAACTGGATGATCAAATGGTCCGCAGCTTCACGGCAAACTGTCAAGCTGTTATTCCTGTCTGGGCGAAGAGACCTGGTAAGTGGTGAAATATGGGACAGGTCATCCAGTGAGTGGGAGCATTTGCCTTCAGGGGAGATTGCAAGTACTGAACTAACACACTTCAGTGCTTCATCTGACCTGACAGTCTGTCTGCTGCTCACACCAGTAAGGCTACTTTGAGACTGTCATAACTGTTCTCATCTCAGCTTCTTTATACTTCAAAGGGAGGTTTATTAAGATTATGCAGACAAGTTTGGAAAACCTATAAAGTGTCATTGGGTTTTCAAAAATTACTTTTCAAACTAAATCTCACAGTTTCCAAAAATGTTGATTTGAAAGCTGCATCTTGCAGGAAAACATTTCAGTTCACCACAAAGTAAGGTCCCCAGACATATTATTTATACATACTGTATATATAGTTCCGTACCCAAGGATCTCAGGGTGTTTTACACTTTTATCACAATATACACTTAAACAAAGCTGACCCAGCAAAATACAGATCAGACTTCGCAATGATGGCTTCAACGGAACCATATTGTTTATTTGTGCTTCAGCTGTCATAGGATGGTATTCTGTTGTGCCTGGCATCTTTCCAACTTCATCCTTTAATTTAATGGTGAAAATCGCTATCGACTCCCTCCAGACCACCCCAGCTGGTTGTACAAATCCTTTCCATCCCTGGTCCTCTATATCTCAAAATCATTCTTTTAAAATGGATATTTGATGGCTGTCACCACTAGACTGTCTACCCTTTAATGAAGATTTGAGACCATCAGGTCTCTTAGCATGCTCTGATTTAAGGTGGGTTAAGGTAAGCCTTTGACTTAAATCCAGGCGAGGCTGGAGGTGCAAGTATGATAAACTGCTTGGTTTTGTTGGTTAACTGTCTAACATTTCAGCACCTGGTTGTGCGGCTGTGTGAATCTGCCTTAGATTAAAGAATGAAGTTAGAATCAGAGGTCAGGCACAACGGAAAATCGGATAGAACCAAAGATGTGTTTGAAAGTAATATATGTTTTTTTATTACCTGATTACCCGAGCTATAGATAGTACGGGTGTGTATTGGCAAGAATCTGCCGATACAATATGTATCACAATACAGGGGCAAATATGTGATATATTAGGATATAGTGCGATACTGTTTGAACAATGATATATTTGTAGTACTTTCCTCTGGTTTTTTAAAATTGTAAACAGCAAAAGACTCTTGACAAAGTCATAACTGATTTAATTTGTTTTGAAACCAAAATATGTCCAAACATCAGCTTTTAAAGCTGCTGGAGTCAATTTTTTCCCATTTCCGATTTTGTAAAACCCATAATAATGTCTCCGGTTTTGAGTTGCTATTATTGTCATATTGTTTTTTCCAACATCCCTAATAGATAGTCATCCAACAAGAAATTTTGGAAAAGGCTATTTTATCATTTAATTTCCTAACAGTATCAAACACTTTCCTGATTTCTTCAATTCTGACTGAGAATAAATGACAATAAATAAGATGAACCTCAGATATTATCTTTCCATCTGTTCCTGTGTCTGGTGTTTAATCTTCAGTAAGATTAACTGGCTAGTTCCCTTACATAGAAAAGCTCTAGTGAATGAATGAGTTTTACTTCTGATGTTTCCTAACCTATGAGATCCAATTTCATCGCCGTTATCTCAGATTTCTTTTCATTCCATTATGACTCGGTGATTCCGATACAGATGAAACGTGGTAAGTATTGCCCTCTTTTTGTCCCCCTCAACAAAATACATAATAACCTACAATAAGAAATGCAGTGTAAATCTACACAAACTCATTTGTTTAGTTTATTGTTCAATTATTTCTGAAGCTGGTTCCAAGAGTCAGCATATATGTCCAATGACAAATGACTTCAGCCGTACACATAGATAGTATAGATATAGAACTGTTAAGCAATATTATATTGTGATAAGCAGAATGATTTGTATTGCAAAAGCCTCCATGTGGTGTAATGCAAATGTATTATTTAAACCCATATTACACATTCACATATTAAAATACATAAGTATACATTGATGAAATTAATAGACTTATATACCTATAAATATAAATGTTGCCAAAGAATGCTTGTTACACGTTAATACTAGTAAAGACCAAAACTGACATAACCTCCCTGTTAATCATCAAATGTATCACAATAGTAGTTAAAGTTGTAAAGATCAAAAGCAAAATCATTTTTTCTCAAGCCTCTGCCACATGATGTAGTGAACTGTGCATCTTCATTGATTCCACTTATGCGACTCAGAATTCTTTTGACACTCATCTTCGGATCAATGTGTCAATCAGATGAAATCCGAGATTTATTTCTTTTGCTTGCGTTCTATCACAAATTGACTAATTTTACAAATACTATGAGAGTCAGTAAAATGCACTTTCTTTTATCTGGCATTCTTTTTTTACATTCTGTCACCAATGTTCCTGTACTGAAGACAAGTAAAGACGACACATTTATGCATCTATTAGTGTCAGATTTGTGACGTATAACTTTCAGACACATTTAATTTCTAACAAAACGACATGGTGCTTTAAATACTGTTATATTCTCCACAGCTATTTAAGTAAAAGAACATCACACCCAGCAGCCAGAGCAACAGCTACAACAAGCAGAGCTTCGCCTCAGACAAAGAAGCAATTGTTGTTATTCCTTTCACATAAGCAGCACTGCATCAAACCCCAATTCTCTTTGACTTTGTCTCTGAACAAAAGTATGTTTCTTTGACAGCAAAACTGTAAATGAAAAATGTATCTTTGTGCTTTGTTTCAGGTTGCAAGCACGGAGACTTGCGGAAAACTCTTTAAAGTACGCGTGCAGCACTTGCTCTCTGCTCTGAGTTGTTAGCCTCTTCTGTTTGAGTCGCCTCAACACGTCTATTTATCACTGCCTCGCTCCTGCAGCACAGACATTTCTCAGTGTGAAAATATGGGCTAAATGTTTTTTGGGACGAAAGGAAAAGCAGCAGGCAGCCTGTTGTTTATGTCCATGTGATGTTTGAAGCTGGAGCCTTTCGGATAGAAGAAAACATTTGTCAAGTGTTCACACATGCTTCCAAAAAAATATCAATCAGACTTCAAAAAGCATTTTTCACGCCCAATGGAATCCAAAGGTCACGTCTAAAATTACAAACAACAAAGGAATACTAATTAAATAGGATGGAAAGAAGTACAACAATACCAGAAAACTGCTCTCTAAATAAGGACATAGTTAGAAGCATTAGACTTAGTTTATAATACAGAAAGCGATAAAACACCTCATTAGTTGATGCTCAGAAAAAACATCATCCTGGTTGTTGAGTTGTGGAACAGCTCAGTATCTTCGGCAGGATCATATAAGGTTGACAGGAGTTTGGCCGACCAGACAATACGTGTCTTGTTGATCTTCAGAAGGCATTTATAATGATTGGAATCTGTATGAAAATGATTGATTAGGTGCACCATTAAGTGGGGTCTGGTTTTGTTGTCTCAGGATTAGGTCACAGCTTTCTGCAGATGACGTGGTCATGTTGGCTTTATCGAGCCAAGACCATCTGTTATGGACTAGTTCACGACCGAGATTGAAGCAACAGGGATGAAAATCAGCACCTTTAGAGTCCATATAAGGGGTCAGGATGAGATCGTTTGACCGATCTGTGGTAGTAAAAAGAGAATGGAGGCATAAGACAAAGCTCTGTATAATAATTTATGGATGTTTTAAAAAATGCAATTAGATATGTACCATAGGAAGGTACTCTAGGTTGTAGAGGAGGAAGAATATGCTTTTACTTCAAAACCTTTCCCAATGAACACTACCTTAATATCTTTCTTTTCATATCCTAAGGTCAGCTGGTGTGAAGCAAACGCTGGCTGAGAAAATTAAACTACTATAGATAAAGTGTGTTGTTGCACCACAAATATTTTATACAAACCATTCTAGCCCAGGACGTTCTCCACCGCCAAAATGGAGTGTGAGAGAGATTAAAAGGAAGTAATTATCTTAAGGTTGGATGTAATTTTGGACTCGTCTCATCATGTCTACATCCGCTTTTCCAGGTTCGAGTTGCGGGGACAGCAGCCTTAACAGGGAGGCCTAGACAGTCGCCCCAGATACATCATCCAGCTCTTCCCCTGGGACATCAAGGCGTTCCCGGAAAATCAGAAAGACGTAGTCTCTCCAGCGCATCCTGGGTCTGCCCAGTGGCCTCTTCCTGTGAGACATGCCCTAAACAGCTCAGCAGGGAGGTGTCCTATAGTCATCCTAATCAGATGCCCAAACCACCTCAACTGACTCTTCTCAACACGGAGGAGCAGTGGTTCTACTCTCCTCACTGACCTTGCTTTTATCCCCATCTCCAAGAGAGAGCCCAGCCAGCCTATGGAGAAAACTCTGCCGGTTGTACCCACGATCTTGTCCTTTCGGTCTTTACCCACTGTTGGTAACCGTAGATGAGGGTAGGGGCGTAGATCGACTGGTATACAGAGAAATGTGGCTTTTGGCTTAGCTCTCTCTTCACCACCACGGCTTGGTGTAGAGTCCGCCTGATTGCTGACACCCTTCTAATCCGCCTATCGATCTCATGCTTCATTCTTTTCTTACTTGTTAACAAGACCTAAGATATTTAAGCTCGTCCAATTGGGGCAGAATCTCATTCTTAACCTGGGATTTGGAGGTGCTGATTCTACTCCCTGCATTTCACACTTAGTTGCAAAACTTTCCAGCGTGACATTTGACTGCTTTTAAACAACGATAAAAGGTTTGAAATAAGCTGCACTTAAACCTTAGAAATATACTACATTGTATATATAGCTATTAGTAATAAAGTACATTTACTTTAAAGAAAATAATTAATAATAATAATAATTCATCAAAGATTTGAAATAACAGATACCTACGACCATGTACTAGCTTATCAACTCACTCATTAAGAACATGCGGTTTTGAATCGGCATTTATTCTTAGAATTTCTGTCTTAAATCATCTGGCTGAGACCCTGGAATTGGAGAATATAACGTTAACAAGTCAAAAGATCTAAGAATAACTCCTCAAGCTGTTTCAATGTGCACATTTCAAGTTCACTTGAAAGCACTTGTTAAAGAGCCAGAGTGTAAATAATTGATTCCTCTATTCATCGACTTCTATTTATCTTAAGAGGATTCCAGACATCGTGTAACAGGTAAATAGACTGTTACATGCTTTACTTGTATTTCACCTCGATCCTGGAATTACTCTTCGATCTGTCACTGAATACAGTGTTACAATGTGTGTGTTTGTCCGTGTGTGGTTCACCGTACACTGGAAACACCAGCAAGAGGATCAGGGATACATGAAAATAGATTAAAGGGATTCATCCAGTTATCAAGCTGCTGCAGCTAAATGATAGCAAGCCCGCTCAAACAAGAGGACAACAACTCCCCCCACTCAGCTGTCCGGTGCCTCTGTGTGTGAGCGCCAAAGTGCCTCTACATCAGTAACTATAGATTTAATTAAACTCGGAAGCGGATTACTGATGAAACGCTGCAGTTGAGTTTAGCAGAGTCGCTGCGTGCCGATGTTCTCTGTTTCACTTTGAAAAATGTGATTGCTTTCAATTTGGACTATCAGTCTGTTTACTGCGATCCCATGTCCCACGACTGGGGTGGCTCTGCTTGATGGAATGTGATCTTGCTATTAGAACTGAGGCCATGCTGCAGAGTGTTTGCACACATTTCAAACAGAAAAAAAGAAAACACAGTTAATAGGGAAAATGGCCGTTGCTGCAGAATGCAAGACTAATTCCTCTATTCGCCAGCCCAGGGTCTGCTGAAATTACACCAAATAGTTTAAAGCGAGCTCTGATCACGGAGTCATTAAGGCTTCATTTTACCATACATTTTTCATAATAAAATACACCGCTGACAACGCTTGCCATCACTTTATATATCCTCAATGTTTTATGGATTTTAACATAGGTGGGTCAACTGGATGTTAATTGCACATTGCATTCTGGGTCGATGACGTCTATTAGTTGCTTAGTCGTCTATAACATTTACCAAAGAGAAAAGTCCATTTATTGGTTTCTCCATTTTGCTGACGAGACACAATTAAATTAACAATACTTACGTGGTTGTAAGTAAGTGCGAAATTGTAAATTGATGAAAATTCTCGAAATCTGAAATCCTAACCACGGGAAACCACACAAAACCATCAAAAGGTAATGTAGTTACTACCTATCTGTGGTCTTGGGTTCTCTCTGTCTCACCTTACATAATAGTGCTTTTGCACCTTAACATGCTTTTCTTGGCCTTGACTCGGTCTGGTCATGATATCGAAACTATCTGGTCATCGTAAGCGGCTTGAACTTCAAGCTTAGTGCTTACTATGACAAGCGTATCCAGTTACACTGAACTGTTACTTACACATTTCCCACAGAACTGGTCTTGTCCGACCGTTTCATACCAGTGCTTACTGTAAATTAAATCTCAATGGTCTGAAAAAATGGATGTGGTAGGACTGTGTTGGATGTATTGGCCTGTAAAATCATATTAACCATGAGCCGTGTTTAGTTATATTACTGTGGAAACTCCAAAAACACTGTGAGAGGGAAAGAGAGCGGTATTTTAGTCGATAAGAAAAAGAACATTTGACTACAGATTAAAACAAAATTCCATTAATGACAATAATTCACATTTATATCATTATTTATTTTAATTGTTGTGTATATTCCAAGGCTTAGGAGGAAGACAGGGAATTTAAAACGAAATCAATGCTTTAATCAATAAGCCTTTAGTCAAAATAAAATATGTAAGTCTCAAAGTCATTCTTGAAGTCAAATCTTGAAGGATGAATGAAAAGTAACTTGTTTTTGATTATACATCATTTATATTTTAGAAAACATACATAAAAAAACAATCAAATATATTTTGAGCCCATATGAGTATTTTATAACGTTTCAGTTCATCACGCCACATCTCAATATGAATCGCGAGCCTTTTCTCTTAATCTAATAACCAACATTGACTGTTCTAATTATTCAAACATATTCAGCTTCTGGTGAAACGACTTAACTATAGTCTTTTCAGTCAACCACATATCTGGCAAGGATGACGTGTGGATAATACATCAAAGCAATACAGATTGGCACATTCTACAACCGCCTATGGATTTTTGTGCGAATACACTTTTTGTTTCAATGAAAAGAAACAATGCCACATGCATAATGTTTTTAGTACAAGAACATATATAAATAAACATTGCTATTGTGTTAATTTACCTGTTCAACCAAACATATGTATGTAAGAAGTCAGTCCTAGACAACATGTATAAGAAAGTTCAGAGTAGACTGTACTTTCTGAGGAGGCTCCGATCATTTCACATCTGCAGGAAACTCCTCTGCATGTTCTACCAGTCTGTGGTGGCCAGTGTCCTGTTCTATGCTGTGGTGTGTTGGGGTGGGAATGTGTCCAAGAGTGTCAACAGGTTGGACAGGTTTATCAGAAGGGCTGGCTCTGTGGTTGGCATGAAGCTGGACTCACTGGTGACAGTTGCTGAGAGGAGATCATTGGACAAACTACTGTCCATCATGGATGATGACAGTCATCCTCTCAACACTGTCATCAGTGAGCAGAGAAGCAGATGGAGTGAACAAATGCTCCTTCCCAGATGCAAAACTAATAGACTCAAGGACTCATTCATTCCTTGTGCTATTAGATCTAGAAAAGGTGCTTTACAAATAACTATTACTTACTTACTGACTTTATAACTCTCAGTTTGGGGGCAGGAGCAGAGTGAAAGGATGATGTATTCTATGCTATGTTAATCTTAGTATCATTTTCTTTGCGTTATTTTCTTTGATCTATGTTCTTTATATTTGTACTTTGTCATTCCTTGCACTTTATTCTTGTTTTTATTAAACTATTCTCCACCTGCCCGTCTGCCTGCCTGCCTGCCCGCCTGCCTGCCTGTCTGTCCTAGAGGGAGGCTCAACTAGCTCACACCCTGCTTGGCAAGGATATCTATTAGTTGATGAGGCCTCATGATACAACACCAGTTGTTTGATAAACTTTATTTTGCAAGGCCACTAGATGGCACTCTCAGTTTTAAAATGATTCCAGGTTTCATTGAGTTAGTAGATGAGCAAAATATTACAATGCCACGGTTCATATCTGATGCTGTATCATGAGGCTGCGTCAACTCATCACTATCTCACAGATATCATCACAATTCAATCCAAGGAAAGAAGTATCAAAGTTTAAATTAACGCTCTCCAAGGCCTTTCAGTACGTGGCTACTTTAGGCTTAAAAGATCAAAATATTAAACGTTGTTACAAGAACGACGCCCTTGAAAAGATCTTTGGGTTTGTCCTGCTGTTGGGATCAGTTGTCAAAAAAACCCTTCTTCGTGCACATTGTAAGCTTTTTTATGGCAGCACCGAGAACTAGCAACCGTGACAACCATCTTTTCATTAATATATTGCAATTCTTAAAAGGTATTTCAAAAAGTCAAACCGACTGAGTAACAATGTGACTCATCAGTACTCAGTAATGTGACGTGTCAGCTGTCTCTTTGATAAAATGAAGATTCAGAGAAAAGAGCACTTTTGCTGAACACTTCTGCATGAAAAGGTGCATCCCAGTACATCAGAACATCTTTTTTTAAATAGAAGATCAATCTGAGTGATTCCGAAAATAACATGGACCCTTTGCCTCTACATCTTCCAACACTAAGAATGACCTAAAATCATGTGCTAAATCCAAATATATTTGAATAAGACAACATAGTAATCTCTTTAAGATATAATAGTCCTCAAACATGCCACTGACTTCTTCATTCAGTACCTTATGACCGCTCCAGGAACTCTGTCACAGGCTTTTTCTAGATCAACAAAGACAGAGTGCAGCTCTATCTGACGTTCTCTGAACCTCATGATCAACATCCTCAAGGCAAACATCGAATCTTACATCCTGACCTCAACACCTCTTTCCCACATCTTCATCGTGTGACTCATGAATCCCTCTGTAGTGTCTACAGTTCTGAGAATCCCCTAAATAAATTCATACCAGAACTAATTTCCTCTAACAGTCTTTGTGTATGTCAAACAGTCGACAACGTTGATAGCTCTCGTTCATATAGAATAAACAATACTACAAAAATAACAGATTGAAGAACTTTTTTACGCACACTTCTATGATACCCTACCTGAAAGCACCCCAAGCTATCAATTCATATAGATAATGTGAATATGCTGAGACATCAGACAACAACAAAAAAGTATGACTTTTATTTATATTAAATAATGTTTATTATAATGATAAAGTTGTGCTAATGCTAATAACTTTACTCTTGTAATATTTGACACCAACATTTACAGAAGTACAAAAGTCAAATGTATTTTCTGAATTGTACAACAATTTGTTTGTATTAAACTGGCATATTGTGTTATTTGAAACAGTATTGGATCAAGTTGAAAAAACACAAAATGTGGAAGTGTTTTTAACTCATCCGTTAGGCTGAAATAGATCAACTTATCTTTCTGATAATCTTTACTGGATAAAGTCATAACATGCTTAACAAAGCTTGACCTCTTACACCTTTACCTTTACACGGAAGCCTTAGGATGACCTCGCTAAATGTGCGCACATTACCCAGGTTGTGCTCCATCAGGTGTCAGCTTGCACATCAATGAACTTTGACCAAAAAAACCTTTTTACGCTGTTTGATTCTGGCGTCTCGCTCAGCTCCACGTGTCATCAGGCTCCCTTGGCAACTGAATCCAACTCTCTATGTTTCATTCACATATTTCCTGTGACCCAATTCTCTCTGGTTTAGGAGGCATGAAAAGAAGAGGCACAAAGACGATTTTTCACAGGGCTTAAAGCCCTTTCATATGAAACAAATTGTGCTGATGGATAAAAAGATCCCAAATTGCTTTAATGTAATCATCATGGGCACATGAATTAGGTGAGGTTGTATCACATGATGACGTTTACCCTCATTATGATAATCCAATAGTATTTCTGAGGTATTTCAGTCACGTTTTCTCAATGACTCATAGAGAAAAGGTTTACAGTTACAGATGTTATGGGCGTTTCACAGCAGGATTAGTTAACAGTGTTTATGATATTGCATAATTTTGAAGAAAATAAAATCGTAACATAAATATGAAAACCAACCTTTGATTTTCTGTTTTTTCTCGAGTGATCCAACCTTTTACGTGTCTCCTTTTGCAATAGGTTGAAGGATAATGTTTTCATTATTTTTTATTTTATTTTAAATTGAACAACATTCAAACTTTTACAAATAAATGTATGTTCTTTGACTTCTAAAATGCTCCCAATACAGACTAACAACTAAACAACAGACGGAAGTTTGAATGAGTGTCTGTGAGGAGATGTTAAGTTTTACTGGAGCACCCGATGGTACTGTCCTCGAACACTTTATTCTCTCTGTAAATTTTTATTTTAAAGATCAAATGAAGAGCATCATGTTTATCTCTCTGAGGAACTATGGCAGACGGTTAATACCTTCAGAGATTAAATGCTTCTGATGTAAATTTGGGCAAACAGCTATAGGAGTCTAGGTAGAACTTTATTGATCCCTCATGAGGTCTCCTTCGGGACATTGTTTAAAGTGTTATAACATTCTCTAACATTCTATATATATATATATATATATATATATATATATATATATATATATATATATATATATATATATATATATATATATATATATATATAAGGCGAGCTCAGGGAGGACGGAAACCTCCCGTGGAGCAGAAGGGCAAAAGCTCGCTTGATCTTGATCTTTATATATATATATATATATATATATATATATATATATATATATATATATATATATATATATATTATATTATTATTGTTATTATATATTATTATATATATATAAGTCTGTAACATTGTTCATGGACCATGAAGCCATGTTTATGAAACAAACTTCAAACTATTTGTTGACAAGGGTAGTTATGAGAAAGTTTGAATTCAAACTTTCTCATAACAGTGTGACAAAATTATGTTATTGTGAGAAGAAAACATCAAAAATGTAAAATGCTACTACTATACTATATAAATTGGCCAGAAAACAAGACAATACATTTAATCTAATTGAAAAAAAACACCAAACATATAAAAGATATATAGAGGGACTAGAACGTAAGTAAAATTCAAACAGGCTGACAAAAAAACAAACAATTGTGTACAATTACTAGATCTGTTCTATACTTGTCCTGTCTTGGTCTTTGTCTAAACACTATCTGCTATTGAGGTGGGCTTAACTACGTTAACTATGTGTAGACCCTTCTTAATAGGTTACATTCCAACCTAATAACAATAAGAATAATACAAATAGTAACTATTATTATTTTGTATCGGTGCAAACGCAACATTAATGGTTCTATGGTACATCCTATTGGTGCTCACTATAAAATCAGGCTGAATAATATCGGTTCATGTCAGTTAAAAAACTAACATATGCAGATTCTGGGTTCGCTCACTAGATACTGAGCCTCAGTTGGCTGAAGAATTAGAATGAGGCTTCACTTCTTATGCTCTTTGGCCCCCGAAACAAAATGATTATTCTTCACATTTCAGCTAATGACTTTGGCACATCAGCACTCTACGCTCTTGAACACATATCAATTAGCTCAGGCTGCATAAATTCTTAAAACAGTCTTGTAGAAAGAATGCTGACACCAGCACTGTTACCAAGTCATACTGGCGTGACTCTGAAGCAACTCTCATAACTGATTGCAGTCCAAAGTCGTAGGGTCCCAATTTAGTGAGCCAAAAAACAGTCCATTGGAGAGGGGAGTCAATTAGTGTAACTAATGAGGGCTGTTAAAGGTTTTAAATACCCATCTATTTTTAATGTAGCTGTATAGATGTATACGATCTTAACAGACCAGAGTTCTTGTCAATTAATAGCATTAATATGTTGTAATGTGTTGAGCAACTTCTTGTTTACAGCTTGCAGTCTTGTTGGAATGCTAAACCATTATCATTAAGAGTAATGGCAATGGTTTAACACAGCAAATAAAGCAGTGAGGGAGCTATACCTTACTTGTCTGGGAGCTTTCACCCTTGTCTTGCAATGCTCCCCCAGCTTACCGTGTAAAAGTCTTGGACCTTTGTCAAAAACATAACTCTTGTAACCATAAATCACCTTTGATCCCCGCCTTTAGGAAACAGTCCAGTCAGTTCTAAATAATATCTAAAATCCAACCCATATAAAGTCTGATAAAAACATATCCATGTGTTTATACTTTATCGTCTGTGCTACTGTAACTCTTTCCTGGATGTTAGAGAATAATAATGAATACAGGGCATGTTGCAAAACAGACAGTATGCTACAAATTACCAATGAGACATTTTCTTCAAATTAGTGACAGGAGCTGAGCAAGATTTTTAATTTGTTTGAACAGTAACTTCCTTCTTTATTTTTAAACCACCCTTGGCTAAGTACCCAAGGCGGTGAGTTATGTCTTTGCAATTCCTACAAAAGTTCCAAGTAGCTTAATTCTACAGACTGTTTTAGAGGCTCAACAGTGTGCTCAGACAAAACCCTGTATCGTAAAGATAGAAACAACCTAAACCACTTACTCTGGGCGATTTCTTCGGTCATCAAAATAGTCTTTCAATGTGTTTTTCCTTAAAACAACTGACAAGAAACCTATAGTTAGAGCCAGTTTAACATGAGCAACAGCCTGAAAAAGTCGGTTGGGTATTTTATGGAATTTTGCCTGTCAATCAGGCAAGCCCCGAATTGGTGCCTACAATTGTAAGGTGCTGATGGTTTAGTATCTGGGAGAGGATACATTTGCTATTAAAGTCTTCTATATAATTAACCCCACACAGTTTAGGGATCAATGTTGAAGGATCTTTTCAAAAGCATTAAAGGTATTTGGCCCCACAGACACCCCTATATATATAGAAACTATTAAGCAATGGATTCAACTTTAATTCTCAGCATTTATCGTGAAACATGCTGAAGCACTTCAATAAAACAAAGCACAAAAATCCACCTGAAACATTTATGAAAAAAATCAGGACAAATGAATAAAAAAAACACAAATTTAAAGATTGCTGGTTGAAAATCATATCATAGTGATGGTTAACTAACCCAGTTATTAAATGTGGTAATATGATTATTTATATTTAATGGAATGGTTTTTTTTTAAATTTCGTGTAGGATTATTGTTCATTTGGCAGCTCGGTAGCTAGCGAGCACATCATTGCTCCTCACTGGTGTCTCTGAAATAGGGAGGAGAGGCGCTGAGGGATTTTCTCTCAAATTGTCTCCATGACTGATCATTGCATTATAGAAATTTTCTGATGTCCCTATTTTCTTTAAAAGTATTTTGATGCTTGAGATAATGCTTAAACTACACAGACATAATCAAACTTCACATGCCACGGCAGGAGCAGAAGGAGAGCCTATTCAAACAGGCTCTGCCATAATTTTTTTTATTAAATATAATTTATTTTTGTGTCATTATGAAGACAGGAAAATAGTTTAGATTCGATTTCCTTTATTAGTCCCACAATGGTAATTTTTTTATACACATATTTTATTAAGTAAAAAGTACATTTAAGAATTGGAAAATAAGTAGGTGGGTAAAGTTTACAATGGCTGCTATGACAAAACTCAGGAAGAGTGTTAATGAGAACAGCATTTTTCATATAAAGAATTAAGGGGTAGTCTTCCCTCTGCAGGAACTGCTTTAATCTCCATTTCCATCTCTTTTAGTTTAGGCTTGATTGCCTTCAGTAATGTTTTTGTGTCATCTCTGTCGGTCTTTATCACTTCAAAATCTTCTGATAAAAATAATAATCTTTTACTTCAGATAGGAAATAATGGGACTCTCACAATCTCACAGGATTTGCCAATTATCTTTTAAATAAAAATAAAATCAGTCGTCTTGTCAGTCATCTTAATTAATTGTATCTAGCCAGAGACTAAAAAAGACAAATACAAAGCATAAATAATGTATCTGGGGAGTGTATTAATAGATGTGGAATTGGTGAAAAGCAAAGCAAAAATAGTAACTGTAGATGTAGCTGCGTTTCTTTTCCTTGGCTATGATCTTTCAGCTTCTCACACTGTGCCGGTGCCTGTTTCTTTTTTTGCTGGTGTATAAGCTCTATCTCTATCTATCCAAGCAACCATCAAGTACTTCCTTCAATCCATGTGTTCTAATTTTAAAAGACAAGACCAAGACAGTCGAAAAAGCGGGAGTGAAAACAAGTGTCAAGAGCGGAGATAGACTTTCGACATGTACCAGGTTTTAAGGAGGTCAGTCTTGTTCTTGTCCATCTTTGTTAGTGCAACAGTCTCTGTTTATAGCTTATAATAGCTTGAGGAAGAGAGGACGTAAATAAATCGTTACAAAGCAGTTTAAAGAATATTCATGGTATCTAACCGAGTGCAGAAACTTTTTTTTTTGTAACCTATATTTGCTTTTCAATAAACAATTTCTTGATTAAGACTTTATTCCATGCGACATTTTTTCAAGTTTACAGTAATGAAATTGCCGATAATGAAAACGATTGTTTCTTATAAAAGCCTAAAGGTGAGGACAACAACACTTATTGTGTTGCTCTAAATCCTTATTAGACCACATGCTACGAAGACAGTAAGCTCACACTTCCCTCTCCCCTCATAGTGTCTCAAACTGTCAACAGGAAACACCATTAAAACCGAACCATGTCTCTTTGGTAGTTTCTAATACCTTCTTAAAGATATTCCTGGAACTGTTTAACAGGTGCCAGATTCTTCTCAGTACAGAGTGATTGAACTCTTCTATTTAGAATAAACAGAAGAAACACCTTGTGGGGTGAATTTATTATTCTTGCAATAATTTGTAATTGCTATAATTGTGTAATTACAATTCTCATTAACCGGGAGAGAAGAAACATATACTGTCGGGTAAATCAGAAGCTTTATCTTTTCACTCGGCTGTCTTCTTTAGGAAAGACAGGGTGCCACCAAGACTCAACCCTCTGGCAAGTTCTTCCCGTTTCTTTCTTTTCATTTTAACATGAACACGAGCCGAACATATATGACGTCTTCCACCTGTGGCAAGACCCAATTTCTAACCAGGACAGGACATTCCATCCTTTTCCAGCTGAGGTAATGGTCTCTGACTTACACAAGGACAACACTAAATGAAGAGTTTGATGCCTTGACCCCATTAGTTTTATCATCTTAGGCATAACTCACACTGCTTGGGGGCGACTCACCACTATAACTTCATTGTGCACTAGTTCGCATCAATGCTAATGTCAAATTTAATACCAACTGTCTCACCGACTTGCCTTAAGACAAGATCTTTTTCTTCTGTCTGTCCCAATATGAAATTTAGATTCATAAAGCATTGGGATACTGACAACTTCAACAATAAGATAATCCTGATTGTCCAGTGAATATTCTTCACAATCGTCACTGTCTTATAGGCTAACGCATCGCAGATTGTTGCTCAAGACTTTTCATCCAGAGCGTAAGGTGACACCAATGACCGCTGCCCAAACCCTGCACTCCACATACGCCTCAATTGTGCTTCTAATACCTTCATGACGCCTTTATGACATAAACCATTCACTCCATTGGTGTGAAGACTCCTTTAGAGAATCTGATCCTCAACCTAGATGATTCCTGGGTTTATGTGCAGTCCCGACACAAGGAAGTCAACAAGACAACATCAGGGGAAATTATGTTGTCTTGTTGACTTCCTTGTGTCGGGACTGCACATAAACCCAGGAATCATCTAGGTTGAGGATCAGATTCTTCATCTAGATTTTACACGAACAAATGACACATTCATTTGAGGTAAAACATAAATCAATCTGAGCCAATTTCGAACTAGACATAATAAAAGTTAATGGGTTTTACCTTTATTTGTTCCACTACTCATTTAAAAAATAACAGTAAATGCTCTTTTCTGTGATCTAAATAAATTGATTTCGTACCAATGTCATCCATTTAGTTTTTACTTCTTGTTTTTATCAAAGTCCAGATTTGCAAATAAGTCACTGGGACTAATTGATTGATTGTGAGAGAAAAAAAAAGTCAAAAGACAAAAAGACAAAAAAGATCAGAGTAAAATGAAAATATATTAAATATTCATTGCTCCTTATCTACCGTGAGGTAAACTAAGATTGAAATAATTTAAATTACTATTTTGGGAGATTAAAAAAAACAACGTTTCAGTCAGATCCTTATTGCACTGCAGAGCAACATTTTTATCGGTGTTGTGCGTAGCGAGAACAAATATTTCAAAGAGATTATTACTCTAGCAAGGGATGATGGGTGCACTGGGAGCAGACGAAACAATTGAATTTGAGCTGTGTTAAACCTCAACTGACCCTCTGAGCTTTCAGAGAATAAGAGACGGATGATCAAAGTAACCAGGATAAATGATAAAGGAAGAGATAGTTGAGACATCTGAAGTCTTTTATATATTCCCCTACCATGCCAATTGCACATTTTTAGTGATACTACTCTTGAGGAAATATGACAGTTTTAAATTTGCAGCATTCATGCAGCGCCACCTAGGCTTCTCACTTGCCCGATGGTACCAGATATTTAATTTCATATCACCTTATTGCGAACTATATTTATTGGTCAATTTTACTATAGTAGAGATCAATATTGCATGTTGGTTTGACCTAAAAATCAAATGGCAAGATAACAAAATACTAAAACATTTCAAGATCTTCACAAATTGAATCTACTCCGCTTCATTGTTATCAAAACAAAGAAGTTATAAAGAGTTGTACGGCTACAGAACTTTCAACCCAAACCTTTTAAAGTATCAAGCGTAAGTGTTTATCAGTATATAGAATTTCTCCCATGTTGGTGTATTCCTGTGAGCTCTGATCCTCAGCGATGCTTGACATTGTAATTTGGAAGTGGGAGAGCTGGACGACAGTGAGAGTGACAGCAAGAAGGAGACGCGGTAATGAAAATGAAGAGAGGCAGACAAAGTAAGGACAAGGAGAGACTGAGGGGAGTGGGCTGATGTCTGAATGGCCTGTCAACCGAACAAAAGTGGAGCTGCCGTGTTGGTCACTATTTCAAACGCGAGCAGTAACCAACATCTGAGAAGCCACAGAAGCTTGAAGATAAAAACACAGGTAGTTCTTTTGTTTGCAGACAACAACATGGCAGCCCTTCCGCTCCCGCCTTCACTCCAAATGGAGCAGAAAGAGAAGTAAAGATTGGTCTGAAATCTCCCAAGCATCATTGAGCTGGCCATCAGAGTAATACACTGTCTGGCTGCATTATCTGGCTGCATTATCTCTCCCTGGCTGAAGCTCAGCTTGGATCCCATCCCAGAACAAAGTGATTGCGGGGCTGAGGTTGAGGGCGAGTGAGACACATGACAGGCAGGTAGGAACAGATATTTGATTTTTGCGTGAAGGAAAAAGTTGCAAGTGACTACGAGCATAAGAAAGAAGACGGTAGAATAAGTAGGATTCTTGGATGCATTAAAAACACATCATCCTATCAGCCTGAATAACTCCTTTCCTCTGCAGGAGATTTGAAAAGATAAAAGGAAGGCTTTTGTCTTCAATGTAATTGTTCACAAGCATTGTAGTCGCTGGCACCTATTTGGGCATGTCCTAGTGTTTGGATAGCAGGAGGATCTTCTACGATATTAATAATGAAGCAGACACAGAAACAAAAGCACTTATTTATAAGTGGTTGTTTACTCAGAGAAAATGAAATATAGTTTTGAGCTGAAGGCAATGCAAGAGAACGTCGTTTGTGCAGTGAGTCAAGAAACTCTTGCAGACATTTTAAGTAGTTGGTTATTCTAACTCAAGAACCTACAACATGCAGGTGCATTCATTAATGCAATAACACATTACTTGGAGCTCATATTTCTATGCAAGCTTGTGATTTCCGGCAACAATCAGATGAAAATGTTATCTTATCACGATTGAAATAACGTCCATGGGGTGATGATAGTCACACAAAGTTTGCTCCTGGCTACCTCCCACTCCAGCAATCAAAATAGAACGAACGTGGTCAAGAAGGCCCAGAAGGGTCTCATCTGACTGACACACAAGCTTCTCTTCAACATGTGTCACTGAACCTTCGAGAGCATCGTGACATTCAGCTGTGCCGTTTGGTACTCAAGCACCACTGCAGCGGAGAGGACATATTTTCGAAGAAAAAGTCTAAAAAAAGACTGCAGGCATCCTTAAGGACCCCCGACATGCTGTTGACTACCGGTATAACTGCAATGTGAGCAAGAACAAATGGGTTCAAGATAAAGCATCTTCCCAGCAGCTGTGGTATCACTATAAATTCCACTTTCTATACACCTGGAGTGCAAAAGCTTTATAAACTCAACTTTTGGTTCCTGTATAATATGAATTGACTAAGTATTTACTTCAATTCATTGAATATTGCATCTGCTTTGTTATCTTTTATACACAAGTGAGTGATTCACGATGTCCATCTTAAATGATACAGGGACTGAGTAGATCTTTGCAGAGGCTGCAGTGTGTGGGTGAGCAAGTAGAGCACAGACCACCTAAACAAGCTTGGGTGAGAGTTCATTGAAGAGTAAGATGGTTTGGACATTTTTCAATAGTAAACCATGCAAATAAACAGTATATTTTTTAGACACAAGACGCCAAAAACAACAATAAACAATCTTATCTCTCTGCTTGCCTACTGGTGCGTTCAGGTACGGTGTAATTTCTTGTAGAGCGTTCAAATAACAAAAATCATAGTTTCTGCTTCTTTAAAATGACCAAAAAATAATATCTAACATCATTGGAGTTTTGCATCAAAGTCTTAAACGGTAAAATGTGAGCGTGATTGGGTCGAGTTGAAACAATAAATGCTCCACAGAATTGGCCACGGACCGTATAAAACTTCTTAAATCCGGCAAGCAAGAGCCACTCCCTCGTTGAGAATAAGTTGCAGAGCTTTATAATAACCTGTGTCTGCAACAGAGAAGTAATAAGAGCAAACCTGTGGACTGAGACAAGCAGCCATTTTATAATGAGGGATGGAGGCGCTCAGCCATACACTCCTCCTGTTAAGATCCTTAAATTAAAGAAGCAAACGATGCGTGCCTCAAATTCTCTCCCTAAATATCCTGCGCTACCTTTTCATTCTGGCTCCACTCTCATCTGCTTCACTGAATCAACTCCTCTTCCCCAAAAAAGGAACAACCATCTCCGTCTCAGGTCGTGTCATTGAATTGGAGTTGTAAGCATCTCCAGTGGGCCGACGCATTTCATTATCCGCTGAAACTCAATGCGCTTGCAGAGGAATTTCTTCTTGCGTTGAAGTGTTTACACCAGTGCTCGTGGAGAAGGTGCTAACTTAATTTGAGACGCCAACAACACTTAGGCTGAGACGGCTGAGAAATTAAAGAGGATTCAGAACACAGTCCAAGTGAGTCCAAGTGCAGATGATTAGTGGTGGTATATGATCTCAAGTAATTAATCCAGACGTCACATTTATCCTCTAAAGTGCTGCAAGGACACCAAAACTGACATGCAGAAGAAAGTATTAACATGAGTTAGGACTGTCTAACAGCCTCATCTTCGCTGGAATGATGTTTCTGGCATCCACCACGGAAACCCCATTTACACAGATAATGTGATTTTTTTAATTCACCATGTAAAGAGTGCACCAGATATCCTATGATGAACAGATAATAATTACCTGTTGGGGCTTTTTTATTTTATTTGTTTCTTCTTTGTACATTTTAAATCAATTTATATTAAATGAAAAAAAAAAGTTGAATACATTTAAAGCAGTTCATCAAGTAATTGATATACTCTTTTTAAATCATTAATTCATTTTGCTTAATTTTCATATTTATTGTTTATTTTCTACTTCAAGACTATTATTAAACTGGTTCTTTGAGAAGGAATGGGGAAGAATCTAGGGACATACAGCCGCACCAATACCTTATACTGTGATTACTGTAGGAACAACAATATAACTGTCATTTCTTTTAATGAGTTTGGGGGCAGGAGTGGAGGAAAAGTATCATGATGTTCTGTTCTATGTTAATCTTTGTATCCTTTGTCTTTGTTATTTTTCTTTGATATATGTTCTTTATCTTTATCTTTAGACTTAGATTGTATCATCTTGTTATTTATCTTTATTTCTCTTTGTTCTTGTTCTTATTTTATTTTGATTATTTTTTATGAAAAATTACTGTATTTGCTGTGGATAATTTGGAAAAAAAAACAATTTAGTTCAATAAAGTTCTACCTAACCTAACCTAACCTAACCTAACCTATACAGTGCTGTCAAATATCAATACAGTATAATTTAAAAGAGTAATGCAATATATCGCCATTTTAAGATTTTATTTAACACCGCTACTTGCGAGTCGGTTAGAAACCACTTCCCCGATGAAGGTGCCGATGAAAATAATTTACGATGGGTAATATCGTACCCAATTTCCCGAAGGAGATCTCCAGAGGGATTAATAAAGTGTATCTTTCTAAATGGAAAACTGTAAATAAATAAACAAGTTGAATAAAGGGCACTATTGTATGTTCAGTTTGTCAAGTTGAACTATACAGTGGAATTTTATTTAGTTCTTCTTTTACATTCAATTTAATTAAGAGGAGGAAATTGATGCTTCAAGAGCTGAATTATCAGACAGCTCACGCATAAAGACTTTTCCTGAGTCGATTCATCTGATTTTTCATGCTCCTGGGTCAGATGTGCTGAAAAAAGGCCATCACCTCTGTCATTGAGGACTAGTTAAATCTTTTCAAGAATGACTGATTTGGCTGTCTGGGCCTGTCTGACGGGAATAAAAGCATAATAACTGAGGGAATCAATACTTCTGACTCTTATAATGGATCTCTTGATATTAAAATATCATATCATGATATTGTGGCTCACCTTGCTTGCCATTAATATTATGTCAGGTTGAATCACGTCAATATCCAAATGTCAGAGCATTTAGAGGAGAGTTCAAAAGGATTTACTAAATAAATCTGTGTACTTACAGTAAAAGTAATATAAGGAACAATTCCTCACGGACCACATGAGTGCACTTTAATCTGCATCCAATCTGACAGTCCAGTCTTAGATAGTTTCAAGTCAGTTCTGTGCGTTTCATGCTCAGAGCCCAAATACACATTTTCAAAGAAAAACTATAACATGTGATTATCAATTATATGTATCACATGACTATATCTATCTTATTGATATTTGACAACGCCTATTTATCTGCAGATTGAGACAACAGTGCTCCTCGTAAAGTTATTCCCTGAAGTTACTACTGACATAATGACCACAGTAACAAAAATGTTTATCTTTAAAGATGTTGTGTATCAGAGCAAGAACAACAGAAACACCTATTTTATTTATCAATGAACATCTTATTCCTCTTGATCTCAAATTATTTTCAAAGATAATTTACACTCAGTGCTTTTACTTGTCAGACAAAGGAGGGTTTTTTAAACGCGCAACAATCTAGGGGAAGAGGGATCAGGTGAGACCAAGACACAGGTGAATCAGGACAATCATGAGCACAAGAGGAAGTAAACAAGACAAGTATCAGGACTTCAAAATAAAACCAGGAAAAGGAGAAGAAAGGGAACATAAATGAAAGGACATGACAACCGTACCGTACTTTAACAAACCATATCGTACTTTACCGTACTTTTCCATACTGCATCATATTGTCTAGTACCCAACCCTACCATACTGTTCCGGTCTGTGGCGTACTGTACCGTACCATGCCGTAATGTAACATACTATAGTACCCAACTCTACTGTACCATATCACACTATTCCATACCATATCCACATCCACACTGTACCATTTTGTGATGTACCATACCGTACCATGCCTTAATGAATGTAACGTATCATAATCTATCATATACCCAACTCTACAGTACTGTACTATACCATACCATATCGTACTGTACCCTACTGTTCCATACCATACCGTAACTTACCATACCGTATCATATGGTTTAGTACCTAACCCTACTGTACTGTACTGTTCTGTGTACCATACAATGCCATACCATACCATTTTTCTTTATGAATCACTTCAAAACAACTCACATTGGCCACATAGTTATGTTCAAAAGTTAATAAAACAAGAAAAAAACACAGAGAGCAATAATAAATCTAATTGAAATAAGAATCATAAAATACCGAAATTCATTCTATCAAAAGCAAGTTCGTAAATGTTGCTCTGTCTAGGTGTGACTGGGCCTCAAGGCAGTCGTTTTTGTATTGATTTCATGGTAAGGAAACCAGAGAAGGATGTGACCAGCGAGCCAGCGTGTCATTCCGATCCTGTAGTTGCAACTCATTAAGTTTGTTAAACCTAAACCGTGATTATCAATAATCTGACAAATGAGACCAATTCAAAAATATTTACATCTGTTATGTTAAAAGAGGAATTTTATTTACTCTCTGCTGCCTAATGAAATTTTGGCATTTCACCCTCCTAACCCCCCTAATGTGAAGGCAGCACCCTAATATTCCTGTGGTGAGTAGTCCAAGAGGTGGACTTCTTCAATATGACTTGACATGTTTGAAGAGTTGCGGAAAATGTGGATAGACCAATGCGGGACCAATCTCACAGCAATCCACTGCTTTTCTGGAGGTGCTGACCTTTAGCAGACATCTTCACACCCGACTGCATTTTTATTGGTGCCTCAGTAAGCAGCAAGTTCACGTCGCACTGTATTTCCTCCATTGAGAAGTAAACCCAAGCTTGTAGAGCTGACACCTACACTTGATGTTATGATGAAAAATCAAATAGTCATTCCATTAGTTGACCCGAACCTAATTCTATTTCCCACCACCTTGTATTAATAAAAACGTTTTCTCCTCTAACCCCTTGCACAACAAACCTCTTTGGAGTTGGATAAATCTGCAGACGGTGGGACTAATGGAAAATCTTGTTGTCATGCATCACAAACTGTGAAAGCTCAAACCGTGGAGAAAGTGAGGAGAATGAAAATAAATGAGGTATAAACACCGCATGGATAAATGTGTGCTTTTGGAATCAGCATAAACACTGTTATTCATTATGGAATGGGCAGTTTAATTGGTAGCAGGAAACATGCCAGCAGACGGGAGTCGTCATGATTTAAACCGGGAGTCAAGTTGCCAGCAGGAGTTTACAAATAGGCTGGCATGCATAAATATGGTTTTATTGCGAATTTGCATCTGTTATTGATGTTAGCCTGGTATTAAATAAATAACAACTGACACTTGCTAAAGTTGAAGCTAATTACCTACATTCTTTATTAAGGACTGTGTGCAAATCCATCTCAAGATTTACCGCAGAGCAATCTGTCCAGCACACGCTCCAACTGTCAGCCAATCAGAGGCGACGAGTGATTGTTTTCTTGGAAGCACTTATTCAAACAACCAATTGTCTGTGCAAACATGTCTCGATGCTCTGTTGAATGAGAGCAGTCATAGTCAGAAACATGGAGCAAGTTTTCAAGTTTATTTCTGGTAAAAATGTAAGGAGTTTGGGATGTAAAAAAAACAAAAAAATATTTTCAGAGACACAACTTCCTGGTCATCCTGACAAAAAAAGAAAAAGAGAAAGAGAAACAACATTATTTTGACTTGTGAGTTATCAGTTTGAGTGGCCTGTGTGATTATTGTATGTAAAACCTTTATTTTTATCCTTCATGAAGTTTTGATACCTCAAGTTTACCTTGATATATTATTATTTTTCCTTATTTTTCTCATTCACAATTTTTTTTATAAATGCTTCTCATATAAGAATATTATAGTCAAAACAATGATTTCATTAGTACTTGGGCCAGTATTTGAGTTATTTGTCTTCATTTTAAGGAGGTGAGTGTAACATATTCTTTTATTTGTCACACAGTGAGTGAATTTGGAGATAATACGAGTAAAAAAAGGAGCAGCTTTTATGAGACTAATACTGAGAATGACTAGATGGATAGATAGATAGAAGAGATAGATTATACATTTATTATTTTGATAAAAATATTGCATTGTTAAACAATATGTTTTTCCTTTTGTCAGTGGATAATCAAAGCAAGTCCACAAAAAATGGTGAAAAGATCATTGTTAACCTCTCATATTATTGCCAAGGTGAGCAAGTTTTCATTTTTTCAAGGAGTTGTTTTTCCTTATAAAATAAAATGTATCCAGACTGGTCCCTGCTGGTTGCACCAAAGTCCATACTGAAGCCGAGGGGCCAGAGATCCTTCTCAAAGAGAGCACCTTTATTTACCACATGCAGTATAAATGAAGTCTTATTAATATCCATTAATAAGATGACAAAGAAGACCAGAATGACAAGCTGGTTTTATGATTATTGTTTTATGAATATAGCCTATTGATGCAAGCGGGTTCTAAAGAAGCAATGATAACACATTTTGCCAAATAATGATTGTTCTCTGAGCAAATTCATTTCAGAATGATAGAGTAGCCCATCAATATGCTAATGTGAAGATGTATATTCCTTAGCTGTAATCATCAGTAATGCATCAGTCTAATTCACCTTCTTATTTAATTAGCACATTTGTCATAACGTAAATCAAATTCCTTTTTGATTGGATAATAATAACCTTTTTTGTCTCTTAGAATACAATATGTTTTTTTTAACAAGGTTATGTTGATTTGTATTCATTTATTTGTATTGTTTTTTTCAATTGTGTCTTCACACTGCTCTGCTCATAAACACCACTGTGCCTCGATATTACACAGCACCACATACAGGCATGGCATGTGAACTACAGCTAAAATGTTTTAAGTGGATCATTAGAGTGCTCCACAAAAAGACCAGTAAGAAAATAATCAGATTGGGAAATATGTGACTGTGTTTGAGCTAGTGTGTGATTGCTCCATAATAAGAAAGGTGAGTTGCAGAGACATGAAGGGGAAATGACAATTTTACCATGATCAATCATCTTGCTTTAGTAGATGTTTAAATTATCGTTTGATTAGCTGGTTATGTTTCATATTAAAGTCAAATTAAATAATTTTGACCTTCCATTAACTTAACAGTCAAATGATCTCAAAATATCTCTGTACTCAGCTATAATTCAGTTCACGTCAGGCCTACACACGAAGAGAAACATAACAAATCGTTAGATGGTGCCAGCAAGTCTCTGCTCAAGGACACCATCAGCATAAGTCAAGTGATAAACAGATTCTCTCTAAAATAAATGCCATGTGGCACAGCCATCTTAGAAGCTAAATGTTGAGAGATGCTGTCCAATCATACAATCAGGAATGACCAGGAGCTTTCATCTAACCATTCATACTACTGTATAAAGGATCCAGTATTCTGTTATAACGTCCCCCTTAGCACCTGAAGACGTATCTGCGATCTCTGTTGGTTGTTTCTCTGACTTTCACTAAACAAGCATTTTCTTTTAAACTCTATGGCTGTGCCCTCTTTACCATCACCACGAATGGAGACTGGGGGAAGTTTCTCTTTACAATCACCAGCAGAAACCAGGCATGACCCCAGGTGTCAGTGGTTACCAGACCATATTCATGCAGAATTCTACCTACCAACAAAAATAAAATAATTGTCCTCCAGTTAAAGAAGCACATGATCTCTATCTTTCTTTCTGAGATTACTGTAGAAACTGTTGCATCCTGTGGATCACAGCCAGTCTTGACCCACATCGGAAGAACACTGAAAATCAACTGGAAGCTAAATCTCTGCCATGAAAGATGTCCCATTCAATCACAATCAAGAGCTCATTGAAGCTGCTTCTGTTAGTTTGTTTTTATCATTGATCCTATGCACAGACAGTTAACTTAATACAGATGTATATAAAGATTGTTTTTAATGCATGTTTTTGTGTTTAAAGAAATGCATATCATATTCTTGTGTTTTTTATGCATATCATGTTTTCGTGTTTAAAAAAAAAGCATATCTTGATGGGATGCAAGACCAGCCTTACCCCAGGCAAGTCAGCGGACAAGGGTAAATGCCATTCCCCCCAGCCTGCTTTGTTGGGGAGGGCAAGGGCCAAACCAGACCAACCACAACTCGACCAGACACCGGACAGCTGAGCAAAACTCAGGACTGGAAGCTGTTGGCAGATCAGGGCAAAAAGCTTTGTTTCCCAGCCCAGATGGCAGTCACCTACCTGTGACCAGACCTTGTTCTCTGGTCAGCCTCGCAGCCTCAAAGTTGTTTACGTCATCGAGCCCTGACAGGGTCCAGTGGAAGAGGCCTACAAGCGATAAAAATCTGAGGTATGCTGATCTCAGCAGGGTGTGCATAGTGCGCCCAGTGGAGGTAAGCTGCAGAAGGTTTGTGGCCACATCAACATCCAGGCTACACAGAAAGATTGATAAGCGAGGGGAGAGCCACAAAAATCTCTCCAGCGCTGTTGAAAAGGGCGGCCAGTGGCTGTGGATAAAGAAAAAGGACTCCACCTGGGCCTTCAAGTGAGCCAGTGGCATCCAGGGAGTGAACCTGGGGGATTCACTGCTAAACCCCCTGGAGGTGTCGTGGGTCTATCAGCGAAGAATCCAAGAAGGACAAAGAATGCCATCACCCACTTGACCATCCCACAAGAGTCTCAACAGTGCCAAAGGTGCAAGATGAGATGGATATTAACATCCAGTCCTCCACAACAGATCTGTGTTTTTTGTTTAATCTGTGTTTCTTTCACTTCTCACCTGTTGATGAATAAATGCACCCGTAACGTGAAAAACACAATAAACAAAAAGAAGAAACTCTTGTCAGATACAAGAATATTAGAAAGAATACAATGATTTAAATCAGTACTTGGGCCAGTATTTGTTTAACTTGAAAGAAAGAAAGAAAGAAAATAGTAGTTTAATACAGGTGGATTGTATCCAGACATTCAGGCAGACAGAAATACAGACAGAGATAGTACTTTTTATCATGCTTTGGATGTTAAATCACACTCAATAAAACCTTGGAGGCCAAATACCAACACGTATCACTGAGCAAATTGTCATTTGAGTTAAAAATGGTCCCATTTGCGAGTCATCATGGCTGCACCCATGGGCGATCAGTTTGAATAATGCAAGTTTCATTCACCAGGGAAAGTCTGTGTCTTCAAGCGATTCTCTCCCCTTTCTCATCGCTGCCATAAGAGATACTATCATCTACTTTGGTTGGGACTAAAGAAGCGTATAATCAACAGATTTGACAAGATGTATATCACACATTTCCTCATTATGGATTGATTTTCGAGAGCCACGCCTATTGCTTGAATTCACACTTTTGCATTTATCACACTTGCATGTTCAATGACGCCCCTCAACCATCTGCTACTTGTGGGTGTTTTATATCCCGGTGATCTCTCACAGCATGGTCGGCCCACCTGTATTCATCTACATATAGTATATTTCTGAACATTTCAACCAAAAGCAAAAGTTAACATTTAAACTGAAGTGATTTACAATAAGTTTTGCTGACGGCGATGAAAGGAAGTCCACACGTCGCCAACCTTTTCCTTTAGGAACAGATGGCAAACGTTGGCTCTAAAATTGTTGGCTTCAAAACTCTGCTTTGATTGAGATACCCGTCTTTTACATTAAATACTTGATGTATGCGAAGTATTAAAGACCATCTGGAGGTTTCCGGATTCAATGCATTTCAAATGTAGAGATATTAACTATTAACTGACTTAAGATAAGACTTTCAACCTGATTTGTACTTCCATTTATTCCCATATTGACCTGTCGTCATTTTTTCAACTTTAGTTATGAACCTGAAGGATTACTTTATCTGGCTGCCTTTCAATGGATCTGACTAACTAAGTTGAAAACTTGAATAAACAATGGCCAACCTGAGCTTCTCATTTGTCCCGTTGTTGTTGGCTTATTGATTAGTATGTCTTTGGTTGTTTAATTAAATCAAAAGTCCAAAGCCGTCTCAGGTTGCACTTAAGTTTGCTTTAAACATTACCGTCCAATCGGCCTTAGGTAATGTAAACATAATTCTATTCTCTTCTGACATCATAGAAAGATAGGCAAGGCCTACAATTGCTGTTAATGATACATTCAATTCATTTATCTGGTGCAATCTTTCCCACTGGGGGGGATAGTTCTTGATATCCATCCTGTTTTCTGGTGTCAGAGGTACTGCTTGTTGGCTCAAGGTGTTATTTGTATTGTGCAATTGTGGATGCTGGCACATTGCAGTGTGAGTTAGCTCAGAGATCATTTCGGCATGAGTGATCCAACACTCTTGATGGGATGCAATCTGTTTCCTCCCAGGACTCTTTGTCTGATTCTTCCTAATTAGTGGGAGCCAGAAAGAGGTCATTGGTTTCCCCGTGTTTTCTGTACAGTCTCCTTATTAACAACATCTTGTTCTTTTTTTTTCACATTTTATGGCATAAGGAGGTTGTATCTTTCATTTCTAATGTAAAGTATGTTACAACTGAGAATGTTTTCCCATTCATTTTCATTCGGATATTATTTGTTTCAAGACTCTTTCCTGAATCTTTGCCAAGCGGGCCATACAACAGACTTCATCTTCCTATACTGTGAGGATCAAATTGCTCAAGGAACTCACATCTGTTTGCTGTCCATGCCCCAATTTAGAGGAATGAGCTCCCCATTGAAGTTCTTACAGAATATTCACTTATTCTAACTTGACCTTAAAGAGAAAGAAACAAACTAAAACAAATGGTTTGATACCTGATGTTCTTCATCTGAAACTCCATGCTGGTTTATACACTTAAGTATGTTACTTTGGATAAATATGTCTGACAAATAACCTGTATGTAATGCCATTTCTCTGAATGAATGATTCACCAACTCTCATCTGTCTGTTCTCTCACTCAGTAGTTTCCATAAAATGCTCCTTCCATCGTTCACTCTCACCGTCTTCATTTAATAGCACATTTCAATCCCTGTCCTCGATCAACCCGACCTGCGGCTGCCTTGCTGTCCTGAGTCCTTCAGGCTCTAAGTCTCCACAACTTTATCCCCGCCTCAACTTCCAACATTTAATGCCTTGCATTTACTGCCTTCCTCTCCCTATTCACTAACACAGATCGACAGTCTATACTGCCTGGCAACACTCACAGACAACCACAGTATATCTTATCACATTTGCCTTTTTACATGTGATGCAATCTTTTTCACAGTTTTATTTACCCTTCTGTTTTCACTACCGTATATTCATCTCCTTTTTGCAAATATACATCCATATACCTCCCTCAATGTTTGACATCAAATCCTAACCAAACCTGCCTTATCTACCTTTTTTGTCTTAATCATATACGCTAACCTTCCTAAATTCTATGTCCTCACGTCAACTACTCTGTCCACCCATTTCTTCTATCGCCCTGTTTGTTCTGTCCTCTGGCAACAGCAGCCTGATTTCTGTACAGTCCTCTCACCTGAAATAGCCAATGGCAGACTTTCTTAATTTTGAAGGAGTAGGGGGTGAAGGTTAGCCACCACTTTGCTGACTTCTCTTACAGTGAGGACATGGCCAATGCCATTAAAAAGTTAAACCACAACTTACAATAAAAAACTATCAGCTTTTTAAATTATTGCACTATAAACCACACTAGTGTCAGCAAACCTGGGGAATGATCCCTATTCTGCCAATCATTTGTTCAACATAATAAAAAAAATAATTGAATCCGTATGGAATGCTACTCGTTATCACTCTACAACCCTCTTCATAATGTCATGTCATGCAAGACTTACTTTAATTGGATTATAATAAAGTTATTATTTTTATGGAAATCATGTGTAGCATTGACTTCCTGGCCCCGTCAAAACAAAGCTCAAGCTGCTGCAACAATGATCCGACTACAATTCAAATATTTGCTTTTGTCATATTTTTTTTTGTAATCTCAGTAGAGTGGTCAGAGGGGGAGATTTAAATGAAAGAAAGTGATGTTGCATCTAGCTGGGTGACCTTTTTCAAAGGAACTAATAAAAAACTAGAAATAATAAATGACTGTTGGGTGGGTGGTACACTTTCACACATCTATTCAGGAACTATACAAATTACTTACTTACTTCTATTTATTCATCCATTTTAATTTAAGTTATTATTTTGACATGATGTATTAACTAATTATGGTACTGCTCTGATTTTAAACATATGAACAAAATGACGCCAGAAAATTGTGACGGTTTGAACTCAGAAAAATGTGATTTAAAAAAAAAAAGAACAACCTCCACTATAAAAATCTTTAATTGTTATAATGCAGGAGTATGTATAGTACAGAGGGTTCAGTAAGTTTCACTGGCGCCTTCAAGTGACAATACTCTACAGAGCAGGTTTTCGGATGCCTCCCAGGGGGATAGATGTTTAATTTAAATCTCATTAAATGAACCTGCTGCACTTGTATACCTTTGTAATCAATTCATTTTAAGAGGCAGTGAACCTTCTACATTTAAAGGTTATTTTTCTTTCTTGCCAAAACACTTTCAGAATTTAAGGGATACTTATAATGAAGTTGCAAAGTGATTATCAAAATGGTATTGGCACGTGGGTCAAGATCGACAAATTTCATTTATTTACCCAAATCCAATTTGACTGAGCAGCTACATAGTGAAATGATATATAAATGAGAGTAATTCAGGAAATAAAATGACATGCAACTTACTTTCGATATGATCTTTCGGCTTATTATTCTGGTCTGGTGGGGAAATCATTACATTTAACTTGAATTTACTGCCATTAAGCTTTAATATGGTTCCCATATTGTGAAATGATATGATTTTTTTTAGGTTTGTACATACTTTATATCTGTGAGATTCAGTGTTTCTTTTGTGCATGAGAAAGAAAAAGAATACTTCAGACTACATATTGCTTGAAAAATGGTAAAATAGAAAAACTAAAGAATGAATAAACAGTTTGCAAACAGTGGCGGTAATTCAATGTACTGTGTTCTAGATAAAAGTGTCAGGTAACAGATTGTCTCACATATCTCTAACTCTCACCAATTTTAAGCTGAAAGGATTGCGGATGAAAGTGAGCAGTATCTGGTCACACATGAAAGGTGCCAGACGTCTGTTTTCAAGTGGATGAACAGCATACTGAGTAAGTGAAGGTTATCAATCTTTCACCCAGTGAGAAAGAACAGAGATCTGCCAGGTAATGTACTTTCGGTGCACGGAAGCATTTACAAACAAAAAACATCCCTCATGAACTGTAGATGATCATTTTAAGAGATGGATACAGTAAATCCAAGGACAGCACATTTGCTAGAGTTGTCCTCGAGGCTGCATGTGACTAATTCTGCATAATTTCAGAAAAGAGGGATTAAGAAAAAAAACAATTAATAAATAATAAATGCTTGGACTTAGGGGCTCTGTCTTTTTTGCCTGTTTTAACTAAAGGTGAAACTCACATGCATGTATTATAATTTATGTAATGTGTAAATGAATATGTTGCATTAATTCAATTGTCAATGAGTCATTATCCTATCCTACCTAAAATTAAAACTCATTTTCGACTCACGCTCATGTCTACAGGCTTAAAATATAGAAAAAAATCAGAAAATTTCTAATGTCGAGGCTTCAATACAAGATGGACGTTATAAAAGAGCATCATGGAGGTATTTGGATGTTCGACAATGAGTAAGAATTTCTTCTGCTACATTTTGATGGTAGGGTAACCATAGATACATCAGGCGTTTTTCAGAGTGGTGGTGGCGGCTTATGGTGTGAGGGATCTTTAGATGCACATGTTCTCTGTGTACCCATCATGTGATGGCTACTTACAGCAATATGATGCACCAAGGCAATTACTTGAATGACCCTCCGAGTAACAAGATCTCTATCCATTAGATGAGCTTTAGGATTTGATGGAACAGGGGTTATTCATCTCCAAGACATCTTGTCTTTTCTTATTCTTGTTCAGTCAGACGATGGTGATTTACCCGCTGAAGAACATATAAGTTCTCACTCTAAAGCGTAATGTGTACACCCAACCATACCATATCAAAGCTAAGCGAAACGCTCCCTATAAGGGTTGTAAAAGGGTGCCTCGGGCAGAGAATAGCGTGCAGATAGATGTACATGAGTGTGGGGGTTTTCTTAGTGTTTGTATGTTTACTGTGTGTTTGTGTGTGTGTTTGTAATATCCAGTGCTTTATTCAGATATGTGGCAGTAGATCCTAAGAATCCACAGGAATTATGTATACTTCCTATTTAAGATCATGTGTCTGTGCTTGGAAGTCGTACTTTTTTCAAGCGTTTTCATTGTAACCAGTGTTTGTTGTGAGTGGGTTTTTTTTTTTGCCAAAATAAAAAAAAATAGAAAACCTTGAATATTGAAATATATCCAAACATTTTCTTATATTACAATTCGTCGTTTACACGTTTGGTTAATTTTGGAAATCTGGATGAGATTTTATCTCTCATAAAATAATCTTATCTTGTCATGCTTTACCACGCTATCCCATATTTGAAAGTGCTGAAGAAGATTCCTGGAGGCTTATAGTGCGGGATGGGTTGGGGGAGTTACAACAGCAGCACTTCCATACCAATGACATTGATCCCACAGAAGGCCCAAGAGAATGCTGAGCTTGCAAAATGGGTGTTTTTATTCTGATAAGAAAAGTGCGTAATGTTCTAATTCCAAGTCTTCTCTGGGGGTGTTTTGATGAGCAGCGCGGTATTTAGGATGAGTGGGCCACTTATAGGTCCTTCAGTTTTAACCCAGCAGCAGACCTGACCAAGGACGTTATAGAAAAGGGCCCATTATTCTATTAAGTAGCAGTGATCCATACAAAAGAAGGCTTTGTGCCTCTGTCCCGGAAAAAGCCCAAATAATTCTATACCAAGCTTTTTTCTATAAAACGCTGATACAATGCTTTTATTAATAAAAATATATATACGTTTCCCCAATTTAATAATGTTCTTTCTGCTGCAACACTAGGGATTTACTGTCAGCAACGTGAAGGCCGCAAATCTTGGTAAAGGTCGATGTATTATTTCCTCACACAAGTACGGCATGTCTTAATAATGGACTGCACATTGACTCAGTCCCGATGCTCCCTCATGCATTGGAAGCAGTGCAGAGAATTGCATTCAAGATAAAAGTGTCTCGATTACTCACCTGTGACCAAAAGGCTCACTACTGTGAAGAACTTAAAATAAGGCTACTAGGAAATGCATCACTTAACGCGTTACAAAACGGCATTCAGGGCTATTTATGTGTTTTTACTTTTTTTTTGTTCTTGTATCAAAAAAAATTAAACATTCAGCCATAGGCTGCCCTAATTTTGATAAATTGTGACTCTGTTTACGGTTACATTAACTTTCCCCAAAAATAATTATATTCATGAGGACTGTAACATAGGTTACATCTTTATCACACATTCTTTATCACAGGGTTTTACTTTAGAGAAAATAATTGTTTTAACCTCTGCTGAAAAGAGACTTCTCATTGATTATGTGGATCTCTTTGATATGCATGCCTCTGGCACATTCCTTAAAGCTATGAAAGCAGTCTATCAGGGGGCCTTTTGTTTTATCCTAAACGCCAAATCTCTCACCCATTACTGTTTATTTTAAGAAGTCAGCTTTGACATCACGTTCATATCAGAGATGGTTGCATTGACACACTTTTATCTATGAAGCTATCTTATAGCTACTTCCTAGTTGGAGAACAGTACTGTAGTTTGTAGGTTGTGTCTTCCCTCGTATAAACAAAGCGGGGCATGATGATCTTATTTGTGCAGGCTTTTCCATGATTTTCTGGGACTTCTGTATTTGTCTTATGTGTCTTGGCCTTTTAAAGTATATGTTTTATTGTATTGTTTTTGATTGTTAAAGCACTTTGTGACCCTGGTCTAGAAAGGCGCTTTACAAATAACCTTTACTAACTTACTTACTTACTAACTAAGATAACAGCTGGCTGGAGGAGGAGTGAAGCATTATGCTCCTAATTGCCAAGACTTCAGAATGGGGAGAATTGTTTTAGTTATAACTTCAAAAATTCATCATAATGAGGGACTAAGTATATCTTGGAGATTTAAATCATGTGAGTAAGTCAGGGAAGTTGGATTTTGACATTAGTTGCCCTTTAACCAGTGTCACAATATTTTGTCCAATATGTATAAAAAGTAATGCATTACATTTGTATGATATTATCATACACATTAACAATACATTGTGTTACATTGTGTTAAACAGTGTTTAACGATTGTTTCCAGGACAACAATTAACCTCTACACCAGCTGGATTTCTGACGTAACTGTTAAATAATGGCGTCGATTACATGCAGAGTATGGAGGTCAACTCGAGACTGTTGTTTAACACAGAGAACTCGGTGACATACTGCACATTCATATCTGCTAAAAATGTTCATGCATGAATGCATTTGACTATGATTGAATGCAGACAGATAAAAACACAGCCAGCTCAGCACAGCTGGGTCTTGTTTTGATGTGAGCGCGCACGTCCACGCAGAAGAGCTTGTTTAACAGCATCACTCATGGGTGTAACCTTTGATCCTCCAGCACTGCTCTCTCTGTCACACTTTTCCTCCTCTCTCTGGCTATGTGCCTTTATCACTGTCCCTCACATTTAAACGGATCCAACACGTGTCATTAAAAGGTCAACTGATGCCGAGTTTGGAATGTTGGTATGTGTTTACTTTCTCACAAACGAACAAATGACAATAATCCACTATACGTATATTTTTATCCAGTGGAGTTGCATGACTAAGTAAGTAAGTAAGTAAGTAAGTAAGTAATTTGTATTTATATAGCGCTTTTCCAGACCAGGGTAACAAAGCGCTTAAACAATCAAAACAATACTCAATAAAATATATACACACAAACACAGTCAATATTTATTGAAAATGGTGTCTCCACGTTTGTTACTTAACCAAAAGAACCAAAAGAAGTGTTTGTCAGAGTCCATCAAGGCCAGAAAAAAGGTTTTACAGCTGTAGTGATCCACTCATGGCCGGTGTGATTTGTCGTCCTTCAAAAGATGAGTGTTTGTATTTGGTTGCATTTAGTCTCTTCCTTTCGTGTCCCTTTTTTCCCCAGTGTGTTTGCTTGATGAAACACGGCTTGAACCAATCTCATATTAGCAGTTGCTATTAAATCATTCTGGTTCCAGTCCGCAGTGTCAGTGACTCCAATTTCTATTTAGCTGTCTCTCATCCCCCTCTTGTGTTTCACCATTCCTTTTGAGTTTCTCTCGGTAATCTATAATCTGTGAATATTCACATCCTTTTGAGTTTTCACCTCTGATTTTTTTTTTATTGCCGCACGCTTGTGTTGACAGCCAACTTACATTTGGTCTATTCCTAAATATATGATCTTTGCATGTGTCCTGTTTGTTTTCCTTGGTGGTTGTTTTGTTTTACGGTTCTTGTATGTTATAGGTTTTATACCTTGTTTGGTTTCTTTTTACTGGTAAGAATCCAAGTTCTCGACGAAAAAAGAATGGTTTACAAAAGGGGATCTGTGACAGAAGAGTTGTAGCTACAGTGGAATGAAACTTTTATACTGTAGCTTTTTCACATCCTATTTTTCCAACTTTTTTGCCTTCATTTAAAAAGAGCAAAAGTAGAATGAACAGCAAAAAACAGACTTTAGTTGCATGAAAAATACAATAATACTAAATCAGTGGGGGCTCACGACAAGTTTTCTCTGCCACAAGATAATCCCTGATCCCATTTTGAGTTAATGTTTTACTCATTTTAATTACAATACAATACAATATTTTCAGGAACATTTTTTAGTTAACTTGACAGAAGAGGTGTCTTGATGTGTTAAGAGTCATAGGGTAATGTTACTTTGGAGAAAAGCCTGTCTTATTTCAAAATAAAACTAATTTGATACATCAGTAATCAGCATAATTCCGTGGGGTTAGGTAGCAAACCTTTGCGGACCAGCCTGGTGGTTGTGGACCACTGCTCTATAGGACAGAGAGAGATTTACCGTGATTGACTGGTTTAGAGATGCTGGCTCTGACAGGAAGCAGAGTCAGAGGTGGCTACTCGGTGGATGTGACAAAAAAGTATGGAAACAAAGTTTTTGAGGAGAGACTCTGAATAGGAAATACATGTTGATGTTGGATGAAGAATAATAAATGTTGAGGTGAAATATGACCTATGAAGTTCACGTATACAACAAACGAGGGCATGAATGATACAAGTGTGAACTAGGGAGATTGGATAATGCCGAAAAGTCAAAGAAAAAGAGCAGATGAAATATGGCTATTATTCTTCAATCCTCTTTGGTATGATAATGATGTAGTCAAACATGAATGCTGCATAAATACGAGCTTGTTACAAACACAAAAATGAACGTCCTCTTGTGCTCCTAGAGCACAATTACCATGCGCCCTCACCCTTTCAAACCCAGCCATCAGCATTCCAAGAGAGTGATCCACAGCGGCAAACATCGTCTCCATGTTGACAGCGGGGGCTCTGAAAAAAGTCCATTAATGTTAATATCCAAGTGAAGGCCAAAGATTGCAATCCATCTCATCCACTTACAATAAAGTTATATCCATCTATCCCTCTACAAGAAAGGGAAATACTCTTGTCTTAACCTCTGAAACACCTCAAGGTTAATAGGTAGCATTATTCATTTTGTGAAGTAAATTATGCAGCTTTTGAATATACTGTTTCGTTTTTTTTCTATACACTTTCTTTTTGGCTGTTATTTCCACGGCCATGACTCTGCAGCAATGTACTGCACATCAATGGCAATTTGAAAAAATGCCATTTAAATTTATCGGTAATCAAAAACGGCAAAGAAACAAAAATAAAAAAGACTATTTCAGAGCTGAAAAGTGTGACCGTATCGTAAGGAAAGAAAGTCTTGCCAAGTTGAGGCCATATGGCTGTTTGTAATATCTGTTTATCGCAGACAGACAGGCCTCGGGCAGATTTCCGTCCCAATAGCAATGAGGCAGAAGTGCTTGATGGGAACTACAGTAGCTCAAGCAGTTTCATCATGTGGATGTGGCCCTGAACATATGGATGATGCAGAAGTAGAGAGCCTGGAGTGCTCATTAGTATCTAACTAAACTTAACGTTTTCCTCCAAGCATCCATTCCTCTATTGTCCACGTCGTGACAAAGTTCATGTTATTTTCTGGTGGCCGAGAAGGACATACGGTCGTCTCACGAGAGGGACTGGAGATTGAAGTAAAACTGGCTAATGAACTGGAATAGTAAAGTAATGTTGACCACATCTCACAGTGACTGACGCGGCTGATAAATAATTTGCGAGGTGTGGTCCCACTTTTGTGGATGCACACCTCACTCTTAATATTCTGCAGTGTACCAAGGCTGTTTAATAATGCAAATGCATGGACAGAGAGATGCTGATGGAGGGTGGATGGAATTGTGTCTATAACTAGCTTAAACAACAAATGACTCTAAAGGTTAATTAACAGAAGATGGATTGAAGAAGATAAAGTTTTATATAATATATTACAAATTGTATTTATATAAGAGTAGTTGACCAAATCTGAATGTGCTCCACCAAATGTGCTGCAGTGGAAATACTAGATGAATTAATACTGGCTGTCATCGAAAGGTTTCAGATCATACTTTGCATTTCAATGCAGAAGATGGCTGAGAAGTTTTGTATCAGTCACCATGGCTATGAAAGCAGAGCAAGTCGACACATACTTGTTCTATGTAATACACAACAACGGCATATCAACAACAAAACATGTAAAGTACATCTAATGAAATACAATTAAAATCTATTTTCAACTTATTTACTCGGGGCATATCTACCATCACCAAGGCTGCATTAAGAGCACATTCATTATAAGAATTAACAACCAAAACATCATCGTGAAGGGTTTTTACTGAATGTTCAGCTGTATAAAAACGTTTTCAATTCTAGCTCATGTTCATGTTTATTTTAAATGATGCTATATCTAAATATGCCTCACTGTAAAGATTTAGTGATGACGAGGGGTTTCAACAAAAAATACTAAATCAAACATATCTCCATGTTTCCAGCCCAGTCATGGGTTGCCCTTTATGTTATTTCAAAGAAAAATATTTGGAAAAAAACAAAAATGGTCACAACAGCGAAACAGAAGAAAAAGAACAAAAAAACGAAAAAACAATTATTTATTTAAAAACAAATACTCTATTTTAAATGCCTTGCAGTTAGCAGATGAATTGAAATGAAGCATATTTATTGCCTCTCTTCAATAAATATAGAATGGATTTCCTGGAAAGTAATAACATGCCTTCAACACTCTTCAGATAAGTTAAAAACATATTTTCATTAAATAACCCTAGTGTTGCTCATCAAGATTTTACTTAGCCATACTGCAATTTCTGAAATGATCAATGAAGGTATACTTATAGAACAAAATACACATCCTTCAAACTTTTTTTTGAATTTAGGATTTTAAGAAACCTTTTCTTGACATAAGAAAACTAGTAGTGTTGTTTATTTACTCAAAATTATATATTTTTTTATGATACTGAGGGAGTTTAAACTGTAAATAAAATGAAAAACTTAAGTAAGGTATCATCTTTGTTTCTTGATAGGTCTTTTTTTTTATGATTGTAAATCAAAACTAAGTATCGCTTAATACTTCCTCGCCTTTACTCCCAAAAAGTAACGATGGGCTTGGTATTGTTACAAGATTTGACCCTGAACTGAGGAAAGCGTCATGTATTTTTTATCATTTGATTGTGATAAACATCATCATTTACTTCAGCCTCTGTTTTAATTCCTAATAACAGGGTCTCTTGTTCCGTTGTTGTTTCTCCGTTGAATAAAATGTGCCTGTGAAACCTATTATGCATGATTGGGTAATGATTACTTTTTTCACTTATTCCAAATAACGTTGCTTTAGTTTAATTGCACAACAACCTATTTAATTAACTTGCATTTGAGAAATGATGATCATTCATTTAAAAAAAACAAAACACAGATTTTATTATGAAGGCATTTTTAGTGTGTAAGTTAGATTGTTTTTAGATGAACAAATGTGTGTGTAGCCAGGGGCCACATTACCAAATGTCACATAAACCGAACATTCTAATGATAAGTCATAATAATGCACACAGAGAAACATCTCAAAATCGATTTTCAGTTGACGTTAAATCTTCAACAAAGAATTTCTGTTACCTGAACCAAATATTCCATGCTGCTGTATGTTCAATATTCAACAATCAGCCGGACAATCCGAGGTGAAATTGAAAACGTTCAGCAACAAAATGAATTTTTCTCAGCAACAAAGATATGAGAGGCCTGGGAAACAAGACGGAGCAGATATCTAAGAGGAATGGAGCGGCCTATATGCAATAGAGAGCAGGAAACAGAACAGTATGACAGCCTATTTGGAATATTTATGCCTTTGGATTATCGCCGTCTTCCTTCGGGTTTCATTGCAAGGAGGATGTGGTTTGTCTTAAGTCTGGACTGACTGGGACTACTATGATTCACTTCTCTGTGCTCAACAAAATAAGGGTATTGAGCAAAGACTGGACTATTGGCAGCTGTGACCCACATTCAGACGTTAGCTATGAAATGCACACTTACATCCCTGCGCCCACACATGCACTAATGCATCAGTGAAGAGGAAAACACAGGCATCTGGAAAAGTCGTCCTCTGGGAGCCATTGACATGATTTGCGGGGGCTTGGTGTGTTTCCTATAGCGTCGCTTCTGCGTACATCTCCTAGGTGACTTCCAATGTTGTGGTGAGCGAAGGCTGCGAAAGTAATTGGCGGAACAAGGCCGACCTGTGCAGAGATGTTGTACAGTAACACGTTACGAGGAGGCTAAAGAGACCCTTATTGTATTTAAAAAATGGCATTTTAATGTTAAACGCTCATTTACGAGTCTGCACAGGAGGTGGATTTGCTTAAAAGTGACTCTCTGGAATAAAGTAGTGACGGTGTGGTTACATTTTTCAGTTCATCAAAAGCTCAGAAATGACTTTTAACTTCAATTATGAGGCTCTTGATATGAGGATCTACATAGTATGAGCCTCATGGTAAGATCAGAGGATCTAAGTCTCACCATATCTTGTTTATGCCAGATCATAGGCTTCTTTTTTTTATAAGTTGCTGGCAAATTAGCATTGTATGTAATAAATAAATAGAAAATAATGATTTGATAGAATCAGATAAATATCAAGCAACAAATGTGTCAACCTTTTAGAAAAATGTTCCATGTTCTTGATCTATGTTGATCAATTTTTGAAATCAATCCACCGTCAATTTTCTGTTTAACCTCCCACTTTTCTTAAAAATGTAATTTATTGAGTTACATTTAAAAAAAAGAAAGACTAAGTTATCCATTTCTAAAAATCTTTATTTTATTCATAATAGTTAGTTTTTTTTTACTCATTTTGTACTAATGAGTATTTTATTGTCGCCCATTATCAAACTTTTCCCTAGAGTGTTTTAAATACGGGAAATACAAATACTGGAAAAACGGGAATTCATTGTTTCCTTTCATATAATTGAAAATATATCGATAATTTTCTGTATCAAATTTCGGGCTCAATAATCAAAACCACTTATTTGGTTAGTGGTCAGCACAACATTTCCAGAAATTCTTGACAAAGCACTTTACAAGTACAGCTCAGCAGCACGCTAAGTTGAACTCAGGGGGACAGTTTATCTTAAAAGCCCTTGTACTGGCGCAGCAATTTGGTGAACAGTCCTCAGAAGAAATTGGGTCATAGCACCGGCAGAAGAACACGGCATGTAGGAAGAATCAGTCGCGGATGAGGAACCACTTCATTTATTATGTCACTATGTAACAGCAAAGTCTTGTCATGTAGAGAGCAGGAATTCCTCTACCGCCTCAGGTAAAACAATTCAGTGCAGGGGCAGGTCCGGAGTCATGTTCATAAGTAACACAAACATAGGAAGGTTGCTTCGTATGGAATCTCTACTGCCTTATTATTGATGACAGTCTGCCTCAGCTAATACAAGCACCTATACACCTGCTGGAAGTCTCTCTGTTTGAACTGTCAGCTTATCAATAGTTTAAAGAAACAATGAGCTTTTGAACTTTTAAATATTTCTTTGTTACAAGGAAGTCTGTTGAAAGATACATGATGACATTTTTTAAAATATTTGAATGGCACTTGTTATTCACAATTGTATTGTGGTTTCTATGCTCCGAGATAACTCTTTCAATTAACTCTCAACTCAGCATAAATCCTTTATCTGCCCGTAGTTCATTCTAAATAATATCCAATGACTACATAATACATTTCTTACATGTTTTCAATGCCTAGGCTAGAAATGAAATACCTGTAACACAACATTGATAAACCTTAAAATCCAGTTCAAATCCAGTGAGAGGAAATAGGTGTATATTATATGGTAGTACTATTTGTGATCTGTCTCCTGACTGAACAAAAATGTTGAAGGCAATCTTGGCAATCTTATCATGCAAATTGAAGAAAAATGATTATTAAGAGTATAATCAAAGAAGAAATGTATTTAAAAAATGCACCCACTACTTAGTTATTTTCACTAAGGGGATAATGTTGAACAAGACTGTAAAAATGTTTTTTAATGTTGTGAAAGTCTATTTTTTTGGCTAGGCCTGTGACGTCTGGTCTTCCTCATTGACTTTACTTTTTGATATCGGATGTTGCCCCTTGAGTACATTCCACTGCAAGTCTTCGGAGTAAAGGGTAGATTTAATTTTAGATTACAATCGTTTTATTTAAGAACAGTCTCCAGCAGACAGTTGACAATAAAAGGGTAATACCTCAAGAACATATCTCCCAATACTGTGCAGTTAGCAACAACACCCCATGAAGGAGAAATGAGAGATGACATGAGAAAAATAAAAAACCTTTTGACCAGAATGGAGGCTACAAGATGTGTCGCCGGATAACTGTAGCACAATGGTACAAAGATGAGACTGCAAAAAGGCCAGGTTGAACGTTGAAGTTAACAGTGAAATGAGCATCTGTGTTCAAGAAAAATGGAATGCCGTTTCTTTTAAAAAGCCAAATGAGGTGACTAATTCCCATGACACATTACAGCATGTTGAGAAGTATCATGCATGGATGCCCACTACAAAAATAAGCCTCTACTATAGTTTTCTTACAAAAAAAAGAAAAAATAAGTTTGTTTAAACAGATTGATGCTGCAAAATGTTGCCGACTTGATCATCCCATAACTAGATGACTGTAATTTAAGATCTTGGAGATAGTGAAGGGTTGATGAAGCCTAATGATAGAGCATCAGGTTATAAAAATCGCAAGGCGGGAACTTTTATTATTATTTATTTTAATGTACCACCACTCATTGGTGTGTACCTCTATTGGCCTTTCAAAAGAAAAACGCTGCATCATGATACATCATCAAACAACTGATACTGTATAATGAGGCTTCATCAAACCATTACTTAGAGTATCAGTACAGGATTGCACATTTTCCTAATCACTATGGGTCTTTTTCAGCTGAAAACTCATCCACACCACGGACATGTTGACTGTATATACATAGGCTAGCATGCCCTGGTCATGCTGGATGCCATCTTGTGAATATTATATATATATACCTGTATATATATATATATATATATATGTGTGTGATACAGCATCATTTTTTTAATGCTGTATTTAAATATTGGGCATATTGCATCATAATACAACAAAAAACAACTGATGCTGTATCGTGAGGCCTCATCAACCCATCACTAACTATTACCATTAATTTGAGTTTCAAAATGTTGCATTTCAAAAGGTGTTAAATATTGACATGGAGGAAAAAAAGGAATGAAATGATGAGGGAATGACATGAATAATGGCACAATCCAATCCAAAGAACCTGACCAAGTTAATTTCTGTTGAAATGTGACTGGAATGTTAAGGATGGACAGCAAAACCGAAAGGTTGCCTAATTGACAATTTGCTAAAAATATGCAAATCTGGCCATATCCTTTTCAACCAGACAAGACCAAATTGCAGCCTCAGAAAAGAAAAGCTTGTAAATTGCTGCGATTCCAGGGATGGCAAAGCTGTTTATAATGCATGGTGATTGCACAGGTGTGTTTAACTGCCACAATAAAAGGCCTCCGAAAGATTGCTCGCATCTTTCATACAAGTCAATTTCAAAGGGGCTGCAAGGTTTGCGGGAGCGTGTAATTGTCATGCTAAGTGGAGGAGTAGCCACCAGGGCCGTTGCAAATCAACTGGATTCTCATAATCTGCCTCCTCTGCTGTTTCAGAGACACAGCGGCCCGTCCAACCGAAGACACCTGGCACCTGGACCTGAGAGATCAGTGACAGCTGACAGAACAGTTGGTTTTCAATAATTAAGAATATCTGGACAAACCAAGTGAGGCTTACCTGAGCCCTCATCAGCATCATCGCGTTGGTTAATGGTACATACCGCCATTAGCCACAGATAATAAACGGACGATGACGGAACTCTCCTGGTCATTGTCTTGACAATTATCATTTGCTACACACACATTATCACACTATGAGACTGCATTTTGTTGTGTTGAAAACATATTTTTTTTAACTATTCTCATATTTCAAACCTCAGAAAGATGGTGTGAGGCTAGAAGCACTAGTGAATACAAACGAAAGAATAACTGGATTAGATACATGTTGCATTACAATTGTTAACAGATGGATTATTTGTGTGCACTTATGATACTGTTACAAGACAGGATACATGGTTATAAATACGTTATAATATAGAATGCATGTCATGCTCAAATAGAATACATGTGTGTGTCTCACCCTAGAAAATCTAGATACATAGAAAATGGGCGTGTCAATAAAATACATTTTAGTTCATTGTAAGTCGAGGCAAATACCGTTAATCTATTTGTGTGGTGAAATAAATGCAAGATAAACTCATCATGTTAAAATAATCTTTGTTTATTTTTCAGACAGACTGTTGCTGCATTAATTTTGAATAATAGTAACGTTCAAGGGCAACTGATGATTCAAGTGTCTCTTAAATAGATCTCTATTGTATCATCAGTATGTTTGTACAAAATTCTATTTTCATTCAGATATTAACATAAGAAAATGCCCAGAGGAAGCCCTATGTTTTTTGGGGAGTTTAACTCTTGGTTACCCCATACACACCAACTCTGCTGTGATTGGTCAAACATCTATCCAGGAAGTCTCCACTTCCAAGGGGCTCGTTTTATGAACACAGCAGTGAGCGTCCTTATGAGCTTCACTCTCGTAACCTCTGGGTCACCGAGATTTAAGACACGGGAGAACTTTATAAAGTAATACCTTCAAAACATGGTCATGATGAGGGACTTCATCTTAGAGAGGAAGACTTTGAAACCTGTGAGTGAGTCAGGAGAGTTGGGTTTTCACATTAGTTGCTCTTTGACATCTGCATTGCATTCCAATCCATTACCTTTGAAAAAATCTTTCAATATTGAAAACAATTAAATGTTTACAAATGGCACAAGATATATAAAATCACATAGGTAAGGTATACATTTCTTTTTATTAGTTAATGTCCTTGTACTCCTGTTTGCTCAGACAGTAGTATGAATCTATACAGTAATCAAGCTGTGCATCAGGAAGTGTTTAAAGATCACAGATACATAAGTGCAAGATGCAGTAAAGTGACAGACACAGATTGTCACCTCTATTGGTGTTTGAATGTTGTCTTTACAAGTGAGATCTCAGATCAGCCATGGTACTACTGCATGCTTCACAAATTTCCAGATTTTTATCTAACTTCCTATTCTTCTATAAATATTTGGTTGGTTCATTGCTAACTGTGCTATGTGTTCTCTCTTAATACGTCACATGGAAGTCCTGTGAGATTAGAGCGATCCAAACAACTGCCAAATGATATACGGTGGTCCCTCGCCACATACTTGTTCACCTTCTGTGGTTTGACTACTATGAATACTGCATACATCAATATTTTTAGATTCTAAGTCCATGATTATGTCTAAATCCTACTGTATGAATCGGCACACTGTGTTTTGTATCATGATTGGGTCAGTGAACATCAAAGCTGTGTTCTAAATCTAAATTATTCAAGTTACTCCAGTAAAAAATACAGGAGAAAAATAATATTCTGCGGAAAACTACATTAAAGACAAGTGTTGGGACGCAGCAAGCAGAGGAGATGTACTTTTTTGTAGCGTTCTCAACTACTGAGGCTACAAGACTGTCATTAGTTTTAATAACTTTATTTGGTAACTGATGCCAAGGCCACAACCTTAACCAAGACACAGACACTCTGTCGCGGTGTGTCTCGTCTTTACGTTTAACTAATTTGTTTATGCTTCCTATTGTTCTTACTTGAGAGGTAATCGTTCTGACTGGAGCCAACCGGCAGTCAACGTAACTGCAGTTACTATCTAAAGTGACAGTTCATCCAAAATTCAAACTTTTCCCATTTACCTGTCGGTGAGCTTTTTTTTCAGTTTAAGCATCTATTTTCTCTCAGATTGTTTACTTTTATTGACCGCTGTGGTATTTTTGGTTTGTCTTTTAGTTCATTTTTTTTTCCAAGTGTGTTTCAGCTTTGTGATCGTCTACGATTGTTCACATTTCCTGGTCAGTGGACTGTTTTAGGTTTATTATATCTGTCTCTGTCGGTGTGTTTTCCTCCCAGTCTCGGAGGCGCCCATGGTCATGTTCTTTGACCACCTCCCGAGCTTTATCGTTCAGGACCTCAGGCAGCAATGTTCCCCCTTGAATTTCTGAAACTAATGCATTCGTGCTCTCACAGCATTATCTGCAAAGGCTGGATATGCTGCGACTTGAGCTTCAGCTGTGGCCAGGCTCACCTTAGAGTCATAAAGCAGACAACACTGAATAAGCTGATTCGACATCTCCATGTTTCCCGGCAGCTGGTTGAACCATGTCTGATCTATGTGTGCCACACACCTATAGTCATCAAGAGCAATACCTCCAAACCTCTCCACAGCCTTTCATCCACCTACACACTTCTATTAGAAAACAACAAGAACCTTTACAGTTACCTTGAAGTATCTACCTATTTTTAAGTTGTATCATAATATCCCAAGGGTTTAACCATACCACATTTCTTTCTTCCACTATTGAACCGTCGGAAAGCAGCACAGACTGTATTATTAAGAACAGTGTGTGGTGTTGGTATTCAAATCCAACATCACACAGGGCACATCCTCTGCCACGAGGCAGGAAGAGAAATGGATTTGAAACATTTATGTAAACTTATCCCAGTTGGATCCACAGATGTAGTCTTCCCTGGCTAAAGCAGTTCTCTCCCTTTAGAAAAAGACGCTGATTATGGAGCCGCTGGTATCTGGGACTATACTTTAATGGTTTATTTACAAAAACAAATGTACGTATGCATGATTTTTTTTGGTACAGATGGTGAGATTTTAATTTAACTCTGCTGCGGTTCTCTCACTGCTTCATCAAAAACCTCTCATGTTGAGGTCCCACAGAATATTTGTGTAGTGAGGAGTAAATTTTTCATTACAAGTACATCGTAAAACACGGTTACTTAGCAACTGCTTCTCAGCCCCCCCAATCAGCCGGTGTTGATGCCTTTGCAATTCAGGCACCAATATCGTCACATTCTCTTTATCTACTCGGCGATTTGCAGCAAGTGTGAATGAAGGAGTTTGACACGTGGTAAAATCTCCAACAAAATGTTGTTGATCAGAGTGTATTACAGTTCAACCTCCAGCTGAGTGAATCATCATTTCAGGTGAGGAAACTTCAGCCAGATAAATAGAAATTGTCTAAGTCATTTTAACAACACAGGAAGTTTTCTTGAATAGGCTTACACAGCAAAATAGGATCTGGTGAGTCCCACAACTAGTGGAAAGTCAGAACACCGTGGATGGATAAAGAATATGCAGATAATTTTTCCCCAACTCTTTCTGTCAGGGAGTTTTCTCTAATGAGAGCCAGCATAACACCTGCTCCGGATTCTCCACCATAGAAAGGGCTGGGTAGCCACAGCCAGCCTCAGCTCAGCTCATATATACAGGAAACTATGACATATGACATGGTGACGTGTGAAGGGGTATATGACTTTGACATCCCTGATTCTACTAGCCTTGAGAAAATAAGTTCCACCCTACTCCTTAAAGTGGTTGAAGTGCATTTTCGGATTTAATAAATTAGTGGAAACAGTGTCTGATTAGACATAGGTGTCCATCTTATTTGTCACATGCGCTAATGCTAGATATTCAGTTTGTACAGACTTTTTTTTAATGATATTTTGAAACGTATCTTGGTTCCCTTTTAAAGCCACATCATAAAGCACTAGATGATCTTCCATTATGTGCAATAATAACAATGGCTCTGCGTCTATAGATACAGTATTCATGCATTTAAGAGATACAGGGATAGCTTAACTCTATGTTCAATATGTTTACTTTGATCCATAATGGAAGCCAACCTATAACCACATAACTGAGATGAATACAGGCAACAACCTTGACATCTCTTTGAAAAAATACTGTGTTTGTTATTAATCCTAAATCATATAGTCTTTCAATACCACATGAGTTAATGCATATTCATATTTGGTAATTCTGTTGTTTTCTAGCTAACAAAATATGTAGCACATCTAACAGCAAGACTTCTAATGCTAGGGGGGGAGTTATAATTAAAAGGAGGTCCCTAAATTGGTCTAAATATGGATATCACCATGTCTTAAGTCATGATGTAATCTGATTTTAAATTTTTGAGCTGGCTTAGAATCTTTTAATCATTGTTCTACTTTAAATATGTCCTTAACATTTGTGTCTCCTGTATAAAAAAACGGATTATTTAATAGCATAACAGCATGTTATGGTAAGAAACCAGATCAGGACAGTTTACTAACCCGAGTTACCCTTTTTATTGTGATTAGTTTCTTGGACTGGACTCCAGGGGCCTTTTTCAGGAAGTTTGACACTCTTAACTGTGAGGCAAAAGGAAAGTTTCGAAGTCAACTATAGCCTGAGTCAATCCTGGGGATAACATAATAAAAAGTCTTGCTCCTCCAACTTCTCCCAACAAAACATATGTAGAAAGTGGTCATAAATAAAGGTAAATCATATTTTATTTTTTAAATGCTCATTAGGTCAAAATGTGAATATTAAGGTTACAATAAGCAAAGTAAACAGACAGCTGGCCTTAACTAAATATGAAATATAGTACAAATTAAAATAATAAGATCATTTAACTACAATATATAGTGTTGTTAAGCCTGCAGATTATCTTTGTCATTGATTCAAGCTAGTATGATGGAACGTGTTTTGTTTATACTTTCGGTGTTCTTTTTAAATTTGCTTGTAACATGTTTAAACCTGCTCGTAACAGATATAAACTAAACCACAAATCTCTGGCCCTTTTTTGTCAACAGATTGAACATTAGCTCAGAAAACAAAAGTGGCTGCTTGTGTTTTGATCTAATGTTGTTCAACGTGGATGCTCCATTTCTTAGCAAGTGAGATAAAACAGCTGCTCAGACGACTACGCTTCCTCTAAGGGATCCTGAGCATGCACTCAACATCATGACGTTTGTATCGGTAAAACGAACTTTGACATGAACAACTGTGAATGCATTGTGTAACAGGGCAGAGTCAAAATGCAAATGGGAATAAAATCCTCCAATTTGATCCCCAGGCATCAGCTTTGACTGACCTCTAGTGCAATTGCAATTCATTCAGGTTGCATCTTTCTTCAAGATCTTCTGCAAAAGCTGATGAGATCTTTGGTAACACTCATGCTGCTATTTCCATATGTTTGGGGAAAAGAATAAAAAAGCCCGTGAGATGGTCAAAGCCAGGCCATAGGCCAATAGTCGTCTGTGCACACGAGCGAATGGGAGAGCGAGTGAGAGCAAAGCTGCTGCTCCTGTGAGAAATAGATAAAAAATGGCACTCCAAACCTTCTGACCCATTACCATGCTTAAACACACAACCAGGAGCCTGCCTGTTTTCAGATGTTCTTTTTTCAGTTCGCAGGGCAGAGATATTCAAAAGATGGGCTGTTAAAATGGAAACAATCTATCTAAAAAATATTTTTTACACCCAGTCAAGGGCTGGATAACTCACTGTCCTGAAGTCTTTGTTTCAGTTCCTTAAAATGGACCACTGAAACTCTAACCACACCTTGACTCTGAAATCACAAGGCTATGTAGTGTGACAATTGCTTTTCACACTTGTTACCCTCGATTACACCCCCATTCACACCTAATCTGTAATTTGATTTGCAGCTGGTTCATCTATTGTGGAACACATTACAGGTTTTAATAATATTTGCATTGTGCTGATTGTGCTTGAAAACATGCACGAGGAACACCTACTTTAGCGCCTCCGTACAAAGTGAAAACTAAAGTTTTCTTTCTTGATTGTTTCTTTCAATAGAATAGCTCATAGTTACAAACACAAACATAAACTTTGATTTCCTTGCGCTCAGATTGTACACATGAATATTCATTCTGACACAGCACCACAGAAAGAGTTTCTTATAACCTGCTTCACGTCGTCTTGTGGTTGGTGAACAAAAGTAGATAAAAAACAAATCATACTTATGATCATTTAAAACCGCAGGCACACTTTTACAGAGAAAAATAAAATCTCGGCTATGATCATTTACCACAGCAGCTGGTGTTCAAAACCCCTTTTCTAGTAATTGAATGTATTAGTAGTGACAAGAACAGTATTGGAAATTGTATTTATTATTATCATTTGCCATTTAAAAATTTTAGCATTACTGTGCTAATATTCCAAGTTATGTCATTTGTAAAATAAGGTTAGCATTATCATGTGGTTGTTCAAAGTATGGGTCCTTGATGAATAAATGAATACTCTAGGGGTGCACAGTGGTATAGTGGTTAGAATAACCACCGCACAGAAGGGAGGTTTGCGTCCATTTTTAGGCAACCTGCGACCTTTTTGTGCCCACACCCCTCTGTGGTTTCTCTTCAAAAGTTGCAAAACAGACAGAGGTTAATTGGCTTCTTTAAATGATGTGACTCCGATAAGCATATAAGCGGTAATAAATAAATGACTGAACGAATAAACATTGTTAGGACAGACCTGCATCTAAAAAATATTCTTATTCGGAGTTTGAGTATAAACTTTTCTACTTATAGTGCAATTTGTGTTAAAAATCAACTTTCCTGACTCACTTTCTCACTCACAAGTTTCAGTGTTAAACTCTTCCTCTCCAAGATGCAGTAAGTCCCTTATCATGACCATGTTTGGAAGTAACTACTTTTTAAAGTAATGGTCTTCACTCCAACCCCACGGCCAGCTGTAATCATAGCCGCTTTGTTTATAAAATGAGTCCTGGAGGTGGAATCTTTCAGAATTGATGCTTTACCAATCACAGAAGAGTGGTTGTGGTTATGGTAAAGATGATTCTATTTCCAGAAAAATTAAATGTTTTCAGTGGGCGTGGCTTAAGCACATTTTCTGATGTAAATATAGATATAAATAAAGAGTTTTGTACAAACAGACACATACTGATAAGTAAAATAGAGGTCCAAGATCAATCTAAGACAGACTTAAATCAACACATTAGTTCTTCTTCATGTCTGCTCAATAAAATAATGGAGGCTTGTATCAATCCTTGTATCAAACCCAGTATAAAAAAGCAGAATGAAGTTAAAGATAACTACAAGATATGAGTATGAGATGGTGCTCTTTCAACAAATAGAGTTATGTTGTACAGTGTTTGGTCCTTGTTTATTGTCCGTTCATTTTTGTGAGCCTTGTGAGGAGTCAGAGTTCAAGATGCTCAGGAAGGACGAGGATGGACAGGATGAGAAACGAAGAAATTAAACTTACTGTGGAGGAGTTTAGTTAGTTAGGGTCAACTCAATTTGACACATGGAGAGAAGAGGCAGTGGGCAAGGAATGTTAAAAAATGAGGTACTGGATAAAAACGGGAACTGCTGTTCAATTTACGCTACTGCAAAAACACAAAAATAATTATCCACTTCAAATGTATTAAAACTTGTTTCCACACCTTTAACAACACATACATGATGTTAATGACAGGTCTCAACACGATATAAATGTTGCATAAACAAGAGGTTATCTAGTGAAATTAAGTCTTACAAAAATCAAAATAGAAAAGTCAGCAAAAAATAAATGCATAAAGATATCAAACAAACAAATGAGCTCATGGAGCAAATTCTATCCCACGGTGAAGTTGACACTGCTTTAATTAGTGTGCTCACATATCCTGCAAACACTATAAGTGCAAATATTTTAATTCTTCCGGGCGAACACAATCTCGCTAAAGCCTCAACACATAACTGGATGTGCAGCTGGGAATGACGAACTTAATCCTGGATTAATAGTTTTTTTTTCCCCACTTGAAAAAACATTGACACAATATCAATTTATAATACGCCCAGCGGCCTCGGAGCAACATTAGCATTCATCTGGACTTGTGCGTTTATGTGCCTAATGGATTTCTGAGAAAAATCTGCTTGTTTTGAGCTCTTCTGCACTTCCTGAGGGAAAATATTCCAATGCAAAAGTTTCACTTCATCAACTGATCTGTCTGTTTGCTGCATCGATGTTCACGCTGCTGCACTTGTACTACCTACATGTCGTGGGGAATTGTATGAGGAAGTCAAGAGGAGCAGAGAAGTCTGTTGTAGAGAGGCTGCTGGATTTTTGTGCTAGCGTTGCAGTTTATGCTTAAAACGAGTGAAACCTTCAGGTGGATATAAAATGAACTTAAGGACTGAAACTGTTTGAGAGTGAGTTTGTACTTAACATCTACTCTTTGCGACCAAACTACAGAACTTTGATTAAAAAGAAAAGAAAAGAACCTTTATTTAAATCAATGATTTGCACAAAGGAGTTAATCACACATGTTTTTTTTAAACAAAGTGATACTCACATTTAAATTAACACAGAAAATTGAAGGGAAAGATGTAATGTCATTTTTGCTATTAAAATACCTTTACTTATCTGTATTTTCCTACTTTTTCTTTATCAACCTGGATTTATTTACATCATCCAAATAAAAGAATGCCTCTTTTTGTTGAATGTGTGAACATCTCTCTCTCTCTCTCTCTCTTTCTCTCTCTCTCTCTCCCTCTCTCTCTCTATATATATACGTATATATATATTTTGAACTATTTTCATTCATTTTTTATTAATTCAGAGAAAAAAATTAAGTTTGACATGGCTTCACTCCTAAACTGTCCCATGGTAGGTGTCATGCTCGCACCTGGCTGTACCTAAAGAGTTGCTTGCCTAGAGGAAGTAGAAAATAGATTCAGTACAACTGGGGCAGAACGCAACAGAAGCCAAAGATTGCAATCTGCTCGTGGATAGAAAGACGGAGCAGAGAAGAATAGACTTCAGGCAGGTAGATAAGCAGTGAGTGGGTAAAGGAATCAAAATGCATTCACCAAAAATCTTTTCCCAAAAATATAATAATGCCTCGAAGTTTGAATGTGGAATTTAGAAAGTTAGGGATCGTTTTAATAGCATCAAGTGATTTTTCTGTGTGTTTTCACCTGCAGCTGCTGCCTTTTTCCCGTTCCAACTCGTAATGTTCAAGTGTAACATCCCATCGAACCCCTGTGGTTTAATTTCACACCTGACTCTAACAGTGTTTGCTGTGAATGTCCTTCTTGCACATTGATGCTGTTCAATATTTCCATGTCCACAGCTGCAACAACAACAACACCTGTGGTCGAATGTGTCCTTACTCTTTCATCACCACTTTTGCTTTCTCAGCAGCCATCCTTACAATCACTGGGCAGAAAACGTCCGGAAATAATGTGAAATATTTCCCATCCCGCAAAAGCCTATGATTAAGCTCTCGACCCTTTTGTATGTGACACTCTCAGTGGGTTTGATCGGAAAGCGCTGTAGCCGACAGAAAATCACTCCGGCAGATAAAAAAAAAAGAGGAAAAACACACATCCATCAAACCAATGCTTTCTTCTGCGGCTCAATCGGAATCCACTTCCATGAGTAAATGACAATTACAAATCACGAAATATGTCAAACTTTTGGTTCCTATAATGAAAAAGGAGCTTTTTTTTGTCTCTAGTGCGGGAGCCTCTGTTTTGATTATTCCAACAGAACGGTGTTAAAACATTGGATTTTCAGCACCAGAAACTCACATTTTAGGTTTTCATCTTTAATAACATATCTAACTGAAGCTAGTTATGCCTTTATCCTGAGAAAGAAAACGTGTTTTAAAAAAAAATATAAGCTCCTTAAGGTCGACTTTAAAATATTGTTCTTATATTTTACTAAATAAAGGTAATATTTCTTGAAATCTCATTCAAACAATATGCCTTAGTCCAAGGAGGAGGACAAGCAAGGGAGTCTGCCAATTCTTGACCGAGTTCTGACGCCAGCAGAGGAGTGATGTAAGAAGAGCAAGCGAGAAGAGAGAGAGGGAGAGAGAGAGAAAGATAGAGTGGAGGGGGCTCTGGTCCAGAGCTCTGATCGTCCCCTCACTTTCACTGAGTCAGACTGAGAAAGACTTCCCTGCGGGAATCCTCATAGAGGTAGGCTTGACTTCCACACCCCTCCAATATATTAAGGAAAGCAGACTGCAGTCAACTTCAGTCTGAGAGAGCATCAGGGAGGAGGTGTTGCGAGTTGTGTTTGCTGTACTTTATTACCTCTGAAAATGTCTCATGTTGTTAACTCTATTTTGCAGTGATGTGGTGCACTATGTACCCTGAAGTGGTATTTAGTTGTGGTTTATTTGCATCTCCAGCTCAGACGTGATTTTGGGTTCAGGACCACGGACAGCGACGGTGTCCAGCGCGCCCTCAGCCCGGGGTCTCCTCCTCGCGCCTGCATCCGTGAAGATGCTGCTCCACCACAGCGGACCCTCCACACGCTCCCCCCGGCTGTAGTCCACCAGCAGCTGCAGACATGTCTCTGGCCACACAAACTTCCGTTCGGTACCAGAGTTGAAGCGCAATCTCAGAGCAAGTAGATCGACAAACGACCATGTGGATCGCAAACCTGCTGTTGCTGCTAGTTTATCTGGACCCTCTCTGCGTGCTCGCCGCCGCCCCGAAGAAGCCCAAACAGCCGACCAAGAAGCCCGCCAGGACCACCCCGGTGCCCACGGTGGTCCCGCAGAAGACGCCCGCTCCGTCACCCGTCAGCAACCACGACACCTGTCTGGGTTACTACGACGTCAGCGGCCAGTATGACAAGATGTTCGAGTGCAACAACACCGACCACCGGTACTGCTGCGGGACCTGCTACCTGCGGTTCTGCTGCGAGTACAAGAAGGACAAACTGGACCAGAAAGCCTGCAAGAACTACCAGACTCCGGGGTGGGTGCAGACGGCGACGCCGTCCCCGGTACCGACGGGCGAGCCGTTCGAGTCGTACATGGACCAGACCAACACCGCAGTCTATATCACCTGTGGGATCATAGCCTTTATCATCGTGGTGGGAGTGTCCGTCAAAGTTGCGTACGATAAAGCCACGGAACCTCCGCAGGAGATGAATATACACAGGTGAGATCACGTAGAGTTTTCACTTCAAAACGAGACTTAAATGACGTTTCAGTGCACATAATCTCTACTTTGAGCATTAAAACGACGCGTTTTTCGCCCAAACTGTGAAAAAAACATTCACTTAAATGCTTTCCATGATCTATTTAAAAAAAAAAAAGTACGTCTGTGTTCAGGATAGTTATTAATAAAATCCGAAAAGTCTCAAGGTTTTTGCTCAATAATTGTCAGGGGGAAAAAAACGAAAAAAAAACGTACTTTAACCCCTTCATTCAAACGATCCGAACAAAAGTTTTAATTAAAACAAGCTCTGTCTCCGAAAATATATTTGGTAACACGCATTTTTTTCAATGACTTCTGAAGTTAACACATTTGCAGCAGTTACACAGAAAAGTGTTCTGTGTTCCATCAACCTTGACCTACGCTTTCTACGTGTGCTGAAATCAAGATCGTTTGACGTCACGAGCCAGTTAGTCACAGTGACATAGTCAGAAAAATGAACAGAAAAAAAGCTAAATTATAGTTCTACATGATTGTATTAATCCACAGTTAAGTAGCATTTAAGAGCATTTCTTAATATTTAGGCCAAATAAAACTGGAATTTATGCATTAGTAGATAATCAGACCATGATTGACATCAAAACCGAAGGCACCACTTACATGGACTCCTTCTAAGATGTGTCGTAGAATAAAACAACCAAAATTAACAAGTGAATTGTCTTTGAAATTATAGTTTTATCGAGATATCATGTATATACAAATACAGATTCAATCTCATGAAGTGACCTTCATTGTACATTAGATGAAGGACATTTTCAGCTCAAGACCTTCATTCTTGACAGATATCTGGTCAGTAACACAATGAAATCATTAGTCAACTGAACACATACGACATCTGTGGAATTCTTTGTTAGCTATCATTTGTAGTATCCTGCTTGGTAATACATAATTAACAAAAGCCAAAAATATTTGAATAGCAAATATACCATTTATACGACCATACAAAAGGATCAAAATTAGAACACAAGGTTGTAACATCCAATATCCATCAGGACTTCATTCTTTGTAAGACACTTTAATTAAAATAAAAAAAAAAGGCTGTGCGACTTAATAAACCACTGGTGAGCAGCTCCGAGGTCAAATTTCATTAGCAAGCCAATCCAAATTGAACCTGAATTAATCACCAAGTGTTCATCCGACAAAAGCTTCAGAAGTTACAATCTTCGTAGATGAATTCATAGAGTGGGCAGACAAGCTTGTCAGATCCCACACCTCAACTAGATCATCAAACATCAGCTCATGGCTGTTGCAGGGATTCGGCATATTTCATCTTCCTCGCTGCTCCTCCACATCAGTGTTATTGCCCCCGAGTGTCCGGCAGGATGAACAAACGCTGACACACATTATTTCCTCATGATTGAATAGTTTACAAATGCATTATTCAACACTTGAGCAATCTTAAGACGGTGAATAATGGATGGTGTTAATGTTGGGATGTATCAAGGTCGTGTGACATGCACGCACCAATGCACTTTCAATAAGGAAGAGCCAGACAAGACGAGTTAAAATATTCATTCAAAGGCAAAAGAGTGTTCTGCCGATACATTTGCCGAACAAAAGCTGCTCGCGTTGCAAAAGGAACAAGATCTCTTCTTCGAAATACAGAAAAAAAAGAAGGATTTTGAACTTTCTTTCATCATGAATGCTTCTCCCTCTCTTTTCCCTCGAGAGGGGAAGGCTTCCATATGCACCTGGTGCGGTCTGAAAAACATTCAAATCAACCTAATTAGTAGAGATACTCACACTACTAATGTGGTTCATCCTGCAAGTGAACGTTTTTTTCATGCCGCCCCCAAAAAATACGAGGAGCAGAAGAGCAGTGAATCAGACGGAATAGCTTCACACTGTCTTAACAATTAGCAGCTACTGGACAAGTGGAGAACAGACTTGTTGTCACTTCAGATCGGACATGCTTCATCTGCCAGTGTGAAAATGTTTTTTTGTTTTCTTTTTGGCTTTCTTTGACTTGCAGGGCCCTGGCTGACATCTTACGGCAGCAGGGGCCCATCCCAATATCTCAGTACGACTGTGAGAATTTTGCAGCCATGAATGGTTCGCCCAAAGACAACACGCCGGTCAGAACCTCGTCCAAGAACCACTACACTCCCGTCCACAGCTCTAAATCCAATCACGGTAAGAATACTTTATTTTTTTTGAAAGAGTTTATCCAGGATTTGTTGGGAAATATATAGGAATTGCTTCTAAATGATGTCATCATGGTCCAGACTGATAGATGAAAAAAGAACATTGTGTTCAATACAAGATATTCCTCTTTAGTATACATAGAATTTTGAGAGTAGCAATGCCTACATCATGGTAATTACATATCTAGCATAGTTAGATTTTAGTTTAATGCATTGGAAATAAATGAACAATACTGCTGTATTTGGTTAACTATGCTTAAATAAAATAAGATAAATCTCTTGTATTGAAGCTATCCTAAAAAATGACATTTTTTTCTCCGGCTTTCATTTCTCAGCTGGAGTTGAACTCAAACAATGTAGAATACACTCAGGGGTGCTCATGTAAGGTAATTCAACTTTAACCGAATAAAGACTGTCTTACATAGCGCTGAGAAATTCGGTTACACTCAGGTTTGAATATGAATTTCCTTGGACTGACTCACAGGTTTTTAATGATGCTGACGCACAAAGTGTATTTTCAGCCGCTCTAATCTATTAATTTAATCAATTCCCACATGCAAGAATTCGACTTGGAGTGAATCACGAGGAAGTAATTGGTCAAACCTCCAACATTTTGATACAGCTCACTTCTCAAAGACCTTTTCAGCAAAAGAGCAGGAAACTTAGTTCATCATGTTTTGATGGTACACCTTAAATTGACTTTTGTGTTATCAAGCTTACACATTTCAACCATATACAAACACGTGTGTGATAATACTTAAACATTTAAGAGTCAATACAAAAGTCACACAAACAGAACAATCAACCCAACAACCCCAACTATTATTCAATAAGCATGTATTCTTATAAATAAGTGGTTTTCTCTGGATGGTGACCAGCGATCAATTATTGATGCTGAGTGAGTTTATCTGCTCAGTGTAATCATTTTGATAAGCTGTGTATCTTTTAGAGGCAACAAACATATCAGGGAATCGCTTACTACAAATATTATCTCTCCAACCTTTACCGGGTTTTCCACTAAGCTCCTCATTCTTCCCATTATTAGAAACGAGATGTCGAGCGCCCTCGCTCACTCGTCGTAGTTTTTTACCTTAGTTTTTCAAGAGTGGACTTTGTGACAAAATGTCTTGCGATTCATGACAATGTACAGTTGTGTACTACCCATCGATACACAGTTATAGGTACTCATGTGGATGGAGAAAAAACAGTCCAATCAGTCCTTTTTATCTAAAAAAATGTTTTTTTTAACTAAAAATGTCTGATTTAGGAGAACTTACAACAATCTTGTACAAAATATTTTTTGTTAAAAGAAGCATATGGGTATTAATGAAATAGTGCCCATTACACGTTGCAATGTTTCAAGTTGCAATAGTTAAACATGAAAATAATAATCATATGAAAAAAACAAGGAAAAACTATTGAAAATCACAAAAATGTCACCTTAACCAAAGTTGGCATTTTATTGATTGGATAACTTAGCATTACAGAGTAATAGTTGGACAACAAAACAGAATTTATATAAACATGTTAGCATGGTATGTTAAACTGCGGAATCATTAATAACATGTGCGGCCCAAATGTGGCCCTTTGACTGTATTCATGTTGCCCTTATGAGACCAACTATTTATCTCTTTTACTTATTACACGTCCCTAAATATGACTATAGAGTTGATGTTTGAGGAATATTGTCCTCCACTTTCTTGATTTCTGTCAGTATTTATTAGACTTCAAAATGTTTTCAGTGAATATGAAAAAAGGTAACGTTTGTAACTTTGCACTCTACTGTTCTATAGAGATCTTTCTTGACATGCCATACACATACCTGACTGAAATAAACGTTCGGAATATAAATGAGAATGAAATATATATTATTAATTCGCATCACACAGCTCATAAAACATCAAAGAAGACACTGCTTTAGGAAGAAAATATCATCCATATTGAATGAAAGTCACATTTAAAGGTCACCTGAATGTCTAGATCTGGTGAATATATGAGTAATAAGAAAATATTTGATCAACATAAACAACCGCTTGTTTGTTGAAATGTAAGTAAGAGAGCAGGATCGCAATGCTATGTCATGACTTGTAGCAAAAGAGTGGACGAATCATCAATGTTGTCTCAGCTAAATAATACACAATAACACAATCTTGATCAAATTAAAAGTACATTGCGATCATCTTGAATCATCAATTACTCACAATGTGTTTTTTTTTCTGTGAAAACTGAAATCTGCATTCCACCTTCAAACACCACCCACTGCGCTCGACCTTTCCGCAGCGTGCTCGCTCCTGTTAACATCCAGCAAGCATTAGATATATGCGGCTTGAGAGTTTTACCACAGGAAATAATTACAGGTAGCAGATCCCAGTGATTTCAGTAGCTGAGACCGCACACACAGTGACCGCTGCAGACAGGAGGCAGAAATGAGCAATAAAGAAAGGGAGGAATAATAGGTGGGAGCAGACAGAGTGACTGGTGGATCATTTTTTTTCAGGACTCGGAGCAAAGACACAGATGAAAAACCGAAGAAACTGGGGAGTCAGTGAGACAGATGAAATTTATTAACCTCACAAACGGATCGTTATCTTTAGATGCCATCTTTCTGAGCCACGTAATGATGTATGAGTTTAGCTAGAAGATTTAAATCAACTATATCTCGTGTCTTTATATATTGTACTAACAGAAACAACCGCTAACAAATAGTATCTGTCGTGTTGCATCATATCTGTATCTTGAGGCCTTATGTCCACTTATCTGATGCCTCTTTCTTCTGTATCTCGTTCCATATCACAGTTATTGCATGATCAAACCTACAGTACAAGATACACAGGATATCAAATCAAATGCTTTGTATATCATAATAAACGATGTTATTCTAACATGTCTTCTGATAAGTATAAACAAGAACACAAACAGTATTGTGTTGCATAGTCAAGTATATGTCAGCCCTGGTGGGGTCTTCAGCAACCATCTGGAAAATAAACCCTTGATAGTCAAATTAGAAACAGAAATCCTCTGAGTTATCGAAGCTTATACCCCTGGCACTGCTCTGCTTGTCATAATGATGTGGAAGAGTCAATGCTCGTTGCTCTTGCGGCTCTGAATGTTAATTCTAGCCAATAGCCCATTTCCTTGTACGAGACCCCAGAGTTCTGTTAACCGTTATCAAGATGTCCTTTAAATTCAAAGAAGCCACTGGATTTCATGAACTGAGTATGAAGCTGGTAAAAAGAGGAAAGACTTTAAACTGAATTAAAAAAAAAGAAAAATCAAAATCAAACACGAACACTTTAACCTATACAACTCTAAATCATGTAAACAGTTTGAGTAAACATCAGCATTGTGAAGTTATGCCAATGGGAACAATTTCAGTTATTGAATACAGTGCTGCTGCAAAAAACCCTACGAGCTACTGAGACAAACAACCGTAAGCTGCTGTAGCTGCTCAGTGGAACTAAAATAAATACAATTTTAGTGGCAGCTCTCATGGATACAATATTGTTTATTTTATTTATATTAAGGCATTGCTAGCCACATTATAAACAGAAGGACTAGTAACATCTGAGATGACGATGATGCGTTGAGCTAGCGAATAGCTAATTATTAGTAAGTAAGTAATTATTACTTGTAAAGCGACTTTTTCAGACCAGGCTCACAAAGCTCTTAAACAATAAAAATCAATACACAGTTAATATATATACTTTAAAAGGCCAAGACAAACAGAACAGGCCCAAGAAAATTAAGCACAAAAAAAATGTCTTAAGATGTTTCAGTGAGTCAGTAGAGCCATCAAGCGCAAAGAGAGAGGAATATCTTTCCAAAGCTTAGGAGCAACAGCCTGGCAGGATTTCTCTCCTCTGGTCCGGAAACGTGTTCAGGGACCATCTGTAGATTCTGGTGCACAGACCTAAGAGCCCGAGCTGGGGTGTAAGGCTGGATCAGATGTTGACATGTACTACAGCTCATGTGCAACATTTTGAACTGGATGTCTAGTATAAGAATGTAATCTTTCTTATTTTAACCCATTTTTTAAATGTGACTTTTTACATGCTTTAACAAGGTAGTTTCAAAGTAGTTTCTGTGCCAGAGCAATGACAAGGGGATGACAAAGTTAAAGGGATGAAGAAAATACAAATAAAAACCATAAAAGAAAAATAAACAATTGCACTTAGCATACCCTGATACATACAATACAGTAAAAATGTCTGGGAAATTATCTTATACAGTCTCTAATAAATTAAGTATAAAGAAAAACAGTTATTTGAGTAAAGTTTCTTCCAACATGGTTGTTTATATCTCGGTTTTACAAACAATTCTTGTTTTTAGATTATACAAGATAGACTTTATTAAATGTATTTTGTTAAAAGAATAAAAAGACTGTGACTGAATGAATTAAAAGACATTATGCTCTGAAAAAAGACACTGTGTTCTTTCTTTTATGTTCATGAACATTAGCACATTTACAAAAATATAATATCACAAACATGACTTGAGCAGGTCACAAGTACAAGTCATCATCTGGTTGATGAATTCCAGCAACAAACATTTGTGGAGCCACAATCATGACTATTTGTGATTCGCCCATAGCAAAGACTGTTTCATAATTGCCCTGTTTTAGATGAACGAGGATGCTTTGCCCTCTTTCCCCGGCCTCAATCAACTGCTTCCAGGAATTTTGGTTATCTTTATGTAAATCCACAGACCACAGCACATTAGCTAAGTAATAATACTCCTCAGGCTTTTACGAGGTTGACAGAAAGATGGTGTTGATAAACAGAATCTCATGCATTACTATTATTCAGTAGTAAATATATATATATTTAGGTACAATGACACACGTTAAGAATAAGTATGATATTTGCACGTATTTTTAGAAATAGTTTCTTTTTTTTAATGGACAACTAGATTTTAATTTAACTTTGAACTTAGGTTTGAATCAAGCTTTTCAAGAATTTAAAGCAAACGTGTCCTTTCTGTTTGTAGTCAGTATGTGTCTCCCATTCTTGCATTGGCTTTTCATGGGTCACTCTAATCTCCTCCTACATTCCTCATGCAGTCAGATAGTTTGCTACCGTAAACTGCATCCATTAAGTTTGCCTTATGAAGGGCTGGCATCAAGGGAATGCTCACCACTCACCCAAAGAAGCTGGAATGATGAATAAAGTGAAACATTGAATTGAATGACATGAACAGTGCAAATAGACTACTGGTAGGACCTTGAAAAATATAACATTTGATCCAAAATATTCTGGATAATATAGATACTTTTAAAAATATCATCACATAGATGTGGTTTAATAAACTAGATCCTTTACAGCATGAGTCCCCAACCATTTCTGCCAACTGGTATTAAATTCACAGACCAACCTTTAGATAAAAACAGTAAGACACATCATACAGTTTGTGTTTGACTCATTTTCACTAGTTTATAGGTTTGTTTTTTGATAAGCTTGAAACAAACGAGCGTCTTATAGTATCCAGAGTGCCATGCTTATGTTACTTAAAATAAATAATTTATTTTTTTCCAAAGGAAACAACTTTCAGGCCTTAATAGTATAAAGAACTTTATAAATATAATTCACATTTTTATTTTTTGCTGTCCCGGTACTAATCCAGTATGAAAACTGGATACATTAGAATTAAAGCCTAAGCAAATGTGGCTGATTTTATCATGAATGAAAAGACAATTCCATTTAAGTTTGGCAATATCAAGTAAATTCAAATAAAAACGGTTCCAAAGGTCATCTACATGCAAGTTTCCTGGCAAATAAAACACTTGCCCCAGTTAGACATCATTTTTGAGCAGACCTTAAGGTTCTCATATATTTCAATTGCAATAGATGTAGTTCCAGTCACAACTTACAGCAGCAGTAAATGGCTTTTGAGTGAAAATCCATAAATTAATTGTTTGTATCCTTGCAATAATGAACCAGCATATCCTTGCCCCTTTTTATGATTTTCTTTCAATAGCTATTATCTTTAATCCGACCCCCAAAAAGTCCTAAAAGGGTCCAAACAAAATATCCTATAAGGATCAATATTTCACATATGGCTTTCTTGATTGTGATCATCTCATCTTGTTGTTGAGCAGTTTCTCAGTGAGATAATATTCAAATTCCACAATTGTTTACCTCCTCAGCTCTGCCTGAGATAACCAAATTAAAGACCAAGAGGACAGTCCCTTTCAAGAACGGACTACTTTCTGTGTTTGCAGCCCCACTTGTTAAGAGGGCTCATTCTGTAACGACCATCCATTCAGGCCTTTATGAGGTAAATAGTCTTGACATCAATCAATATCAAATATGACACAACATTATTCAAAATCCTTCCATTACCTAAATGTCAGTGAAGAGTTATTTTCGCGGACGGATGTTTTGCGGCTCATTGTGAGCGGACGACCTTGCATTTATTTATACACATTAAAGGTTGTCCATTACTTTATCTTTCTATTTGTCAATACACTCTCCTGACACTATTTAGCCTAGATGCAAGTATTGCTCTTTTCAGTCCAGCCTGCCAACACACACACACACACATAGTCGCCAGCACACAGACACAGACCAGGGAACGCCGCAGTCCTGCTAAGTTTGGACATAAAAGGCAGTGACAGCAGTGAAAGCGTAACTAATGCAGGCGTGTGAATTGTTAGAAGTGTCACTGCCCCCATCCAATTGCTCTTATTGCAGATGCTTATACATGTGCTCTGAAAATGGGAATTTGGCAGAGAGTGGGACATCTTAGAGACAGCCATTTTGCACTTTAGTTCACACTTTACTTCAGATTCCTTTTTCCACTGAGAAGGAAAGTCGTTTTACATTTTTCTCCCAGGGTTTCATAGTAGATATGCCACATGGTTTGGGGCCAGAAATACCATCATGGGGATGAGCACATCCGTTTTCAGAAGAGAAATATCAAAAGGGATGCAAGACTTTTGTGTGTTTTTTCATACTCCATTATGGATAATGTTGTATAAAATGTATCAAATCACATCCCATTCGCTTTTTATACGTTTTACTGCATTTAAATTACATTAGTGCTCAATGGTTTAATTCAGGAATCCAACAATTTATTAAAAAATATTTGTTCACAAGGCTTTGTTACTAAAGGGATCATTACTTCTCATTTATTTACAAGCAGTTTGATTGTAAATTATGACAATTTTCAAATATAAGCATAGTACATGTTTTTGAAGACATTTTGAGACAAACTCTTGGAGGTAAACCTAAGGAATGTCAGGATCTAATGGGGGAGATGAGGAGATCCAGCGCAGATGAGTGACCAGCAAAGGGTAGAATATAGATGGTAGATGACCCTTTAATAAAGTCCAATCAATACAATCTGAAATATCAGAGTCCAATATCCCTTAACACCCAAATCAAAGTGTCTATTGAACCAGTAAATAATGAAAATGAAAAAAAATGGAAAAATGAAAAGTAAACAAAATGATCAAAACACCCGCAAATGAATAAGAGACAAACTAAAAAAATACCAAAAAAAAGGGAAATCCAAAGAGAGGCTTGAGAACAACATTTTTACCAGTAGAGGAAACTATTCGATCTGACACCTCAGGAGGTTCAAGTAGGTCTCTTGATTGCTGATGAGGTCTGGCCTTGTTCCATCAGGTATCTCTCGGGGAAATGGGAAAGGAGTGAAAAGTAAGTGAAAGAAATCAAATAAAACCCAAATAATAAAGAATATATTGAAAAAAAAGAGGTCACGTTTTAAGGGTGTTGCCCTTGAATAACACTTATTTTTTAGAAAATTGTTGATTCTTTTTGGTGATACTGGTGATTAAGGGTTCATCTCTCTAGCATAGCTCACAATGAATGAGAGAATACCACATTTATTTTATAGAGTCCCTTTGATGTCAGCTGGAAGAACCCCAAATTTTATTAGCTTGCACTCATCGGTAATGCACAGATGCAACATAAATGCTTATAAATCAAGATGAGCCCATTACGTCATAAAAAATCAATGTGAATCCGACTGAATTATCGGCGTTAAACAAAAAAGATTCATCCCAGAGTTTCGACCTGAGATTCGCTTTCCATGAGCACATCCGAGTTGAGGAAGCAGAAAGATTTAAACCAAGATAATAAAATGCTGTGATTATAAAGTAGAGATATTGCTAGTAGTAAATGTACTGTAAGTGCAGAAACATAAAAAAAATTGCACATCGCATTCAACACTTGGAGGGCAACAGATACACACACTTAGTATTATTAGAGATATCAGAGGCCGATAGTGTGAAGAAAACCTGATGTTGAAAATTGTAGCAGGGATTTAAAGGACAACATTATTTGGGGATGGACATCAAGTTCACAAACAGCTTTCCTCACAGTCTCTATAAAGGAGAAGACCTTAAACATGAAGCAGTCGTAAGTACTTGGGATCAACTGAACAGAATTGAGCCAGAGAACTGAAGGCACACTACAAACAAAACCCAATAGATTCCTCTTTGGAAGCAGACTTATTAACATTTGCTGGAGATGCTGTAAACTGAATAAAAATGGCGAGAGGAGTTTGGGGCGCAGCTGGTCTGTTTGGAGGTCATGACAGCGTAGAGAGTGAGAACAAAGCTGAGGGCGATCGTGGACGCCCATCCAAGATCGCCATCCATCAGCATTTTAGTCCCCGGCTCATCCAGCAATATACCTCCACAAGTTTCTACTTCCTTCTTTCCATCTTTAACCTTATGCTTTTAACCTTATACCTAAACTCATTTTGGTCATCTGTGCTTGAAAATGAGGTCAACATCTTCCCTATATAAATCTACTATATGAACTGTAGAATCAGATTTAATGATGCAAAGCAAAACATCCCTTTTATTTTAGAGCTCTCTGTATTTTTTGAAATGGAAAAAAAACAACACACAACAGGCCTGGAGCGAAAAACAGACCAGATGGCATAATATGATACCAAGTGCTGCTATTTTTCATTCGCCCTCCGCATCCTTGTGCAGCTCCAATGCTCTTTTCAAGCGGGCTGTAAACACATTGCACCCCGCGGCCATAACATGGAGCGCACATTGGAAAGTAGGACCAAGTACCTGTTCATGAGTTTGCCTTGGGTAAGGTAAATAATAACAGTTTCACTTTGTAATTCGGTCTGGCTCACAGCTGCAGATGAATGTTATTTGTTGAGCGCAAACCACCGGCAAAGATGCTCCTTTATGCTTTTGCATTGCCGGTTCCTCGACACTTTTATAATATGCAGTATGATGAAAAATAGCACAGAGAGTGAGGATCTGTTTTGCCCAGTCGACCGAAATACCACGGGAAAATACAAAAAAAACAATTACAACAATGCCGCAGCTCTGCAAGAAAACACAATAGGGAAATTGGATTATGAGTTATGGGGCTGCAGAGGACGAGGAACAACTGTGTTAGATGCTCCAGTGGAGGTCACAAACGTCTCCGCAAGTTTATGTGTATGTGTGTGTTCAAGCTTTTGGTTATTATGGAAAGGATTTGAGCGGTCAGTTCCTTTTTGTTTGAGATGTCCAGCATCCTGAGCTTAAAGGTCGACCGCCAGGGGCAATTAGAGGTTTTGATGATAGCTTAACATTTCCAGCTATTTGACGTGACCTTCAGATATTTGATAGCCCATCACATTTTTACTTTCCTTTGCACAGGAGTGTAGCTCTGAGTTATTAAAATATAAACAAACAACAGAAAATCAATTCAATCGGAATATTTTACCCATCCATGATCTTCCTGTGACGGAGATGAAAATAAGTGGATTTTTTGAGTTTACGAAAGGAATGGAGAGGTGGAGGGATGAAGAGGTGCACATGGAGCCAGGCGGATGGAAAAACTGTTTGGCCAGAGCATGACAGCAGAGCTCATCAAGGGGTGATTAGTTGGAAGGTTAAACGGTTAAACGAGGATTGAATTGTGTGAAGGGCGAGGAAGAGGGTGAAATGTCAAATGATTTTGGTGTGGATGCAAGATAGAGCGAGTTGATGGATGCAGTAAATGTGTAATTATAATGGCACTATTTATAAACACCCCCCTTATTACTTACTTATTAATATATAAAGCTTTATTTTAAAAATCACCGATGTGAGCCTATCCTTCACTGTAACATGCACACACAATTTAAGTGTACAACATTATCATGAATACAGTCCATTGATTTATAGGTGGATGATAATCTGAAGTCAAATAGCAATGTAGTTGAATTAAAGCTGGGTTGAAAAGCTAATCGGAAATTGTGTAGTTTGATAGATGTAAGAAGTGCAGTTTGAAAAATTGAATCATTTTTTTTGATTTATAGATTTAAGACACATTAAGTTGCTATTACTTGATTGCTTACCTTTGTTTAAGGAAAACTACATAATAAAGCTGCATTTTAAAACTGCCTTTTCTTTTTCTTTGACGTCCTGGTTCGGGTGCAATACTCATCAGTCTAACAAACAAACAACATAACCTGAGTAGAGATGAATATTCTCAATAATCATAATTATGCTCTTTCACATTCAAATATGGTGAACTTTTCAACTCGCCGCCACCCACAAACACATCACTGCCTCCCCTCAATTATTAGTTAAAGTGATATCACATCTCAACTACCACTTCATCACCCACATGTGTCAGTGAACAGCATTTTTATTCCGGACGTGTTTAGATGTATCGCCGGAGCTCGCTCCACCTCAGCATGTGCGTCCTTCATACCTAGCTCTGCTCTTTGCTTCTGATCACGCGTCCGGGCCTTTGGTAGATGAAACATGTGTGACACGTTCAGCTTTGGCTTCACGAGAATGACATTTAGAAGCGTCCTCATTTCTTCCAAGGATCCTCTATCTTGGGGAGAAATCTTGGCGAGATTAAGAAATGAAGACACAGTGCTGCAGCTTCGTGTCCACTCCAGCAGATCTGCATGGTGATAGTGTTGTAAAGTGCCTGTACTCAAGCTTTAATGGACCTTGCTGGGTCACCTCCTCAATGACAGCCGCGGAGCTTTCCAGCCGGCCGCGTGCGTGATCAAATTACATAATTATCCGCGTTATTTCCACTGTGTGTGGTTGTCCACATGTAGCATGTAGCGAGGAGCAGTAATTAAAACAGAATCATCATATGAAAGCGAGCTCAATCAATGAGAATTTGTTCAGGTAAAACACACTTTTCCTCTTTTCTATAATGGATACAGAATTCATGATGCGTAGCCGTTCCCTGCGGCAGTTTCTCTATACCGTCTTGGCTTAATAGGCTTCCACGGAAGCATCAGGATTAGTGCGGTCATTCAGATTCAAGGGGTATCGGAGTGAGTCATGGAGCAGCAGGCAACACAGGTGACAATGTTCGACAACAGTGTTTGAATGACACATGGAATACAAGGCATAGCAGAACAGCAAATAACCCCAGTAGATATGAGATCGTAGATGTAGCCACGAAAGCAGCGTGGGGAGATTTGTGATTGAGTTCAAAGTTCATTGCTATGTGGGCGGTTGAAACATATTGCTTTTTTTCTTTGCTGAAGAGCAGAGCGGCTTTGGTTTTTATTTATTTTCACTATTTACTCTGATTCCAAAGTAACAGACACCAGAGGAAGAGGATGCTGCAAAAAAAAAAGTCATCCGTATAAGAGCAGCGATCTTTAAATCATGTGAAGGAAAAATCAATGAGAAGGATTTGAACAAACACCGGTATGACGTTTTTTCTGGTATCTACATTTAAATGAAACCCCAGATACCAAGGGCGAGAGGCAGGAGTTACTCTGGCCAGGTTGCAGATGGAGTCCACATATGCACTAATACCCCTTTCAATTCCTATTTTGCCTACAGCTAATGGTTTGGTAAGAATTCAAGGTCAACAGTTAACATAGACTCATTCAAAATCTTGCGTTGGGTTAACTTCATTTAGGAATAGTCTTAATCCACAGCAGGAACTTTTACTTTATTGATTCGATAGAATCAGAGTTAGGCCAAGGCTACAGATATCCAATGTTCAAAAAGTCCAACCTATTATAGAAACTGAAAAGATAACTTTGTGTTCGAAAGTAAGAAATGCGTAGTGAATACAGAGAAGTTAACCAAACTCAAATAAAAAGTGATGAATAATGGTTTAGCAGCAATGGGAGGAAAGAACGTAGCAGAATCACAATGAGACCCAACTGGAGTTTTCTAAATAAAAAGACCATTTTTGCAATACCGTGTAATACTCTCATAACTGCACAGCACATGAGAATGTGAATATATATGTGTTTGTGTGTCGACCTGATCATTAAGTCTTAAATAATTCTAAACCGCTGGACATGACTGTTAACATTTTTGGGGAGGGTAACTTGATCAGGTCTAGGGAAATAAAAAATAGTCCAATTATTGTGTAATTTACACCATATATATTATATTAAAAAAAGATACATTCCCATTTTCCTTTCCAAATTACTGCTTATATGTCTAATTTCTTAATAATAATGAAGTTATTCAGTACATACTAGACAAGGATCATTTTCAGAAATTCTTTTATCTCTCTTTCTCTCTTCTTGGTTTGGGTTTTTTAACATCATTCTTTGTGATTTATATCTTTGTCTTTTCTTTTTAAATCATTTCTAAACAGACATACTAGACTTACTCACTTGTTTCATAACATTTTTAAAACAATTTATTGGAATCATTTTTCTCTCATCCTGAAAACTCCCTGAAGATACATCTTATCTTTCACCTCGTAATATTAGAAGTCACCCTCACACATCGGCTAACATCCGTGTAAAAGGGTTAATCGGCATGTTTAAGGGTGTGATAAGGATCTTACAGGCCATCTTCCATTTGAGCTGCTTCATGCATGTCCAATTAGCAAAAGAGTAATCACAGCGAGGATTGTCACCACTCTCTGTGGGACAGTAGTTTAGCCTTGACTGAGTTTACTGGGTCATCCCCACGACACCTAATTTCCAATCCAGTGCTTTTAAAGGGGGGAAGGTACTGCAGCGGGACATTGAAACACAGTCTTTATGACATTTCTGGTCTTTACGATACCAGGAGGCCTGTAATGTGCAGGCAAATACAACAGACATTCAAATATGAAACCTCTGGATTGAGGTCAAAATCCTCTGAGTCAATGGTCAAATCACTAAAGCATGAGTATTAACAGATCACAACTAAAACATAATATTAAGGAGTAAAGGTAAATATATTAAATATATTAAATATATATTTGTGTTAATGTTTTTTCACTGGATTTAAGGGCAAGTTTCCTATATGACAATAAACTAATTTTAGATTAAATGTTGACACACAATGATAGGTACTTGTTTATCGTAGTGATGGGTTGAGGAGTCCTCTTGATACATCATCATATGTTTGATGCTGTATCATGATGCAGTGTTTTACTTTAAGACCATTAGATGTCATAAAGTTACATCTAGTGGCCTTTTAAAATGAAGACACTGCATCATGAAACAGCATCAAACAAATGAGACCTCACCAACCCGCCACTTATTTATAGAAAAATGAATTCATTCTACACAGGATTTAAGTGTATTATTGTCATGATCTATATAAAATAAAATAGTAATCTTACAAATGTTTGAAAAATAAATTGCATTCAACGGTAAAATAAACATGATCCCCAACTATGGAATTGATTAAGGAGGGTTCTCTCAAGGTCTTGGTTGTGAAATAAAGAGTTGAGGATGAATATTTCTCTTGGGTAATTTGAATCGAAAAAGCTGACGGTGCTGTTACGTCTTTGTTTGTCACCAGGTCTTCATTACGGGAAAGAAAGCGTGAGGAGCAGCGGCGGCGCCGACCTCCACAACTTCATCTCCTCCGGCTTTGTGACGCTTGGTCGAGGCCATCAAAAAGGTAAACCACAGTTGTCTTTTTTGTTCTTGTTTATGTATTATGCAGGAGATTAAATTAACTCCTCTTATCTACCATTACACCGGCTGAATGTTAACAGCTCCCCATTACAGTCTCCTTGCAACACTAGCGCTCACCAACGAGTCACGATGGGGGTGAAATGTTTCCAGATTCAATTTCCCTCCTGAGCAATTCATGTGAACTCTTTGCCTCGGTGTTCGGCAATTAAATACAAGCAAGAATACACTCTACATCGCCGAACGGGGGGGAGGAGAAGGTGACTCCAAAACAGGCATATGCGCCACACACATACAAATCCAGCCATTAGTGACGGGCCAGAGTTTTCCCATGAGTGTATCGCTGATTAGTATGCAGCCATGTTGGCCGAGCTCTTGTGATTTATCCTCATCCATTTTGCCTCCACAAATCATGTGCGGGTGTGTGTGTGTGTGTTTGTCCTCCGTGGGGGGTCGCAACGCAATTCCTTTACCTGCTTGTATTTCCCGAAGTTTAATTGGAAGTGTTTCTGCTAGAAAAAAAAGATTGCTTGTAATGTTTCACCGCAGCTTCTGTGAAGAAAAAAAAAAGATTAATATAAAACACAGGATATTGATGTCATTAAGTCGCACCGCTGTGCTGCGTTTGCACCCCACTTATACTTCCACTCCTCTTCCTATTTGCCATCAAAACCCGCTGGTTTCCCGTTCATCATCATAATTACTGCAGCTGATGACCCGTCATTGCTTTAATACATACCGGTCGGATTTATGCGCCTCTTTGGGTCTTGCACAGGGATGGGCGACGCTCTGTTGCAAAGGATCATGGGTATCAAAGTATACAAAAACCTACGGGGGGCAGGAAGCTCCTCTGCACACTTATTTCTAATGATTATATTTATGTTTACATAAAATGAGTTGCAATTTATTTTTGCTCTTTGTTGCTGTTGTTTTCATCTCCTGAGGGGGCTCATCCCACCATGAAAGTCATTCATGTTGGGAATCAAATGAAACTGCTGATGGTTCTGCGGCAGCAAACAACAACCGCTTCGACTCGATGATGTTTTACTCTCCTTAGACGGATCATTAATAGCTTCAACTGTTTACCTCACAGCAATTTACAGAAATGGAAAACACTTTATTTTTTTAAACTATAATTCAGTTCTTTTTACGTAGCATTTTGATGACGTTTTAATCATATTTAGTATATTACATTTTGCCATAATGCCATATTTAAATCAAGTAAATACGTTTCAAATATTAAATCTTTTCATACTTTTGTTATTTACTCTTTGATATATATATTTTTATTTCACATATGCATTCATTTGCTGTTGCGCAATAAGTTTCATCATTTAATATATATATATTGAGCTATTTAGACAATAAATATAAATATATATGTACTGTAATGATATTGGTTAAAGAAACAATGAATGAACAATGAATAGTCAATGTTGGTAAGACCAATCATCTCTATATGCATCCTTCAATAATCATTTTTCCAATATAAGCTTTACAGAAATGTTGTTGTATCATCATCAATAGACAACAACAACAATATAAAATAACCAATAAATCATTTTTTGCCCTGGATGAAACCTATGATACTCCAAGTCTAAACTTGTTTTATCCAGTCGGTGGTTAAGGCTGGAACTCCTAAAACTTCTTGCGCCCGCCTTTTTAATCGGACTGTCTTGTGCCTGGAGCTGTAACTGCGAATTGAATCTTAAAAATCAATGAAACACGGGTTGGTTATTTGGTCTGGATTCTTTTGCAGCCTGGGATTTTTATGTAGCGTCTCACTAGTGAACAATCAATTCCAAGCAGTCGGGGGAAAACAACAACATAACGCAAACTCCTGCGCGGCTCTTTCATACTTTGCTTTTAATGTTTATAGCTATTTAATGTACCATCGTAGATGAAATGTGTGTATAATTACCCCCAATGGAAATATAATGTATTACATTTCATATTTGAAAGCTGTATTTATTAATAAGAATCCCTTGACAAGACTGTGATCCTCATGACCTGGCAACAGATTAGTGTGAGTAGATGAATGGATCACTAATACCATATACATATAACATAGAGACTAGATTTATTATAGCTTAAAAATGCATTTTCACCTTTTAGGTCTACAATTATTTCAATGACGTATTCCTGTCTACCGAATTTCTGCATTGGTAAGGTGTTGAATTCAGTATATTAAAGGATGCTGCTTATACAATTTAAGATCACCTTGGAAAAATAAACCTCCAGTATAATAAATTTGGTGACAATTGACAAATGTGAATATGCATGAATACGGTAAGAAATCTTTAATCATTCTGTGAGCCTCTCATTTTTCAGAGATAACATGACACCCAATTACTTCTCTGATGTACGTGCTCTTTTGACTAATAGAAATCAGACAAAGACTGTCATTTTACATAATAGTGAGATACGGTGATTTACAGCCCATTTTGCGATAAAACTGATCAATTTCTGAACTGCAATTTGTCATCATATCTCAGGAAGGCATATATAATTTCTGCCATTTAAAGTTGTTTGAGACCAGAGGATGATGAAGCATCTGCATTCTGACTTTGGTTTGCAGAAGATCTGTATTTTTTTTCCCGCTATACATAAACTAATCATTACTTAAGTATCCAAATCTAAAAACATTATATTGATGGATGTTACTGATGGTCGACATTTGCCCAGGTGATCTTAAAGGGTCTGTGACAGGTTTTGGAAACTAAGTGTAAATATTTAGTATGAAATTATCTTATTTCCACAATAAATTTACTTTCATTGAGTTTGAACAATAAATAAGTAAATTATAAATAAAAAATGTTTTGAGGTAAATGTACTACCGGGAGCTGTTTCATTTATTTCCGATGTGAAAAACGTGTATATTATGTCTTGTAGTGAATTGCAGACAGTTGTGTGGCAATCTGAGTGTTCTAATTGCTTCTGTCAACATGTAATTTTGTCTCTTAACTAAAAGATAACAATATTTTTTTTAATTATGAACTTTATCGTCTCTACTCTGTAGCGATCGTTTCACTGCATACATTTTTGGGAAGTCTAAAGTTTGCTTCAACAAAATGGCTATACCGTTAGTTTAAAATAACAACCATTAGCTCGAGAAGACGTCAACATTTCAGCAACAATATTGAAGGAAAAATGTTTGAAATGTAACAAGCATTTATCTGACAGTTCTTCTACGAACGTGCTCCCTGTGCCTCAGTCTCAACAACAGCAGTTTCACTTAATCGATTCCACTGTAGCCGTCCGCCCGAAGCTAACCTTTGAGCGGAAATATTTCGGTATAGCAGGTGACTATTTCAACTGTCAGCAGTGATTTGACCGCTGCACAGAAGAGATGATAGTTTTGGTTGTCCCTTGTTCTCTGTACTTGACTCACTCATGTTTCAAAAAGAGATTGTGATGTTTAGGGCATGAGAACAGGCTTATATGATCACAGGAAAAACCGGAACACCCAGTTTTATAAATGCACATAAATGCACGTTCATCTGACTCTTTAAATGTAATGTATGATATATAAACTGCGACACAAATGTATCTTATTAATTGAATTGTAACCACCTTTAAGTACAACAATTCCACATATCCAAAAATGTCACAGTACAATTAAGAATCATTTGTGACTTAATATCCATCTTCAATTGACATCATAGCCTCATTATTTCTGAAACGATTCCAAAGCTTGGTCGGCTCTGGTGGAGACTAACCAAGCTGGAAACCACAGATAGAAACAACATCTTGCCAGTTGCTCCAGTTCAGTTTGACGCTCAAAGCAGACGTTCAAATTAAACTTTTGTCATGTTGGCAGAAGACACTGAAGGCACCATGATGAAGTGATTTGGCATCTGGTATGGTGTCAAGTTGTACCGGCACAGAGTGTTCTTTTCTTATTGTGCTGGGTGAATCCTCTACATGGACGCCTTCGGGGGGGAGGACAGGTGAGGTCAGAAGTTTCTGTTGGGTGTCAGAGCAGACAGATGCTCCACATCTGTGTGCTGGATAATTAAATGTACACTAAAGACATGATCAGTTAAAGTAAGAAAAGAAAAAAATATATAATTTCAAAGACTGTGTTGCTATTGAGCACTTCAACACTAATCAAAACCTGACCTTTTATACATGTGTAAAAATAAAATGCACACCTGAATTCAATCCATATGATGTTTTTCATACCAAAGATTGAGATCTGAACTGTAAGTTGTACTACACAGCACTCCCACTGTAATGCTCAGCACCAAGTAGTTTCCTCAGTTACTGTGAAAACGTTTGAGAAACATTCAGACAATTTGGTACAGTTCTGCTTGGTTAGCTTTAAATTATCTTGGGGGTTTCTGTCAGATAGAAAGATTGCTTTGAGTTGGCAGAGGAGGGAAAAAAAGACAATATAGTGTCTTGCACACTCTGCTGGGTAATTCTGAAGGGTTTGAGTTTTGCTACTGAAATGTCATCTTGTTTTCATCTGAGTTATTCTGTTCATTGATTATTACCAGATGAGTTCAGTGAAGACAAACCCTGTTAATTACTGAAACATTATTGAAACAAGGAAGCGTTATGATGAACTTTTTAAAGATGGAGTTTAAAAGTCTACAAATCCGTTACTCAGGGAATAATGTTATTTAATAAAACTGGTTTTAATGCAGCAATATAACAGATTTTTTTTCCCAGTTTTCTCCAGTGATTGGTTTAAATTGTATTTTGGTCAAGTATAACTCTTTAAGTACTATTTTTAGCAATTCTCTACTAATTTCCCACTTCATAACTCTACCAAAGATAAAGATGAAACGATATACTGACCCACCACTTAGACTTTTTTCAACAATGGACAATCACACAAGAGGCTTCAATGTATTGTGCGAGTTGAATCATACATTTTCATTGAGAATATCTGCTTGTCACACTGGCTGAAGGCTGCCATTTCACATCAACATTAATCACGAGAGATTTCAACACATCCATATGCTTTTCAAGCTCTCAGGGGCCACAGAAAAGAGGCAAACTACTCTGTCACATATACTGATAACCACTCATTTTCATAACCAGATGAAGATAATTGCATTTCAATACTTTAGGCAGAGCTTCTACGATAGTATTAATAGGTTGCATTGTAGGATTAAAATGTAATTTAACAACTTTTTTACAAAGTTTATACTTAACAAAATGATATGATAAATGCATTTTTGTCATCTTCATATGCATATGTAAGTTCATTGCAAAAATAAAATGCGTTTTATCACTCTCAATGATTCACTGCTTCCTTTACAAGACGTTAAGGTCCAAGCATAACGGAAATCCTAGCGTGTAGCATATTTGAGACGAGAGGCATTAGTGTTTTTCTGTTGTTAAACTTTTACCACATCAGCATGAGTACACCCCAACTTGCATGATTGCTGAATGTGCTCTTGATGTGCACTCGCCTCCTACAATGCGATGCCCAGCAGCCACTAACAGCTGCTCAAACATTAACGCTGCGTCCCACTTTTACTCACTGTGCAGTCAGTATGTTGTTTAGTTACTGGCATCCTAATGTTCAGTGAGGAGAACATTATCACAGCCTTTTATTTTGGCTGATTGGACTTTATTGTGTGAGTTAACATAAAGAGACGTATAAAATAACTTGTCTTTAGCACAGTAATAAGAAGAAATACCAAATCGGTTTTGTTGCGATGGTTACCGTTTTAATTCTTTAATGTTTGTTTCAAAAGACAAGAGACGCCATATTTTTTTTGATTGTATATACCATAAGTTTCTGGCTACTTTTTTTTTCATCAGCACATTCGCGAAAACATTTTAATCTTTTAATCAACCCTACCCCTTTGTTTAGATCTTTGTGCATATCCATATAATAGAAACGTCCTTCTTCTCTAAATCGTCAAAACAAATATTTGTGTGAGAAAAGGTGTTAAAAGTTTCAACCATCTGCCCTGGAATCTTTGCATTTCTTTTTATTGAAACCCACAAGAGGAAACATGTTGTTCGTGGTTCTTTTGAATCATGATGACAGAGCTGACAATCCTTCAAGACTGCTAAACTTTATTTGGCGTTCACAGCTGCCCACCTTTCTCCAGCCCCCACAGCCATCTGCTTGTGCAAGACTGAGCCGTGTCTGTGTGTTGTGTTGTCCAAAATTAGGAGGCAGCGGGGTTGAGACGTCTGTCAGACTCAGCTAGACTAATAAGGATGCTCCCTGATGCACTATTTCTCCGCCTGCGGTGTGAAGCGTCAATCTAATTGTATAAAGCTCTGTGGGAAAACTGATCTCAGAACAGAGATGAGACGGGGCTGGAGTAAGTTTGCCTCACTTGTTTGCTGGTAGAAGTGATGCAATGGTACACCGCATCATTGTTGGCAGCCTAAAGCCCAGCAGCAGCCTTATATTAATCGTGCTTGTCACAGAAGAATGCGCTGTACTTTTCTATTCACTCAATGTCAGCCAGAGAAACTCTATGCCGTAAATCACTGTCACATTGTCACACATTTCTCAGTGATGTTTAAGAGGAGAAAAGCTGAGTGCAGACGGCAACTGCATCGAGAATTCCTGCCATTGATGTAGCCAGATTAAAACTCACCCTCTGTGATTGACGCAAGTTCCCCAGCTCGGACAGCAGATTGGATTGAGCATACAAATGTGATGGCGTATTAAAACTACAGCTTGCCACATTTTATTGGTTGAATGCGTCCATTCTAATTATTTCCCCATATGTCATTTTGTTGATATGAGCCGAGCGACGGCACCAGGAGAAGTGATTACCTCAAACAAAGCCTCCATCCTTGACTTCATTACCTTCCTAAACCCAACTTTTAATTCAGCCCCGTGGTGGAGCTCAAACTTGTTGTGTTTTTAATTAATATTGCCAATGTGTCGGGAATGATGTGGGTTCGAGGTGGGCAATTAATTCTCTCGAACGGAAATCTCTGACGGACAGAAATATGCAAAATTAAGGACAAAATACGAGCAATGTAATGGGAATGATCGGCATTACCTGGCAGCAGGGAGTGGGGTGTGGAGGATGGCCGAGAAGAATGTCTTGTGGTGGTAACCCATTATAGAAGACAATGTGGAGATGTTTCTTTGTTTAAAACCCTTCATCTTTGTTGTCTTTTGTAAATAGTGAAAGCAACTATAATTCCCAAAATGTAATTCACAGAACAATTAAATGAAAAAATCAGTTGAAACTGTATCAAATAAATCAATATGTTGCATAAAATAAAGTGACAAATAATCCAAATGAATCTTAAAAGCCCTCATAAAACCAATGTTCGCATTATGTGTCTAGACTGAGACCACCCTGAACTGATGGTGGCTGAATAAATGAGCAACACAAATCTTAGTCACTGTCAATTGCAGTTTTGCTCACTTTTGCCCTTTATCAGAATGACACAACTACCTCCAGATGCAAGTGCTTTTGGCTCATTAAATAAGGGACATGTTTATTTTGGTTCGGAACCAGAGTTTGTCACTGTGTGTGGTTGCCGGAATGGAACATGATGGGAAAATCAAAGGCCTTGAATTTTGGAAAGGACTCCAAATTTGTGTAACTCTACCACTGCGGCTCAGTTATGTTTCATCATGTCAAACCATTGCTTAATTAGAACTCCTCTCCAAGTTTGTACTTTGGCTGTGACCACACAGAACTTGGATAAACGAGCATAAACATGTTTTTGGTAATCAGTAATCATTAAAAGTAAAGGGAGCATTAAGCAATTGGCATATTTAGGGCAGGAATCTCAAACTCAACTGGCCTCGCGGGCACCAGACTGGGCCACAGGTTGGGGGGCGGCAGGTTGCAGTTTTTTTTAAAACATCTTTGACAAAATCTTTTTTAGATTTTGCCATTTTTTAATGGATTCTGTTTTTTAGATAGATTGATAGATAGATAGATAGATCCTCAAGACGGAACAGACCTCTAACAATAAGTCACATATAAAATTGTATATAACTTGCTATAACTTGTATTGGTCTCTGACTTTTAAATATAAATTTAAACTGAAGAAATGTATTATTCGAAAGTCAAACAAAAAAAAGTTGTGTCGTGCTCATAAACGCTGTGCACCTAGCTTCTTAAATGCCCTTGTAAAATATTTAGAAAATACTTCTCAGTCCCACTTCAGGGACAAATCTAAACCCCAAATCACTTTAAGAGGCTAAACTCCCATTTACACCGCTCGCTTTTTGGCTCAAAGGCAGTGTTTGATTGACAGCATGCTCCTATCAGGCGCAGGGAACCCGCTCAAACAAATTGATGGCAGGGTTCAGGTAAGGTGGTACGGCTAACCTGCTGGCTAAGCACTCTGCAGAATCACCAATAAGAAGGTGTTAATAAGGTCTCTGAGACTGCGGTTCTGGGGCCGTGGCACTCATTAGCAGAAGGACAGATCAAGACTGATTTCTCTGACACACAATATATAAAAATGAGTGGACACCTCCGGTCCTTGCTCTGTCTCTAGAGTTCCGGCTACTGAATATTCAAAATGTGTCAGGATGAAGGTGAGCCGGGGTTTGAACCAGCAAGCACTTTACCTGCTGTTTTCTTTGCAGGTGGATGGAGAAGGACGCTTTGACATTCCACATGCTTTTTCTTTTGAAGCCAGAGCTCAGTGAAAAACAGTTGCAATCCCTTTGTAATTTTAACTTTAGATATTTATACTTAAATAAGGATGTCTACTTTTCCTTACATGTAATCCTTTAGATATTACTTCTGTTGGACCTGCTATTGTTCTACTCTGGTTTGTTTAGTGTTGACCAGATCTGGCATTATTTGAGGGAAGGAAGCATAGACCATATATTATTGGATGCTTTGGCATTTAAATATATTTTAAATGCCCACAGGCGAGTCTACAAATGTATTTGGGGAAGAGATTTAAAGAGACACTATTAAATATTTAACATTATATAGGGAATAATTAATATTTTTACAGTGTAAGGCAAATTAACACTAAAACAATTGTTGCCAACAATTTAGAATTAATTTGGCAACATTATTAATGCCAATAGGATGGGTGTTGTAGTAAACCACAAAACCAAAACTGATAAAAGTCAAAGGCTTTGTCGTTAATTGTGAGAGTCCACTGTCCTTCACATTTACTGGGTGTGCACATGCATTAATGGGCTGATGCCGTCTCCGCGATACCATCCTGATCCCAGCCAATTACAGCAGCTGGAACTGAGAGAGCGTAGCCACAATTGACATATTTTGCAAGCTCCCTTTTAAGTGCATGACTAGATGATACATGGAGAAATCAATTTGTGTTAAAAAGAGCAACTTTTGACAGGCAAGAACAGAATAGCCCGTAGTTGTTTGGTCCATCATCCGTCTGTCGCACACCCACTGACAGATCTGTTCCAAGCACCATGTATCACATGTTGAAATCTCACTTTTATTGAATTACCACACCTCAATTACTGGTGTCACCTTGTGGCAAAGTTTTTAAGCCTAAATACAGCCACAGACTTGTTAAGGTCAGCGACAGACAAGCCATCCTACCATCACCGACAATACTCTTGGGGCTGCGGCGGAACATTAGCACTCACAGATGCACCGCAGTCAATTACAGTGGTGTGTGATGTGTGGGCAGACAGAGAAAATGACAGTGGGAAGACAGCTCTCTTATCACAAGCTCCGGCGTTGTGTGTGTGTGTGTGTTGTGGACACTTCAAAACAAGTGGAACAATTTGTCTGCAGGTATTCAGGAGGGAAGGGCAGCAGGACTTTATCACAAAGAGGGGCGAGACGGATTAATATGCGCCGGAGAAAAGAGGGTGAAAATAACAGAGTTGATGAAAAAACAGAGGAAAGTGCAGAAGAAAGAATTCTGACAGAGAAAAGGCAGAAAGGAGGAAAGTGGTGAGACACTCGGTTAACAAAGCTGCTGTGATGTTTGCTCAAGCTTTGTGACTTTCCTCTTAAAGTGCAGCATCAATCAAGACGGCCCGCTGCACACCACGGCAACTTTTATCGCCACCTCATTAAAGTAAGTGCAGATATTTATGCATCAGTTGGAATGCAAGGACTTTTTCATGCTAATTTTCCTCTTTTAGATTCGTTATTCATCATCTTTGATCAGCAGGGTCCTGCACACAAATAAAGGGTGCCAGATGAATCTGGAATATGCCATGTGCTGAAGCATCAACTCTGTGCAACAGCTGCAATTTGAATTTATTCAGCAAGCTCAGGGATTTGAATGAATGTGTAAAATAAATATAATCCTCCTTAATTTGTTTAAAGCCTTTTTGGCGTTTAATTAAATCAACTTTAATTTGTTTATCCACCCCTTGTCTCTTTCACCTCGAACTTTACCGACAGAGAATTGCCTTCAAAAACTTGAAATCGCAGCTTTCTTGACCCGTTTTACTTCAATACCCTTCTACTTATACAACCTAAAATGATAAGACTACTTAAAATGCTATGGCTGGCTCTGAAATAGAATGAACCTCTGAACTTTGCACACAATTTATATCCCCATGGATTTATTTTTTTCTTGGAACAGATGGAAGGTGTTTGGAGTTTGAGGGTTGGCAATTTCATTTTGAGACTTCTGCTCACCTCCTCATCACAGCTCTCTCTTGAGAGTAGAAGAGAAGATTAAAAAAAAAAGAATCATTAGATTACTCAAGATTATACTTATTTACAGATGTATCCAGAATATGTCATGAACATCAAATCACATAGTGTGCAGAGTGAAAGGAAGAGTATGCCTTATATTCTATACCAAACATTAGGTGAGTGAAAGATACAACATTATAGGTCGCACAAGATACAAAGGCAGATTCTCAAGTCAAATATTCCATATCTGATCATGTATTGACTTTGTTCATCAGACTCATGTGTGAATCTCATCAAATATATATTTAGTATGTCATTAATCCGAGGTTTCATTAGACAGCTCATGCTCATTAGGTGGAACTGTTGTTGAAATACGAGTTCAGAGTCGTGATGGGTTTCATCAGAAGCTTCATGAATCAGTGTCCTATCTGAAGAGATCAGTAGTGGACGCCGTCAGTTTAAAATAACGTGAGGTTTCTATAGAGTCTCTGTTCAAAGCAATTCATCGGATTGGTCGGCAAGAGCTTCAAAAATGAAACATGCAGGAAAAATAAAAAGGAAAGCTGAAGTCTGTTTTCGACTTTAAGGATAAATCGTAGTCTAGAATTCTCTGATAAGAAGGTTAGCTACACAATGATAGTACTGAAAATGCTTAATGTTGTTAAACCATTTCATTATAGTGTAGACAAAAAGGGAGTTTTATATACACACACACACACAGAAAGCAGACTGGTCTCCTCAAAAAGTGTCAGAAAATGTAAAAAAAAAGAGCTGACAAATTGGTTGTCAAATTGAAAAACAGCTGGGTGTTGAGCAGTGGTGTCCTTGCTTTAAGTGACAAATCACCTGTTATAAATAGTCATGCTGAGGGCATTTTGAGGATACCTCTCCAAGTGGTTTCCAAAGTTCTGGCAAAAGACCAGTCCGGGCTTTGTCAGGCCGACCTCCAGCCGTTTTATATCCACCTCCCCACAAGGCAAACTCCTGCTCTCATCTGTAATCTATTATTCATAACCAAGAGGCAGAGATGAAGACTGAAAAAAGCCAGATAACTTGGTCGCCTTTTTTCTACTCCATCCACCCTCATCTCCGTATAACAATTATCCAGGGGCCATTGTGTGGGAAAACACATGGAAGGATTGCTTTATGTCAAGCAGAGTTGGAGGGGAGAAGAGGGGGATTATGTATTCAGTGCAGATTTTAAACATGGACTTGCCATTCAGAGCACATAAGCTTCCACTGCCAGTTGCATTGTGCAAATAATGATGTGTGAGGGGGATGAAATTATAATGTATCTACGGTACTGGATCCATCTTCTACTTTAGATTAATAATTTGAACTATCAGCAGGGATGGTTTTAGTCTTTACATTTTACAACTTTTATTAATCATTCATATCTGGTCATTCATTAAAGAGATTGTTGACACAGGTTTGGTCACATCTGTTTAGAATTAATTTGAATTCAAATGGTTTCTATGGCGGCAGGTTTGATGTCGTTTTACATGAAGCTATTTTAGCATTTTAGTACTGGAAAAAAAAGTCTGGTAAAAGGGCAGTTGACCCAAGTCCGCAAACTTCTAAACTTTACTATTGAATCTTTGATGACATTGCTTTACTTGCTTTACTTGTCCCTCAGCTAACATCCTTAGCTGAGGGACAAACTTTCTCAATGGTCTTTTATTTCTTTCTTGTAAATGGAGTGAAACTAGAATAAGATTAGTCTCAAAACACCCTTGTGGTTTGTCAGTGCAGCTTTGAATGACGGTAAAATTATACAATTAACAGCTTCATGAGACTGACGGTAATGGGAAATATACCAATTATGTTGGCTTCAGTCAAGTTAAACAACTACACAAGAAACAATTAGAGAAAATCCAGTTCTAATCAAGTACAGAAAGAAAGTATTATTAACATAAGTCTTTGTGAAAAAAGACGAATTGAAAATCCGTCTTCCCAATTGATGTATTTGTTTGAAAAACGCTTATTTTCTCATGTATAAATTATTTCAGCCAAAGAAACTTGCTACAGTCCTCCATGGGGGTCCAATATCATTCTAAAAGCCTCTGAAATGAGCAGGATAGGGCTCCTTTAAAAAACAAATAAAGTGAAATGGTGCAATAAGATTTTAATCCTGATACTGTGTACCAATTTATTTTCACTCCAGGCAGTCATCAGTTCTACATGTGTGGCCTGGTGGGTTTTTTTTTTCTCTCCATAATTGTGTGCAATCGGCAAAATTACAACTGAAAAAGTAAAACCTTTGAGCATTATCAAAGAAATAGAAATGATCCCCTAACAGCACGACACCTTAATAATAATAACGATGAAACATATCAAACTTCCACAGACACTGCTCGGTATCAAAAAAGAGGGTTGAGGATTTGATCTGCTAGATAAATCAGATATTCACATAAGAAAATCCAAAGAGATATTTTTAAGCTGTCCAAAAAAATAGTGTGTTGGTGTAGTGATAGATTGTTCAGAAAAGTCAAATAAGTATACAGATTTAACACTGGGACTAACTCCCAGCGCACAGCTATTCCGCATATCCAAAAATGCTTAATTATAGTATTCTGCCTTTTTAAACAATACTGTCAAACAATAATACTAGAATTTATGATAACTCTGTTGTGTTTTTGCCATTAAAACTTGGAAAATGGATGGATGCCATTGTTTGCGCTCTCACACATCTTGGCAGAAGGACATTTCAGAACATAGTTTAAAGAGACGGCACACAATATTTTACCTTAAAAAATGTTCCCATAAAGAGTAAGCCGTCTCAAACACAATCTTTGGAACCCGAAGCTGATCTAGGGGCAGAAAAAACAACTGTCTTCCCTGAAAACCAAATAATCATCAATGTAAGATTTAAAAAAAAAAAATCAAGATCTACAAGAACTAAGTGACACTAAAAGGGTCAAATTCTCCCATTTAAAGAAACAAATTTGTATTCTTCTCATCAAAGGAGAATGATGAAAGAAACCAAAACATTGTTATGCTTGTCATTAAAAAAGCAATGCTTGCTTAGAGGCAACAGATCAACCTTTCTTATGAGCCCCCATCCACATCTTCATCGCTATGCTGGGACTTGCAAATCGCGAATGAATTAAATGAATACATAAGGCACATTTTAATATAAATGGTCACTGTTTTGAAATCTGCAAGACGACAGTGCAGCAGACAGGGCCGCCATGGTATTATAATTGAAAGTCCACTTTAAATGTGATAAATAATAAAACCTCCCTCGGGGCCATTAGGGTGAGGAAAGGGTGAGTGTCGGATGGCTGAGACACATTTATATTTATATATATATTGAGCCAGCCTATTAACCCCATGCAGAGAGGGCCATGTGTGAGTATGATACACGTCTAGGAACGCAGAAGGGGTCTCACTCAAAGGGCCTCATTAGAGATCAACTGGAAAAGCCTGGTTAATAACAGGTATTTTAAGACCTATTGTTGTCGTTAGCATAGCTTTATAATGCAAACACATTTGAATTCAATAGCAGTTTCAATTGTCAGATATTTTCCTTGTTAATTGAATGATTAAATATGCCAATATTGAAGAATTCATTTGTTGAATTGATGAAATGTATACAACCAAAATAAGTATTATAACATAGCCTGACATGAAGATGCAGTACTCTTCAGAGAAAAGCTAATATGAGTAAAAATCAAATGTGGAAACCTGTTGTTTTTTTCCCTCTCTCTTCTCACAAACTATCCATCTTAGTTTTGCCAATTAAGCAGGGTGTTCGGAGATCACGAGTCCCAAAAGAACCCTAAATTCACTTTTACTTAAAAGTGGTAAAAAAAACAAAAAACAAAAACAATTCTGAGCAAGTTCCAATTCCAAACACCGATCTTATCTTCATACCGTCCCCTGACAGCCAAGCCTTGGAAACATGTGCTAAAAAATCGCAAGCAAATTAAAAAATAGCTTACATCGTGGGCTTTCAAAATGGGACATCAGTGCTTGATGGAGTTTTATTTGATTGCTTCACTATGAAGCATATTGATTTGGATGACCAGCGTTGGGGAATAATTCAACTAATCTACTTGTAGTTGTCATGTTGACTGATTGATAGGTAGTAAAAGAATTGATTACAAACAAGTTTTGCCTGGAAGTAAAACAAGTCTTTTATGGTGATTGAAACACATTTTCAAGATCAAAGGATCAAACTTCTAAAAGAGTAAATGCACATACAGTAGCAATAACTGCATCTTATAATTGGCGTCCTCGCAAATGTGAGTGAAGATGGATACGAGCCTCCCTCTTTCTCCTCGTAGCTGAGTGGATGAGTTTCTGTGTCTTAATTACTCCACATTTGGCTCGGTGCAGAAACTGTGGCACTTGTGGGAGATGGCAGGAGATAGATAGACAGTGGTTGGTGACAGAAGCCCAGGGAGGACACAGTGGAGAAATGGCTCCCAGCTAGCATGCTTCGGATGACAGAAGCTGTGTGGAGGAGCTCTGGGGTCCCAGAGGAAGTGTAGAAGAAAGAATAAGCAAGCTTGAGGGAGAATTCCCCTCAGGCACAGAGAGCAGGATTGAAACATCCATTCTACGCAGTAAAAGAGATATTCATTGTGTCCTGGCATCCACTCACTAGCTTTCTGTGTTTGAAGACAGAAAGCAATGGACTAGATGTTCTTTTATTTTGAAGCCCCCCAAAAATGTTCAAAATTCTTCCAGAACTTTTGATGGCTTGGTAGCATAGACCTGGACAACCATGGGCCATGTATCTTTTTAACGTGTCATGACACTGGAACCAGTTTGAGTTATTTGTTTCTATTGCATTTCTTTGCTAACACTGTCCGACTGCCAGGAACTAAAGAATACCCCATTCTCCAAAAAAAACAACAATCACACAAATCTCTTCTGTTAAGCCAGGGTTGTCCAAACCATTTTCCTATTGCGCCACATTTGACAACATAGGTCGCTGAGATCATCATATATCTTTGACAATTTCAACTCAAAACATCGTTTCTGAAAGTAAATTTCCAAATAAAAATGGCTTTGTTCTTCTTATATTTTCAGTTCACATGCACATGTCTGTGTTCATTCCTAGTCCTTATGATGACACAACACTGATAGTTACCTGAGGCAGGGACTGGCAGAGTGCAGCGTTGTACAAAAACTCTTTGCTGTGCTTAGTGTAGCATTTTGTCTTTGGGTTTGTTTGTCTGACTGATCGTTACTGATGCTTTACAGTGACCAGCTGTTCTAGATGAACTATGATAGCACTAAAAACAGGTGCATTGTGTGATTATTTTATGTTTCCTAACATAGGAGGGTAAATTGGATTTCCCTAAATCGCTAATATACTCAGTTAATCACCCACAATCCAAGGTCCAGCCCTAATTCCTAAATGATGTGCACTAATGACTATGTCTAAATGACAATCCTAGTAATTCTAGACTTTTTTGTTTGTTTCTACAGATAGTAATGTATGTCACCCAATTGACTTTTGTTTTCATCTGGATACACTAGATCAGTGGTCCCAAACTTAACTGGGGGTCAAGACTTAGGGGTCCTTCTGCTGTCTTTGATCCAAATTGAATTTATGTTGTTGTCATTCTTTAAATAGGAAAATGTATATCCTATCTATAAAGTCAAAGCTGCGTAATTCATAACATCTGATTCCAAATCCAGGCGAGTTTATAAATCGAGTCGCTTGCTTGATCCGCACTTAAAATTTCAAGATTAAATTAATGGACGCAGAATACCGTCTGACAGGTCGCAAACTGAGGTGTGTTGATGATTTGCAATTTGCTTCCTTTGTTAAGAGTAACAGTTACTACTAGTAAACTACTTGGGATTAAACTACAAACACCACATTAACGGACATTTTAATGGACAGATGTGCAGCTTTATTCATAAATAATTATATTCGATAAACGATTGATTTATATGCCAAAGTATCATTTAATTAAAAATGTTTCAAGGGATGCAAGTTTTCATGCAAACTTGTCTCAAAAAGATCTCAAAAGATAAAAGGATGACCTAAAGTCGATATTATTGAATGGAACTGAGAGATCAGACTCGAAACATTACGTAAATATTTTCTAATGCTCATTGAATAATGTTGCACTGTTGAATTGAAAAAAAATAATCGAAGAAAGAATTACGGATCACACTCATTGCCAACCACATAGCAATCTCCTGCCATGTGTATGCACTGCATGAGCATCCAAGCATTCCCAGCATGAAAAAAAAAGGATCTGAGAAGCATAGAGAGGCCTGTATTTTGCAGCCGTAGGCAATGAACCGTAAAGGCTGACAGCGCAGCACTAGTGCTATAAGTGTAGAAAGTGTTCGTGTTCTGCTACCAACGCCAGCGTTTGCTTGCTCCATCGTTTGCTTGCTCCATCGTTTAATTTAAAAAGTCAGCTGAATCTGTGTAAACCAAACATGGAAACAGCAGCAACACTGATGTGAGATGTTGTGACAGTGCAGACTCAGTCATCCATGGATGCAAAAAAAAAAGTTCTTTTAATAGTATTAGCCCACAGAGAGCTTCGACATTCACCATTGATCCGTCTGTTTCGGGATTTCGTCTGAGTCACAGGGACATCGATATTGTATCAGATCCCTCTAAACAGCACAGAATTCTCTGCAGTCCATCTAGGGATTGGTAACCAAGTGCATGGCTGTCTTCATTCCCTCAGCGAGGAAAGTCACATAGTGCCTGGTCTCCATTTGCAGCTTTATTATACACCTCAATGGACACACTGATTCAGTTGCCAGGAGGTTAATTCTTCACGAAGTTGCTTTTACAATATGACCATGTGGTAAATTAATCATTAATAAACCCGTGTCATTGCTGCTTGATCCTTTCTACATACACAATCAGTTTGACAGATTATTTTCACAGAACAGTGAGATAACATTATTTTGCTTTAAGAAAAAAAAAAAACTAAAAAGAAAAAAGAAGTTAACATTTGCATATCCCCCCATAGATTTAAAGTTTATTGTACACTATAGTAGCACTTAAATAGAGGCTGTGATGATTTAGCAATATTTACATTTGTATTGTCAGAGCAACAAAGCTAGAGTTTTTCGAAACTTTATGCTCAAATTTCTAAATAAAAATAAGTTGATGTCAAGTTTATTGCAATTTATAATAATTAGCTTTACATTAGAGACTTGTCACATATGAACACAAATATGATGGGATAATATTTTCAGTAGTGTTTGCTTGAGTATTGAGCAGATGGCACAATCTGCTAAATAATCAATCACTATTTTCAACAGATGTTCTATCAAAACCTCACGTCATTTTTAAACTGAAGTTTCATGAAGTTTCATCAGCCCATCACTAGTAATTACAAACTACTTATTCAAGAACATGTCACATGCGGTTGTAGAAGGACCCAAACGTGGACAGCACATCCGTAAAAAAAACATTTAAAAAATAAGAAGCGTGATTATTTCTTGATTCAAGTTTAGCGGCTGGAAGGTGTGAGAGTGTTTTCAGTGCAAGGAGGAGGTGTCACTCAGGTGACTGCAGACAGGTGCGGTAGAGATGACACATAAATTTGATTTTAAGCTTGCAGTTAAAGAAACTGGCTTCAAAACCTGAGCCATGTTTATATTTACAATAGTAATTATATATGATTTACTACTTACTTACTATGTTATTAAGTTCACTATTCTATTTATCTTGTATCCTAAACATTCCACTCTGTAGGGTTTAAAACACTATAGAAAGTATGAGAAATAAAAAAGTTTCATATTGCTGCTTTAGGTCATTTAGACCACAACATTTAAACTGGAAAAACTGAATTACTTTTAAGTTTACTGAATTAAATATTCAAACAAATCAATAATGTTATTGTTAATTAAACGTCTAAACAGGAGCACTGGCCTTTTTTCCCCTCACCGTTTGCAGATCAATATTTCTGAGTAAAACATTGCAGCATTGTCGCAATTGAAACCCAACCAGAGATAAATTCACCTGAGAGCATTCAGTTTAAAACGACGTAGAGACGGCAGTGGAGAGAATGCCTGCAAACAACTTCATTAAGTCTGATCTCAAACGAGACACTTTCAGCATTTTAACCGTTTCCCCCTCAGTTGTGTTTATAATCCTACGGAACATGGCATTATTTAGTTAATGCTTTAATGAATTGTTGCTCCAAACTGCATCTGACATGCCGGGGCTCCCTCGTGAACTCCATTGACTGAAGTGGTTTATGTGGCAGATGCAGTAAATCAAGGGCGGCAAGAAGATATTAAATGTAACCAGAAAGATGGGCCACGCTGCTGCTGCAGTACCCCAGAGGAAATCTCTCATAAAACCGTAACGGCTTCAGAAGCAGGATTTGTAAAGGCATATTGACTGCTAGCGTTTTGACTCGATTAGCTTTTGGCTGTATACCTGAGTGTTGGTTGATGCAATCCTATTTTAATTAATTACTTTTAGTAAAAGCTCAATTTGCTTTCTTTGATGGGATTAAAACGTAATTGGAGGGAGTTTGTCACCGATTCACGAAGCACGTGGGAGGCTTCGTTAAAGGGACTGACCAAGGGCATGGCCTATTTCCGAGGGCACCATGGTTGAATTGACTAACAAGCCCATCTAATGGTCTCACCCCTGGCTACTCTCTCATGCTCCATTTCTGAGACTCTAAAGTAAAATAAATTAATCCTCTCAATTAGATTCGACACAGTACATGGCAAAAGATATAAAAGATACATATAAAAATGAACAAAAAAAGAATTGGAATGGATCTTTGAAGTCACTCTTTTAATCATTAAATAGGGCATAACTAATGCACTCTAATTTGGTCTAATTGTTTGAAGCAAGAATATGTCCATGATATTGTCGTAGTCTACATTTTGAGCTTTAGTTTAGATTTATATATTTAACTGTTTTATTGACATGAAGTTGGTTTGGTAACAATTATTATTTTATCCTACAAAACTGAGGCATTTATTGAATCTTAGTTACAACCTTCAACAAGCTTCTTTTGTTCTATTTTAAGTTGTGGAATCCCTGACTTACTCACATGTCTCAAACATTGAAGTCTTCCTCTCCAAGATGCAGTAATTCCCTCGTCATGACCATGTTTTTAACGTATTACTTTATAAAGTTCTGCCTCGTCTGGAATCTCGGTGAATGAGAGGCCACAAGAAAGGAGCCCGTTGAGACGTAAAAATGGCTTCACTCCTCCTCCAGCCAGCTATAATCCGACCAAGCTTTGTTTATACTTGGAGGTAGAGACTTCCCGGGATTGATGATGCATGATGACAAACGCCGATGCCCGACCAATTACTGCAGAGTGGGTGTGGTTATGGTATACAATCTGGGTTTATTTAAGAGACACTTAAATCAACACATCAGTTGCTCTTTAATGAAGCAAATCATAACAACAAAGGAATGCAATTTGATCAAAATCAAATAACTTCAAGGTTTAAGCTTTAGACCAGGCTATGAGCATTTTCTTTCTCACCGTCAAAGTGGTGTTTGTCTGGCATTAGTTAAAGGGTCACACCACCAGTATATCACTGCTTCTGGCACGCTGGATGAAAGCAACTGTCAAGGTTAGAGAAGACAAATTCCTCCTCAAACATGTCTGGAATTGAACACAATGGCATTTAAGAGCTAGAATGTGACTCCATGAAAGCTTTCCAGCCTGCGTTCGGCGTCGCCTGTCCGTCCCCTGCACCGCTTCATTGGCTGAAATGCTGATTGATATGATTCTCACAATCTGTTTTTTCCCCCCTTATTGATTGAGTCCGGGCAATTGCGGATCAGTGTTGTAGCAAAGGTAACCGGACTCTACCTTGAGTCACACGGGCATGAGCCGAGGTGTCAGCTGCTAGGCCTACTTATCACCTGATGCTGTGAGTAATGGCCATGAAAGCAATCACGGCGGGAATGCATCATCCCTGCACACCCTCGATCTATCAATCTGACTCGCTTTCATTTGACTGAAACGCATGCCAGCTTGAAATATGACACTTTGTCAAAGGCAGTGCGCGCACATTGGCTCGGGAACTGCAGAATGTAATAATTAAACTAACTCACAAAGACTTGTCATATTTCATCTATTGACATGGACGTGGTGTGCATTTATGAATTTGCTAAGCTGTTTCCCTCTGTACACATTTCATGCTCAGCCCCGATGCATAATTACAATGCTTCACCGGTTCATACAGGGTTACAATCTACTAACAGTAATTTTCCACTTCAGTCATTTTTCAATTTGTTTCCCCACATGATATTAGCGGCATGATGGCTGAAGACCAAAGAAATGCCTCGGTCGCACACCATCAACACACTATTTGTCTGGAAGTTTGACGTGTTTCACCCAAACAAAGGCTACATGCTGTAGTCTACGGCTGACAAATCGCCATGTTGCTTTGCAGGCTCAACCTGTTCCTTGCTTTTCTCCTCAAATGTGCCATGTCTGGAGTTTAATGGTGGCACAGATGGAATTTCACAGCGCTGAAACGTTTCCTGTCGGCACAGCAATCTTCACACCGGCCCTGTCCTTTAAAGAGCCTCTTAATTATACAGCAGGTTGGGAGTCCCGACAGGTGCCACCGATATTTTTACTTGAATCACGGTGTTGAGTAAAAATAGCTGAACAAGATTTCTTAAGTGATGTCTTTTGGTCCAACAGGCTTTTTTTTTTAAATGGTGATTTCCATACGGAGTCGCTGAAAAAGAAAGAAAAGATAGAAAATATTCTAAAAACAAAAACCTATTTTACCTAATTATTATATTTCACCTGATTTAAGAATTGTGTTGACTATTGTGAATTATTTTCTGAACTAATGCAGGTATATGGTTACTGGTATATGCCAAGTTGTTAAACTAGTTGATCAATTATTTAAATGAATGAACAAACTCTGACTTTGGAGTTAGGTGGGGTTTTAAGCGACAGGTAAAAACAATACATAATATGCATCATGATAAAAACAGCATATTTTTTGTATTATGTAGGGCTAGCTGAAGTACTGCAAAAAAGAGTTCCAATACAAAGGACATATTTGATTGTCCCTTTAACATGTTTTAATGCGCTATTCCAAAGATTCATTCTGAGTTTTGTTTTTTCATTATACTCACTTTTTTATGGTGTTATACTCTGTAATATGCTATTAAACTCATTTATAATAATATGGGAGTAGTTAGCGCACAACCATTTCCAAGCTCTTGTTTGCATATGAATATTGCTAAAAACTAAAAATCATCTTCGTCCACAAAGAAGTTCATGGCGTTTATTTAATAGATACAAGATTTCTGGCTTCAGACGAAAATTGCATCGTCATCCAGATGTATTCTTGTTCACTCAGATTTGATTACAGAGCACTGATTTAAATTGAACTAAATCTCAAACCAATGTGTTACGCCTCCACAAAGACAAACAAGTTTGTAAGAGTGATTTTTGCAAATCAAATGCTTCTAAATAGTGTTTTCTGTCTTTCTAGCTTGTGATAAAAAGAAAGGTATAAACTGCTCTAAATAGCACTGAGGATGAAAACCTGTGGCACCATTTCTAACTGTTAATTCAGCTACTTTGAACAGCTGACTATTCTCAGTAGAAAGCCTGCAGCCGGTGGCTCCACACTTAATCTCAATGACTTTATTAAGCCATTACCATGAGTCCCAGCATGCCGTACCAACAGCAATTAAAATGTGACAGAAAAGAACGCTATCCCTGGTACACACAGGATCTACTTTTCTAGATCTAACAAGACATGTCAATAACAGCGAAGGTGGATTAAATGCCCCCCATCGATATCCAGATCTTGCCCACTCAAACCTGTTTACCTTGAAGTATTATTGGCAGGAATACTTTGGAATGACCCAGGATGAATTAGTGACTGTTGAAGAGTTTCCGAAGATAAATACAACTCAAGGGTACCTAAGGAAACTTGTTATTTGTCGTAATATTCACCAAATATTAAATAACATTGCACATTCCTTCTCTCATCGTCATTTAATAGTCAGTAGTAAACCATAATGAATCGTCATAAAATATTTAGTATCTGCTTAATACACCACAAGGAAGGATCAGTCATAAGCATTCGTGGAGATTTGATGAAGACTTTCTGTCAAATTGTGTGTTTATGTCCACAGATGGACTGGCTTTTCAGACTGTTTTCCACTTCTCTTATAATGTTGACTCGGATAAGCTCCTGCTAGCTTTGCTTGCTTGGATAAGAATTTGTGGAACAATGAGTTTTGTATCGGATTAGCGCATTTTTTTCAAGATTCAGTAAATCTACTGTGAACCTGAATAAGCTCTTACAACTCATGTATGTTTTATCGAACTCAAGCAGGGATAACTTTCACATCCGAAACAGAAATATGGGATTTCAAGTGAGACAATGGAGACTATTTTATTCAGACATTTTCTATTTTAATATGTACGTCCACTGAATTAAATACTAGGTTTTACAGCTGTGTCCACATCAATGTCAATTACCTTGAACAACAAGTTCAGATCACTGCCAAGCAGCACATTTCCACCCATAATGTGATTTTCAATGTTGCCCTACATTTAAAGCTCACTCTTGATGGGCTGATGGTCTCCAATGAGAGTGCCAGTTGCCACGCCAGAAACATGTTGGCAAGCCTCTAACACTCTTTTTTAAGCAACTCTGAAACAATATTGAATGAAGTACAACACAGTTTGGCAAGACCGCCATAGAAGATTTATTTATTTATTTGATCACATGCAGTTTTTTATTATTTGAATTCCTATTCTTCTAGACAAATATTGTTTTGGTTTTATTTAATAGATTTTTTTTCAGCAAATAAAGTAAAACAAAGATGATTATAACACTAAGATAAAAAAATGATTGACTTGACAAACAATACAACTTAATGAAAAATTAATAAAATGATTGTGTTTAAAGATAGAGACACTCAAGACAATGTTCAAGCTACACTCATATTATATAAACTAAAACAGTTCATAGTGAACCAAAATTAACAAGTTTGGTGACAAATATACTTTTAACAGACAGACAGATGCCCCAAAAACACAGCCTTCTAAGTGGAGTTAGATACTTATTTAAATATAATGATTTTTTTAATGAAATGCACATTTATGCTGACAAAGCTACTAATTAGAATCACCAGTTAATGACGCAAGCCTCAGAGTTCAGGTCAACTGCACCGATACCAGACTGTGCCAAAAAATAAGAACTGTAATAGTCTTTATCTATATATTGTTTGAATCCTGCTCTCAAGTATTAATGCAGGGTTACCAAAAAGAGTCAGCCTACAGGGAAAATCAAAGAGCAGAAAAGGTCTTCAACATTTCCCCCAGACTAGTTTATATTCATAAGACACTTCTGTCTATTCTTTCAATGTCCAACCTTAAGGCGGGGGAAAGGAAAATCTAATTTTCAATGAGTATGTCAGAGTTTGAGACCGGCTATGTGCGTGCTCTTTTATTTAAACACATTTTAATTCAAAAATTCTCCACGCTCATGTCACTGCCTACTCCTGTTTCATGTCTAGAAAAATGCTAATTAAAATTGCAAGTGCAGGTCTTCCCCCTCCCCCCCTATGTAGACGTAAAGAACGCTTTATCTCCACAAATGACTGACAGTCAATTATTAAAAAAAACCTTTCCATTTTCTCGTTTTTTCATGTGCAAAGGCTGTCCACCCACATTCTCCTTCTTTGTGCAAACTATTGTTATGTTTCAGTTATTACATTTAGTATTAAAACCGTCTGTAATGAGTGTCGACGGAAGCCATGGCTGAGTCTGATTGTGCAGCGGAATGAAGACAAGAGAGAATTTATGTTCAGTCACAGGTGTTCAAAATGGTCGACTGAGAGATACAGTTGGTGAGCTTGGAGACGTGACTTTGGACAGAAATCCCTGTTTCTGGATGTGCCTGAAGAACAGGCTACTGTGCATCTTAAAATATCCGACTGAACATGAACATGTTCAAAAGACCAGTTTGCAATCTTTTCCTGTCATAACAGCAAGTCATGTCAGTTTCATGTCAGTTGTTCTTTCAATAAATTGGACAGAGCAGAGTCACTCGGTGTCACGACAATGAGAAAAAAGCAATTTTTCTTAACCTATGCTTGAGGCAAGTCAATTGCTTTTTTTTCTGATATGGCCTTCTCAGAGTAGAGCTGATGTTTTTTGATTTTGACTGACACGAGTCACAAGTGTTTTGAACAACTGGTCCTGACCTCAGTTTGAATGGCTGGACGTGGGCGCATATATGGTCTGTTAAATCTATTGATTATTGACACAGTAAGTGGCATTAGGAGAATACATACCGAATGAGTTGGCCTTAAATACTGCAGCATGAAAAGATGGATATTATATTACAAGGTTGTCTGTGACAAAATAGTTTCTGATGAATGCACAATTCCTAGTTTTTTAATAGTACACTAATTAAACATGTCAAGATTTCTTGGTTAGCTATCTGATTTTGTGGAAAACCTCTAAACACAGATGGCCCTAAGTCACGGAAGTTAATAGCATCAGTGATTTTGGAAGGTTTTCTGTAAATAAGCACATTTCAATTTGTTCATTGTTGCCTCATCGATTAAGTTAGGAAGGAAAATGTATCAGGATTTCTCTAGCTTTCCTACCTTTTTTCTAACATACCTGAACATCGCGGTGTTCATCCTTCAAAAAAATAGTCGTCATCCAAATTTGTCTTTTATTCAATAACAAGGGTAGGAATAAATGTCTGTTGTTAACATTGAAGAAAATTAGGATTTAAACTGAACTATAAACACAAATAGACTTCCAGTGTTAACCTGTTCTCTTAAAGGAGACCATCATAAGAACTTGCTCTGGCATCACCACATTATTGAGTGTAGACTAAAAGGGCTACTTCTTCAAACACAAGAAGGTCAGTTATCTTTCATTGCTTGTGGGAGAAAAGTTTTTTTTTTTTAGAAAAAAAAAAAGGTTATTTTTTCTGAGCTGCCTTTCGTCTTCTCTTCTGTCCTGCAGCATAATCCTCCGTAACGAGCTCTTGGACAGGAGATGAGATATGATTCTTGGAATTAAAACAGCATTTTGACTTTGATCATCCAGTAGAGTGTGAAACGCTGGAATAAGACTCTCCCTTCTTCATGGAAACTCTTACTCCTTAATCTCTTTCTCACTCTCTTTCTATCGGAGCTTGGGGGAAATTGCTGGATGCGATGAAGGGTTAATCAAGAAAGGTTGTTTTTTTTTTTTCTATAAAAAGTGAAGAAATAATTTAGGCAACTCCCTACTCTGGTTTTGTTAATCGCGTCACGATCGGCTTTCATGCTTGACAATCCCTGCCCCTGAACCACTTTGGCATAAATATTTAAGATCTCACTCCTAGGCACTTCCTAAACAATCACCAAAGCTGCCATACACATGATTATATTCTCTTGCTGCTTAAGTGGACTCAAAATACATTCACTTTTCTTCTGAACCCATTTTTTTTTCCATTTCATTACTCACTAATTTTCACAGTCTTAACAGCAGTCAGGAGAAATTCTCACGCAAAGGCTCTGTTCCTATGAGCGGCGAGTACAAAGCAATGTTTTCAGAAAGCCGTTTAAGATGTTTTCATCTAACATAGAGTGTAACATAATGCAATACAACGCTGTTATGTAATCAGCTTTCGCAGTGACTGATAATCCAATACACCCGGCAAGGTAGTTCTGCTCGTTGTGTTGGGATGAGAAACAAATCACACGTAGGTTACAGAATATTGTACCTGGTGATTTGCAACAGGTACACTAAGACACGTAGCTTCCTGCCAAATGACTGGATAATATGCTAATGTAATGATAAACAACATTAGCCGCCACCATCCTGCAAGGTGCTGATTATAGGGAAAGAAGGAACAGAAGCATTGATGAGGAAGAAAAACAGTCTGAAAAGTCAGATTGGAATTATAAAGTATTTGTTGACATTTTATCTCAATGCTTGGATGCACATGATGGGAGATGTTGGCCTTTATAATCATCCATTTGTTTCCCTTTCATAACACTCATGTACTTCCACAATTCAATAAATGTAGATGAGTTTCTTTTCTCGTCGTCCATAAATTATCACTTTCAACATCAGAACAAGTACGAGACGTGCTTTGAAAATGTTCTTTCTAAATATTGAAGGTTCTGGAGGACGGTGTCAGACATATTGACTACCAAAACGTAACGTGTATGTATGTATGTGTGAAGCATCTTCTATTATGCAGGACTCCAGCACAAATCACCCGTCAGTCCTTGTTTACCCTCTCGCCTCGCAACACAGTGCATGTAAGACAGATTGGACAGCCTGAGGACAGTTTGGCCTCAGTTTGTGTTGATCATTATGATCCTGCTCCCAACAGTGCTTTACAGACCAGACCATGTGCACACTCGATGCTCCCAGATAATGCCAGTTGTCCACTTATTCCTCTTACAAAAAAGTGAAAATAAAATCTATATTCCTCATATGTTCAAGGAGGATTGAAGTAAATAAACCTCCTCAAATGTTGGTAATGAGTACATTGTTTTAAAAAGTAAAAATGACTTTTGTTTTGTTCAAAACCAACTATCGGCTCATCACTCAAAGGGATTGAGCCACAGTGTGCAAGACGCAACAGTTGCAAAACATATTGCAAGTGTCGGGTCATTTGTCAAGATTATAGATTATAATAATTCGATATTTCAGTTTTGCTTGTATGCAAGGTACTGCAACTATCTGTGTAAAGAATTGGGAGACACAGAAAATCTCATATGCAGTAGCATTCAGAAACAGGTTTTTATTAATAAATTCCAATTAGAAGCGTATAGGAATCATGGGAGTTTATATATAGCTGTACTATAAAGTAAATACATTGACCAATGAAATTGTAAAACAGAACACAAACAGAACAAAATGGAATGGATAAAAAAGGTTTAATCACAATAGTCAAGTCAAAAAAAATACCCAACAAAAACAAAACTTTTTAACAAAAGCCAAAATAACTTTAGCTAAAGCAAAAAAACACACACGCTGGATAAAATGACAAAAACTATCTTAGGCACAAGGAGGACAAAAATACTAAGAACAACAAAAAATAAAATCTACAGAGAGAACAGAGAGCGTACATAGCAGGGAGTGACGATTATAATCTGGTGCCTGTTGCTGCAGGAGAGGTGGCTTTAAGCTGTTGCTGAGATGGTGATTGCTTGACAAGTTGCAGCTGCTGTCAGAGCAACAGGCGCCATTGACTCAGACAAACAAAACATGACAAACATATTCAACGTGTAATTATTGCAAATTTTAACAGAAAAAATAATAACTGAAGATTTAAATTTGATTAGGGCTTAATGTTGTCTTCCTAAAATGTGGAATCAACTCATTTAATTAGATAATGTGCAGAAAGGTTCAAATTATTTTGAAAGGGGAGAGAACAGTGGCAATAATCTCCAACTTTCTACACTCAGTCAGTGTGATTTAAGCAATGGGTGCCAAACAAATAGCTGCTATGAATTTCCATCCATTACAAAGCTTTGATTATTATTTTTCAAACATTCCCTTGCATGAACCTTTAGAAGTGCAATAGTATAAACAACTTCATTTTAAAGAGAAAGTGATTTTAAATTGCTCTAGGTATCTAGTCATAATTAAGTGTCGGAAGATAGATTAAAAATGATGTTACTGAATCATCAAGCGTGTCTGCTCACGTTGATCAACTACTTACAGATATTCTAGTCAGTCTAAAAGCACAGAAGACGTTTTAGAAATGAAGTTAAAATCACTGTTAAGAGATTAAATATCGCTGCTGCACATTTAAACTGGATACTGTATACTTAATAATGGATCATACACATGTTGAGATTATCAATATTATTGCTAAATCTACGCTGAAGAAAAAATACAGACTTTTTTAAACTTTGTTATTTTTGACTCATGTAGTAGAACTCTCTATGCAGCTTTGACTGGACGACCTTTCTGGAGAGGAGTCAAAATGTTCGATCAGTGGGTCGGAGACTGTTTTTATATAAAGTACTGAGAGACTAACCAGTAGCATAAAACAAGAAACACAACAAGACTCCTTATTTTGCTTTAGAAAATACTACAGTGTGGCGGGCACTGAGGGTTTTATAGTGTGTATGTAGAGCATTTGAGCTCTCTCTGATCCATCGCACTGTTAAATAAAGACCTTGATTTGTACCTCGTCTCTGCGTTCCTCGTCTTGCCACAATAGGAACTTTAAAGGAAAATAGCTTATTATTGGCTCATGCTGAACATTGGGCATTCTACAAACATTAAGGTAGCACTGAAATATTTTGTGTAGTAGAATTGTAGTACTGAGACTAAAAACCTGTAGTTATCAACGAGTAACCAGAGCCACATACATCTCTATACTTAAAAGCAGCTGGAATTGAATTGTAAGCAAATTCATGCAACTAAAGAGTATCACTCAGGCAGACTTACACCAATATAAACCTCTTTAAATCCTAAACACGGTCATATCGTACCCCCTCCACTCTGTTACATGACAAGGAATCCTGCGGGAGAAAAACACTCTCACATATCTATACGTCAGCATTCCGTTATATGTTAAACAAATGTATCAAACGATCAATTCATTATTGGCTCGGGATATGGTCTCAAGGTCATCAGGCAGGAATCTCCAGCAGCTTTACTCGAAGCACTCTTGCGCCGGAGATGTCAATGTTTCCCTGAGGTGCAGTGAGTTCATATTTCTGTGCATCATGAGGTTTGAATAGCCTTAATAAATACACTCATGGCTGCCATAACGCGCTGATCAATACTCCATTATGGGAGCCTACGGCGGCAAAGTGTAAAAAATGGAGTGATTTAGTGGAATTTTAATTTAATTTGCCAATTTAGCGGCTTGCTTCTTTCAGAATCACACACCCATTTGATCCTGAATACCTAAAGAAAAAAAATCTTTGATAATTTTTGGATCCAAAGTCTATTATTGGATGGTTTGGTGCACGTAACCTTGTGCTGACAAACCCTTCAAGCTTCATTTTCTGCTTTAATCTTTTTTACCGAGGAGAGTTGCCTTTAGTCACATTTGATTATTTACTCAATCATTTTGGATCAATAGTAGGGTATGACTCAGCACAACTTTCTTGTATTAACTTCACCTTACTTAGCACCCAAAGCCTTTTGAAAAATCACTTTTTAAATGATTAATAATATTATTTATGCTGTTTGCAAAAGCATTGCATTGCGCTCATCCCTTTGAGCTGCTCTCAAATTAAATCAAGACATTCCTTCACATGTGCAGGATGTCTTCTTCTTCAGTGAAAGTCAAATAACACAAGCCACTGATCGAAACTTCAAATGATTTTGGAGTTGGAACAGGACAGACTTCATTTTAATTTCAAGGCTGACCTATTATACATGATTTTCAGGATAAATTAATAAAAAATTGAATTGTTATCAAAAATCTTTTATTGAATTATCGTTGGGTTACAGGTTGAATTGAGCCGTTTAAATACCGTCCAATAACATAGCTTCGATGAGCCTTTACCTCGACCCGTGACTGTTGTAATTAGATATACAAATGGTAACGACATATATATTATTATCTTAAATGCTTACTCAGCAAAGAAGATGGTCCACACACCGGTGTTAAGCGTCCGTCTTAAGGACACATCGACAAATTTGCAGCCTGGATTGAACCAGCATCTCAGCTATACCGCCCCTCCATACTTATCGTCCATTTGTATAGCATCCCTACGCCTCCGGGTTAAAGGTCAAAACCGATTTGCATATTGGTAAGAGATCGGTGACACATCTGCGTGGGAGGCAGTGGCGATGAGAGGATGATGGCAAATCAATGGAGATGGATCAAAGCACTGCTTGGCTTGTGTCCTGCGGTGTCCAGGCGCTGAAGCAACAGCCAATTTTAACACTCCTTCTTTCTTGTCATTATTGTCTCCTTCTCTCCTTCTGCCCTAATCCTCCCTTTAATCTCTTTACTTCCTCAATGTCACTAGTCGTGCTCTAAAGAACATTAGGTGTGTGTGTGTGTGTGTGTGTGTGTGTGTGTGTGTGTGTTAGACCAAATGAGTCAATACAATCTATAATGGTGTCAGGTGACAGTGTTGTTGATGGGAAGGTAAAAGGAGCAAAATCAATATCAAAGCACTACAACTGTTTTCCACGAGGCCTTTTTTTTTGTTTCTATGTTCATGTCTACCACTGGAGAGAAACACGTACATGTTATTCTAATGTGTTAACATTCCTGCTGTGCCGCTCAAGCGAAGTTCTCTTTCATGTGACTCATTATCTGTTGTGCATCCCTTCAAACCAACAGTCGTATCCAATAACCACTTGGTTTTGTTTTCTAGGAGAAAAACATTGGCCTGCCCGCTCCCAGAGTCACCATGGTAGGGATGGCAGCTTTTATGTCGAAGGCTCAATGTTGCCCCAAACACTTGTGTGTGATTTCTCTCTCTCTCCCTCTCAATAATCTTTAGACCAAATTGAAAAGAGACCGAGTATCTGATCAGTGTCTGGAGGCAGCTTGAACCTCGAGTGTTAATTGTAGTGTCTTCCCTCCCTGTTGACCTTTTGTCCAGATATCTAAACTGTGTATTTTCCCTGACATTTAGCTCTCTTGTCTCTGTGTTGAGCCCATCTGTACAACATGTTCTCTGTGTTTTAGTCTCAGGGGTGTAACAGTGCATGGAGTTTACTTAATGTACTTATATTATATTGAAGCATCTGTCAACGTGTGCTGATGTACAGGATAACAAAGAACAAATACAGCAAACCAGTGGAAGAGAATATTGGCATCTGAAATTAACATTATCTACTTTTTGTGACAAATGAAATCCTTATTTCACTGATGTTTTTTTTTCTTTTAAAGGTATTGTATTTTTTTTATGTATTTTTTATTTTTTTTCATAAAAGTATTTTGAATATCGAATAGTTGGTGACACATGTACTGTTACATTCCTTGAGGGTTTTGTTCAAATCGGTGTGTTGATGTGGGCTAGCCATTGAAAAAAAAGTATTTTTGTTGTTTTTCCACCCAAAGAAATGTGAGCAGACAGTTTTTGTTTTTAAATCAATGACACATTTCTTCAAAACAGATTTATGTAAAGACAAGTGTTTCTTCTTGATGTTTCTTGCAGCTGGCCCACATTGTGTTTTTTAACTATTGTGATTTGCTCTGAACCCAACTGCTCCCATTTCACTTCTTTCTTCTGTCCCCCTTGAAATGTATGTTTTGTAAAATTTCACTGAAGTACTTTTGTGTGTTGCACCGAAAATGACTGTCCTAACTTCTTCGGTGTGCGTGGTCTTCGACTATGTCCGTCTCAGTGGAGAGGAGGGCTGGTTTATGAAGGCATGGATAAAGGCAGTTTTGATGATGTTACTTCTTTTATTTTAAGAAGACATCAGATAAATCTGTGCTTATCCTTGCTAACGATATGCGGACCCTCCTCTTCCTCCTCTACCTCTTCCTCGCCCTCATTGGAAGTCTGCTTTTCAACAATGGAGTCAGTTGGTATGTCTATCATCTGTCGGAGAAAATGGCTTTTCATGAGATTGTTGTTATGATGTTTGATTTTTCCAGAGTTATTACCTCCTGACCTAAAAGAGCGACGTGAAAGCGTACAGGCTCTGTAGGCGCCGCTTCAATAAAATGGATCTCTTATTGCCTCTTAACACGCCGGGTCACACAAGTCGACAGTGGGTTCACTGTGCATCACATTTCAAAATGAACTTGATATCAGATCCATCTCAACCTGCTGCCCTCCTGCATCCCTCCTGACACTATCACTGCACATTTGTCAGCCTGGAGAGGCAGATAATATGTCAAGTTACCATTTGGCCTATGGTGTCTTGTGGGTGATTGTGAGTTATGAGCTAAAGAGCAACAGTTACTGGAAATGAGGATAGAAAAAATAGAAAAGAAAAAGAAGCGGTAGGATTTTACTGTAGGCATAGTGACTCACATACACAACATCTTTGGCTTGAGGAAATCTTTATTTTGTGTTGGCACTGTTATTCAGTGTGTAATATTGACACGAACAACAGAGTTTTAATTGAATGACTAAATAACCTCAAATCTGTGCTCAACATTTTATTGCATTTACATATACACTTTTAAACTACTGTATTTTCACTATGCATACTATTGTCTCTACTAGTACTAGTGCTAATTATTATAATAATAATAACATTAATAATAGACGTAAGAAAATGGTGTCCAACAAATTCTGCAGTTCTTGAACTAAATGCTGCCTTCAGAGCAGATTTAAATTAATTTAAGTACTTATTGAGAAGAGCCTATAATTGCTGTAAAACTTTAATAAGGATGTCAATAAGGATAGTTTAAACAACATACTTCTTATTGAGTGCTTTATCTCATCAGGCAGGACATGCAAAAAATGTTGCAGCAAAAGCTTTTCAGCTACTTCTCAGTGAATTATTTTCTGTGGTTTTCTATGCCAATTATATCCTGCTTATTTCTTTTCAGATGTTTTATTCCGCTTGTGGGCTCATATATTGGGGTTCAACTTTAATTTATGATTTCAAAGGGCAAAGATTTGTTCATGTTATTGTTCTTCTCTATTCAAGTCTATATTCAAGTAACCATTTTTTAGACTTTCTGTAGAATATTGTTCGTCATGTTCTTCTATTTTTATTTTGGGCTTCTTAAACGTAGAATTTGTATCATGTGTATGAATAATAATAACCACCGGTATGAGAGTGTATTGTGTGAGTAATCAAGAAGCTTGGTCAGTACAATAAATCAAATACATAATGGACTTTCTGAAGGTGACTGACACTTATAGCTAAAGTAGGTTAAAGATCAATCTGTTGAACCAGATTGAAGAAAGGTAAGCTAAAATCTTTGAGCTAAAACTCGGACTAATAGTCAAGGTTAAAGCTCAAATTGCCAAGACACTTAACTTTAAGCATTGCGATCAGCATTCCTAGAGTTTCTGCTGTTGGAATCATCTGTGGGTCGTATAGTTCTATCGAGAGGCCGGACGCTTTATCTCCCAGATAACCTGAGTGAATCGAGGCTATAATGGCAGTTAACATTAAGCGGTTAAATGTGAACAGTCTTTGTCAGTTGTTAAATGTCAAGCCCATAGTGGTTTCCCTTTTTCTCATCCTCTTGCTACAAAAAGAGAGCAGGGGCGTACTGGTGTCGCCGGGCTGTCATCCGAGTCAGTGGGAGAGAGATATCCACATTCATACCTGTCACACACACACACACACACACATACACACACACACTGTGGCCTCTGTACCCTCTCCACCACCACCACCTCCTCCACCTCCTCTGGGTCTTTCAAAACTTCAACAGCTCCACTTGGCAGGGCTAATGGGATGGCAGGGCTGTTGGTTTTAGAGAGGCATGTCGTGTGGAGAGTGGAGCACAGAGGCGAGGAAGACTCTAATAGATGTCGGGTGGGTGGTGTGGAGGCAGAAGGCTAGGGGCCTGCTCCGTGGTCACTGGCCCATGCCGCAGTTTTCATCCTAGTGGTCCACCACATCTGCTGTTTTAACACATCTGCTTTTCTGATCTTCCCTTTATCTCATTTTGTGTTGCGCCTGCTGTGTCTTTGTGTTTTAAGGTAGCACTCCCTCCTCCCATCCTTCCGTTTGCACTCCCTGTCGTGTGTCGCAGTCAGATACCAGTGTTTGGATGTAACATCAAGTCCGTTGTCTTTGTGTTTGAAGTATTTCCGGTCTCACCAGCATTTATATCACATCTGCACTTCCAAAGAATATGATATCTGCAAATTCACATCTGCTACATGAAGGCGATGCTGAAGCCGATTTGGAATGAAAATCCTGTATCAACCTCGGTCCAGGAAAGGGAAGATTGAAGACGGTTGACTGAGCCAACACTTTCTTAAAGATGATAAAACCATCTAGTCCAGGATACTTCAGCATTTGAAACCATGTTGAGATTAAACATATTTATTTTTGACTAAACTAATTAATTTTTTAGTGTTGAAGACAAGGATGTTGGCTTCTTTATAATGCAAAATTAAAAGCAACATATTGACTACAAATGAAAGCGTTTATGTTTGCTCAGGCCTTTCCAGGGTTAATGTTTATTACCGAATGTGGACCTTAACACATTTTACTGAAACAAAACACAAAGAGCTCCAAGCAATATAGTGAAACTGAATCCATTGATAAAAGTATATGATATTGGATTTTTGCAAGCATCTAAAAAGGTCAACTCCTTAATGGGGATGTTAAACCACAGGGTTCTTCAACTTTTTGCAACCTCAACATACTCGACACCATGGGCCACCATCAGTTTGGTACACACTTGGAATAACTTAATATATATTATTATGGCTGAGAAATGATTTACCTCTAATACACTAATCAAATTATTGATAATCTAATAAGTACATATGAGGCAAGAATGGAAACAAAGAACAAAAACATAATAAGATGTATGAAAAATATTGCCTGTGGACTATAAGACATTGTTAAATAATCTGCAGATCCTTTAATGAATTGACTGAATTTCATGCTGAAATTGTGCCGCTACAAGAAATGGTCATAAAAATCATAATAAAAAAATAATATAAAATGCAAGTTTCACTTCTAACTGTTTTGTAATAGTTCCCCCTATAGTTTACCCTAAATTCTTCAAATCTACAACAATTCAATATTCTTGCCTTAATCTGCATTCCTTTTGCAAGTGGGTGACCTTCATCGCTGTTGTCAGGCGTGACTTTTGGCAATGCTTGTCGGATGTGACAACTTGTTCATGCTTAAATGTCTGCCCTCCAATGTGTGTTAACAACATTTCGTTGATTTGCCCTTTGGTGGCCACCGACTTAGATACCCTTCCGCTTTTAGATCCAATTACAGTAACACTGGTTAGAATATGTCGTTTTTCAATGGTATTATAAAGAGTTTTCAATTCTGAGCATAAACTGATCGACTTTTATAAGTGATTGAATCATCATAAGAGTGTTAATGTGGGTGTGGAGCTCAGTCATCCAAGAAAGCCTGGGATGATCTTCAGAGTACTCTGTACTGTACTATTCCTCTTTAGAGTTACAGGAAAAAATGTATGTCCACTTTAAGAAAGCAACTGGAGCTCAACTGTCGTCTTCTTCATTTTTGTTAAAAAAGATACACCTAAAGGGTCCATGGTGCTTGTCTGTAATGTCCATCTTGTATTTAAGCCTCAATACTAGAAATTGTTCCGAAATGTTCTTGTTAGCGGAAGCAACTAGGCCTTCAGTGTGAATTTTGCGAATGCAGGAGGATTGTGGGATCTTCCACTACTGACAAAGTTAAACTCAACAGATTTATTTTAAGTTTTTTCAGAAGAATTTCTCATGTTGAGGCTTTAATAGATTACAGGCAAACAGTATTGAGTTATTTGGATGATTTTAAGTGCGTAATTTAGGATTAAGATGTACTATATGAAGTTGGATATATGTTTTTGCCTAATACCCTTAAGAGAAAGGGATTGCTCTGAAAATAATCCCAACTTTTAGTCGACTTTGCAGTAGAAAATGAGAGAAATTTGAATTTTGGCCGAACTATTACTTTAAGAGAAACATGTTAAAAACACTAGCATTGCACCCGGAGTCTCTGTAGTTTTGACAACGCCAGAAAAAAGTGAGAGGAAGTGTCAGGGAGAAGTAGGCCTCTTTGTCACTTGAGTGCTGCCCCAGTAACCAGACCTGGGATAAACAAAGAAAGAGGATGGATGGAGCAGAACAACCATCAATCAGTCATATCAGCCGTCCACATTGGCCATACCAAACACAAAATTACAGCTCAAATTTACAACTGGCAAGCTGTTCAACGGTTTTGACAGACCACGAGTTGCAGGAAATCAATCATCCCCTGGTTTCCATAGTACCTTCCGGCATGCGGGAGCAATTGATCCTGCAAATGCTTAGTTAACCTTGGCTGGCTTTGTTTTGTTGCCACCACAGTGTGCCTCCACACACCTCCCCTGTGTGCTATATGTGAACATGATGTATGGATGTGTGAAGAAAAAAAAAAAAAAAAATCACCACAACAAATGTCAGATTACTGAGTCACTCGCATGCCATCTGGATTCTATTATGCAAACTGGGTACTGAGAAAAGCGCTTATAACAGTCGTGAAATAAAATGAGTAATCAACGGGCAACTGCATCCAGAGGATAACGCCTGAGACCAGCTATTGCTTCCCCCATGGACTCATCATCCGACTGACACCATCTGACAAACACACAGCTGCAGTCATCAACACGGATATAGGCTAAATGTATTTAGCAAGTTAGATTGAGTCCCTCGGTTAACCCTGCAATCTGAAGAAAGTGTCGATCATGATCAGTCACTGAATTAGCGAGTGCCTTTAATCCCATGTTGAAGTAAACGTATCAGAATATGTAGATTTATTTCAATGTGAAGTCATCAGCAAAATAGGATGGACAGTAAAGTTACTTTTATAAAGATAAAAAGTATACTACTTTGGTCTTCCTCTTTCCAACAATGATACATTATGATTGAACTTAAAAATAACAAATTATGTTAGAGAAAGGGAATGTGTTAAGTGCTGTAAACCAAAATCACTTCCCATGACTTAATCTGGCACTCTTAACTCAAATTTTCTAAAAACATTCCACACATTTTCTCCAAACTTTTATTTTTTTCTGGACATTATTTGTTGTCTATAACTCAGTATAATATTTATTATATATGATTATTATCTGATTATTTTGTGTTAAACTAACTAGGCTCTATATCCACTACAACATGACCAGTTTTAAGAAACCATCTGGCATATTTTTACAGCCATATGAAGTCACAATGCTACTTGAATACTATAGAGCTGTATTGTATACCAGCATGTGATACTACAAGAAGAAAAAAAATTGTATTTAATTTCTGCTGTATTCATTGATTGATCAGTAATGTCTGAAAGGCATTTTAATTTTTGAAAAAAGCCACATTTTTTCAAAACATTAGCCTGACTCTTGTTTCTGTCATGTTCCCTCAAAAATAAGCAAGATATGAGAACTTAAAAAGCAAACTCTACATGGAGCCATCTTGCTGCAGAGAAACCTGATCCATAAAATAATGTAGACATTAAACTCGTCCATGTGGCAAAAATAAGGCCTCTTGTTTTATACCATTACTTTCATGTAATTGATGGAGACATTTTATGTATACTTAAACATGCTGATACTGATCAAAGTAAGGAATTGGCAGTGGGGGTGTCGTCCCTTAATGTAGCCAATGTCAGCTATCTGAAATACACTCATAAGTTATACACATACTCAAAATACAACTCTAGGTCAAGTGACACTGAAATTAATATGTTTAATAATCCTATATTTTTATAAGGGACCGATAAAGATGTTCAGCACCCAGAACAGTAACAGTAGGAATATCTCATTCCTAGTAATCAATGGCATTGAGGTGACATTTGTTGGCCACCAACATGACCATGAATGTGTATTGGAACGAATTTACCTGCAACTGTAAATATTGCTAATTGTGACTCTGTGGCCATTACTGCTTCCTTCTTTTTCAACATCACTGTCTTTGACAAGGTTACCAGAAAATAATCCCCAAAACAAAGTGCTGAACAGCATTAGTAATGTTCAAGAATGAACAATCTACTAATTATAATGATTATATTGTCTTCTTGACAAAATATAACCTGAAATTTGTAAAAATGTTTCGACATATTTTCAGTTCCATCCACCAAACAAACAATGGAGCTGGTGACTAATGGTCTGTCCTGGCAGCTTCACCTTTCACTGTCAACTATTTAATCATTGACAAACAGCTTTGCTTCACGGTTTTAGGGCAACAGTAGATTTGTCTGTGTAAATGAAAGTTATTTTCCAGGGTCAGCAGGCGATGGTTTGGAGAATGATGTCCGGCTCTGATGTGAGGGCTTACTCGTGCAGGGTCTTGGTCTTGACCAGAGCTAATTAGTCCCTAGATTACAGAAAGATTGCTGAATGCAGCTGTCCCGGCACTTAATGAGCTAAAAGTTTTATGCTTCCACTCCGGCTCCGGCTGTCTCTTCGGACACCAGGCTTTCGAGTGGAAATCACCAGATTGAGACAAAAGTTCTTGAAGAGTAGTGGTCCATGTCTGGATTCTTATCAAGCACTTTTTAAACTTTTTAATGATGAGGTATGGTTGTCATCGACAAAGAAGTATTCTTGTATAGTCCCACAACTTTTGCATTGTTAGAAGCCCTCATTTCTCCAACAAGAACCCACAGAAGCATTTACTGCTTGCACTGTTTATAACAGGGATCTTCGCAAATCTGCCACATAATGGCATAGATTATTTAGTCGAGGCTTTTGTTTACACTTTTGAGTAGCAGTTTTTTTATTATCCCAAATATCACATACAGACATATGACAAAACTTTAAAGGGTAACTAATGTGTTGATTTGAGTGTGTATAAATTGATCTTGGTCCTCTATTGTATCATCAGTATGTGTCCGTTTGTACGAAACTCTCTTTTCATTTAAATATTTGCATTAGAAAATGTGCTTAAACCTTTTTCTGGGATAACCATAACCACTCCCACTCTGATATTAGTGGTCAAGCATCAAGGTTTCTTATCGCCTGTCATCAATCGCTGAATTCTCCCCCTCTAAGAGATTGGGGTTGTATAAGAAAAGCGGGGTGTGATTACAGCAGGCTGGAAGTCCATTGTTATGTCGTAATGGTAACCTCGTAACCGCTCGTTCGCCGAGATTTCAGATGGGGAAGAACTTTATAAAGTAATAAGTTCAAAACATGGTCATGATGAGGGACTTACTGCATCTTGGAGAGGAAGACTTTAACATTTGAAACATGTAAGCATGTTAGAAGAGTTGGAGTTTCACATGAGTTGCCCTTTAAACTCTTGTTTTGTAGATATTATGGTGGATGGCTGATACATGGTTTGATGGTTGTCACAGCCGACGTGTGTTTGTATCAGAATAAATTGAACATATCCGGCTTAGACGCCTGTGAACTGAATACGCACTACTTTGTGACTCACCGTTTAGCATTTGAATGAACGAAAAGTGATGAAGGAACACACTCAGAGACACATCCCATCCATCTCCACACACTGAGCAAATATTGAAAGGCATGATGGGAGCGCACTGGGCCTTCCTCTCCTCTTTGTGACATATGTAGATGGATGTTTCAGCAGTTGCCACTAATGTATTTTTAAACAGGCACCACAGCAGACAGAAAATGAACGCCACACTTCACAACACGGTCTCTATCTACCTGTTTCTCTTTACTCTTTCTATAAAGTCATGTTCGATCTCACATTGTAAAGAAAGAGGTCAATCTCTCACTGAGGGTTCCGAAAAAAAATTACACAAACACCTCTGCATTCATTGAACAGGAGACAACAGCATTACTTATTTTTGGATTGGATAAATATTTTATTTGCAAGGTATAAGACACAAATCGCAAACGTAACATCATTTTTTAACAGTGTAAAATATTTTGTAACCATGAAATTATTATCACATTGAATACTGTAGGAATATGGGTTGGCAAAATCAAACCTTATCAAATCGTAATTATATTTCATAAATATTCAACTAATGTTTTAAACCACATGGTTGAAAACCTATAATTCATAAAATAGATGTTTGTGATTGATGTATTTGATACAGGTTATCACTTGAATAATGAATGCTATTAATGCACATTTCACTTTACTTTAGATGTTTTCTTTTCAATGAGAAGATTAGAGAGGAATTAAATATGTTCTTTCAGTTATTTCTTTACCATGAAATAATTCAGTGGACTAAAATAATCTAAGCTAAATAGACAAACTGATTTGACATCCGACCATTTTGTTTAACCCTGGCGTTTCCTCTGGATCAAGGTGACCCGGTGGCCGAAAACGGGAAAGTAAATAATCAATATTGTCCTGATGCAAAGCTGAACGATGTCTACTCTTTATTTCCACTGCAACACTTTTGCCTCTATATTTGTCTGTCTTGTTATTAATCCTTTCTCATGGCACTGTCCTACTAACATTTTCCTCAGGACAGTCATCAACATTTGGTATTACCTCAGCATCTACACTTACTACTTTCAAACCTGTTTTCATTCACCAGTTTCCACTGTATCTTCAAGTAATTACTTTACAATTTAAAATTTTCATTTTCTCGTCAGACATTAGTGCCGCCCTGTAATATAATTTAATGTTTCACTATGTGTGTGTGTGTGTGTGTGTGTGTGTGTGTGTGTGGGGGGGTGTTTGTGTGTGTGTGTGTATTAGGGGCTCAGGTGCTCACGTTCACAGACTGCAGTTTGGAATAGAATCCAAATGGTGCTCCGGAAAAGGGATATTGAGGGATTTGCAGTTGAGTCGGTGGATTTTGTAAATATTAAAGGTTACCGCAGGCCATGGAAGGGGAATCGGGGAGGAGATGATATAACACATTAAAAATAACTTGACAGACATGAATAGGTTTTTCTGAAGAGGTCGACTCATAAAGCTGTTGATGAATTATAATGGTATATGTAGTCAGATCAGTCTTGCTATTCATTTAACACACAGCTGGCTTAGACAAAAGGGTTAAGAAATAGCATATTTTGTGCAAAAAAAAGGAGACCAGTTTAAAAAATTAACTTTTAATTCACAATGTAAATGAATGAAACTCTCCCCTTCTGCAAACAAAAGAAACATCTCTGATTTAAATAATCGTGTCTCCAACTCGTCTTACAGTATTGTAGACTGTACACTTGTTCTTGGTAACTCACCTGTAACCTTTGGATCAGCCATACCTGCTAGTATGTGGGATCATGGTAAATCATGCCCATTGTGTTTGTTTGCCTCATGTACATGTCAGTATATTACAAACGGTAAAGAATGTTAACCTGTGAAGTGGATGATATTAATCATAATGACAGATTTGTGTTTATTTTGCACTAACCTATGATTTATAATGGCTTTTTAAAGTGTTTTCCAATGTAATGCTGCTAACTTTAACCCATCGTTTGGCATTTTGGGGCATTTTTTGTCTCAGTTCTCCTCATTACAACTTTAAAGGGCAACTAATGTGAAAACCCAACTTTTTTGACTTACTCACATGTCTCATATGTTGAAACCTTCCAGTAAGTAACCAGTTAATACTCTAAAAATTCTCCCCCACCTGAAATTTTGGCGAATGAGAGGTCAGGAAAGTGGAGCCTATTATCACTTAATAATGGTCCTCACTCCTCCTCCAGCCAGCTGTTATCATTCCCTGCTTTGTTTATAGAATGATTCCCTGGTTGGTCTAAGATTTCCGGGATTGAAGGCGTGTAGTGATGAGCCTCAATTCTTGACCAATCACAGCAGAGTGGGTGTGGTAATAGTAAACAGGCATTTCCAGTAGGCTGGGCTTAAGCAAATATTCCAATATAAATATGTTAATCAAAAGAGAGTTTTGTACAAACAAACACATGTCGATGAGTACAATAAAGGTCCAAGATGAATTTAGGTTACACTTAAATCAACACATTAATTGCCCCTTAAAGACACATTTCATTAAGGATATATCATGAAATGGGACTTTTAAGCATTTGCTAGAAATGTTTCCTCATGACACATCCTTTTTATCCTGCCATTCCACTGCTAAAACTCTGTATTTTGACTGATACAGAGCTTTTCTCATTAACACTGAACAGCTTTTCCGTTGCTTTTGTCATTGCAGGTACCCATCAGCACAACTATAACCATGTGGCTTTAGGTAGCCCCACACGCACAGCTAAAAATGGTAAGAAACACTAGCGAAGTGTGCAAAAGGACCGAGAATATAAAGCAATTAAATCTTTCGCTTATTTGAATTTTCTGCACTGATAACATCTTCTATTTCTTCCACCTGTCTTCCTGTCATCCAGCATATCGATTTATACACATCCACTGAACTAACTAATTTAGCTTTATGTCTTCATATTACTCAGTGTATAAACTGGACAACAATTACATTTTTATAGGTAACTAAATAATGCAAAATGAAAAAAAAGAACCATTTATTAAATATGTTATTATATCCATATTTTTATAGTTCCACTTAGTGCCTGATGTCAAGTAAAATGTTAAAATTTCAGTAACCAAAACCTAAGCTGAAGTCTCCAATTTTAGACACATTAAATTAACCTTAAAAACATAAAAATGCAGCCAATACTCTGCTACAGGTATAGTAGTTATTTTAATATTTGTAGTGTATCTAAAGGTATATGTTTATAAATACTTAGTGCAAATAATGACTTTCAACACATTTCAATGTATTTCTTGAATTGCATTTTGGCACTGTTATTTAAACTCTTTAGGAAAAAAACATTAATATGCCAACTAAGTGATAAACTCATTTTCATACTGTAAGTCCAATGTTGAAACGTGAAATCTGAATTGTCATGACCTATAATCCAGCCCACTCCTGACCATGAATGAACAACACAACTTAGTGAAGACGGTGAACCAATTCCGTTTGACATTTCAGGCTTTTTGCCTGAGAGCCAAGTGCTGATCTTTCCCCATTAACGTGACACTAATATGAACAATTCAAATAAGAGTTCACAGCTTGATGCAGACATCCAGGCCACATGATGGGTGAAGAAAAACACATTTTGACAAGAATGTTTTTACAATTGTTTATTCAAATTCGGATGAAGTCCATTCCGGACTGGTAGTGGGTTTATTCTTGATTCCCAGACATAGTTAGGGAAGCCTTTTGCCCTGAGGAGCTGATCTTGCAAGTAGCCCCCATTGAAAATCCAAAAAGCAGTGACCACTGCCTTCAGATGTGTTGCCTTTATCTAGTATTCAAACTTGTGCATTTCTTTAACCTTACACAACCTCTCTGAAGATGTAATCATTCTGGTCTGATTTTGTCATTTTGGTACTTAAGAAAGTACATTCTGTCCTGTGGCTGTAAAATGGCAGAAGTGAAGAGAAGGTTAGACGAGGATGCAGCATAAAGGCTCATTTGAAAAAAACACAGATGAAAGGAGGAAAAGAAGGACATGAGCAGAATATTGAGTGACTCTTTTATTCGTTGCACTCTGATCTTCACGATGTCTCTTCTATTTGTTAATTGTAAAAAATCTTAGACAAAAAATCTTTTCAAGAAACATGTAGACCAAAAAGCCATAATTGACCGCAGGTCTGATTTTACACACATTAATACATAGTGAGAGAAAGAGGCAGGCGGGTTGAGCGAGAGATAAGTAGATCACAACGGCAGAGAGATGCCTCGGAGATGCATGAAGAATCAATTTCAACCCTACATCTAACAGACTTTGATCAAAAGTCTGTTGAATGCCTCAAAATTTCAGCACAAAATGTTTTGATCAGGTCCACAACCATGAGAAAACCGAGTGGCCTTGGTGAACCCAGTTTTGGAAGAAGTGTGATTCTATAGACACACCCACATGGACAGTCCCCCCCGGCTGATGTGATTAAGTGTGACTGTCATTATAATGCAGTAGTTTGTGCTGTTCTATCCATCAACATGTCTCTGAAATATTTGTTTCTCGTTTGGTTTTGGTAGCTCACAGATCTTTGCGACGTGGTAAGTTGGACAGAGACCTATTGAACTTAGCCTATGATCATTCATCACACCCTTAATAAACCTAGACACACGCTAGACTCCCACCTCTGTGTCTGTGCTTCCCCCGTCATGTTTCCAATTTTTCAGATCTGAGGTTGTGTTTTAGATTGTGGTTCCACCCAAAAGCTGTTGATCGTTTCATTTTGCAACAACTCACACAAATACACAATACTAACGGTGTGCATTAGGAAAGTCGTGCTACTGATTCTGACAAGCTGGAGGGTATGTTGGCAGTGAAGGTGAACTTCTATCTTGTTAGCTGTGTTAGATTAAAATTAGCTTCTGGTCCAATATTTCTGCTCGGCGTTACAGATCTAATTACACTTTATGAATGTGACTTTTTAGGTACTGATGTTTGACTGCCTTTTTCCAACCTCTTCTAAACCTTTGTGGTGGATGAGTATTGGCTTGGTTCTGTAGTGCGTCAGCGAACTGTGCAATTCTTTCACATAGAATCTCCTCCTCTCCAAAATCCTGAGTCCAAGAGACCAAGACGATGCCATCCATGCCATCTGCTGGCAACACATTTGCTGTCAGTTTGTTCCTGTTTCTGTTATCACCACACAAAATACCAACCGGCCTCCCCAATCTGCATGTCTTACCTGGACGATCTTTTTGTTTTTCCTCATGATTCCATCCAGGATATGTTTATAAAATATACTAAAATATATCTATATATGTATTTTTGTCATTTGTGACCACAAAATTGTGCAGTAAACAATTATTAGGAGAATTAAACTTCCCAATAATCCCACATTTTCAAGTATGTCCTTTGTCCTTTTCCCATAGACTGTGTAGTTACATTATTTCAATAACTGCAAGATAAAAAAAATCCATATATCTTTAGTAAAAACAATAAGAAGACCAATTTAAACCATTTTCTTTTCATCTCACCAAACAACAGACATCATTCTTTTCGCCTTAAAAATATGTTTCAGTTGAAAAAGTGTCTCTCTCTTAGAAAAAAAATCAGTAAACGCAACAAGGGACAACTTCCATTACAGATATCATACATTATTATTTCACCGATTTTCATCATTTCCAATTTCCCACCAATAGGATTTCAGCTTGTATCTTGTAACAATTCCACCTCAGTTTCTGTGAAGAAATGTTGTTCCTACTGCAGATATTGTTAATTCCAAAAAAGTGTTTAACAGGTTGAATCATTACCCAAGTTGATTTTGAAGACATCGCATCACAAGCTCAAATGATTATCTGGACCGAATTATGAATGTCGACATGGTGTGAGTCTTAATATTGTGAACCCTTGCAGCCTCTGTAGCTTCCAGGAGCCTGCAACAATTTCCCAGCCACCCACCAGCCAACAAGCTTTATTCCTCTTTTCTGTCCCTTGTTTCTCAGTTTATCCTTAAAAGTTTTTTCTTATCTACATCTCTTCTCTCCTCCCGCTCCATCCTGCAGCAGTTACTAAAGCCCTATTTTTATCCATTTATTGAAGACTGCTCTTGAGCCGCACCCATATCTGCTGCTCTGCACTGTGTGACAGACACTGTTCGCTGGGGAAGGCCAGATAGAGTATAAGTGAGAAAGAAAATGAGAGAGGGAATTCTAAAAGGACAAGAAAGAATTAAGCAGGGAAGTCAGAGGCAGCATGGTGGAGCAGATAAGATTGACGGAGCGTTGAAGACAGCAGTGCAGGAGATGGACTTTTTACATTTGCAAGGAGAAAAAAAAGGCAAATGTGGGAATAAAATGTGAGCTGAGGTCATGTCATGTCAAAGACATCTGGTCCAGGTTGTGATCCCTTCCCTGTTTGTGACTCACCACTGTTTCATCATACCCCGGCACATGTGTAAAGTTGGGCACATTTTGTCTTCTTCACCTTCCTTTTCTGTCAAACTCTTTGTCTATGCAGTCACAAGCCAAATCCAGTAACCGATGTAGCAACCTTCATCACAGTCACCCAAGTTGGAGTTTTAAATATGCAACCACTTCTTAAAGGCAAATGCAACAAAGTAAAGTCTTTCTTCAATGAGCATTTTTTTAATTTACTGGCCCTGTTAATATCAACTTTGCTTGTAAGCTCTTTACAAAAGTCTTAATAGAGCAATGAGACTCGGATACACAACGGAGGTTATAAAGCAAAGTTCAATAACAAGGCTTAAACCAAAGAATGTATCAAAAAGGTGACTTTGCCAGCATTTTTTTATGCTTTAAGCTCTGGTAGTGTGTGTTTAATCATCACTCCAGAAATGAATTCAAAGATTCTTGTCTTCAACCAGTCATAAAGATGATCTAATATCTTCATTGTTTACATTATTATTTTAGTTGGCTTGAATTTGTCTTACCATGACTTTAAATTTTGGTGCGTCTAGATTCTGCATAAAGATTGAGACAATAGGTGGAAAATGATTATCTTAATGTTTTACCTTCAATAGGGATTTTATATGAAAAACCAAAACAGGAAAATTACACAATATATCAAGGAAAAACAACAAGAAAGATTGCATAAGTTTGATTTGTAAAATTATAGTATTTCAAACAGAAGGGAAATATAGTGTGTGGACATTCAGCCATGTGCAGTGTCGGAATCATGGTTAGAAATATGATTTCAAAGTCCATTTTCTATAATAACAGTGCAAAGATATTTCCCTACTCATAACAACTTGTTAATCTGGTAGTTAAAAAACTCTATTAGCTATTCACGCTTACAAAATATTTAAGAATTTAAATATTAATTTTAAAAGATCATAGTTTAGGTTCCTAAACATCCACTAATGAAGCACAACCCAAAACCATACATGAAAACCTTTCATTTAATGTAAATAATCATAAGAAGAATAATATGATAATATGCCTTTAGGAAATGTTCGTACAACTAAAACTCCAGCTTTATCCGTATAACACTTGATTAATACCAGGTGGTCTTCCAAGGTGGTCCATCTACCCGAGATTGGGCAGGGTTTTGGACACGAGTAGCCAGCCTTCCCATTTCTTTTTTTTTTCTTCTTTCCTCTTCTGTCTCTGTATATGTATGTATGTGTCTCTAGAAAACAATCGGATAAGCGGCATCCTGACCTCGCAGACGGAGCCCTACGACCTGTCTTACTCACGCTCCTTCCAGAGCCTGTCTCACCTGCCACCCTCCTACGAGGCGGCCGTCAAAGCCGACCTCAGCCGGTTCTCATCCCTGAAGAAACTCAGTAGGTCCATGTTCACTGCACAAACGCAAGAGTAGCCTCCCTGCCCTGGTGAACTGCATGACGAGAATACTGCATTAAAGTGTGACTCCTGAACCCAACACAACCGAGCGACTAGAAAGATTTTATTGCAGAGATGAATCAAGGCATGCATCATTACAGGAAAACTAAAATGAGCTTTTCTACCATGTACGAAACTTCTTCCCTTAACTCTCTGTGCTGCTGCTTTTAGCTTATATCAGGTAAAAGAAAATAATCGGTAAAATGTAGACCCCCAATTTCTCTTTGAGCTCGTACAAAGTCATCGTGCCCAGCCAGGCTTAGTATCGATTTATAGAAGCTAGACTGGATTTATGCAGTGTAATGATCTCATGGCTTTGTCTGAGAAAAGCAAACAGTCCTTAAGGCATGTGTAATTTCTTCCATGCCCGCCCTACTTCACTGCTGGCTCACAGTCAAAGCGAAGGATGACAATCTACAACTCATTCGAGTCAGCTCTCTCTCCCACACTGAATCCAGCTTTTAGCTTTTGGGCAGCATCTCAAACAAAAGGGCCGAACATCATCAGAGATTAAACTTTTGTTGGTTGCACTTGCTTCAGGGAATCTTGTGAGCATTTACATAGTATTTGTGATGGACAATAGAGGAAACCAAATTGTAAAAGTGAGCATTGCCCAGAAGCAGACGGGGGTAAAAATATTACAACTATTTGAAGGCGCACATCCGTCAACTTCTCATTTTGCTTTCAATGCAAAACAGACAAAAGGCTTCCAGTTTCTTTTTTGCTGGCCAACAAGCGTCTGCACACTGATGTATCATGTTGGATAATGCTGGAGTGAAGATAAGAGCTTTTTATTGTGGGATTCACAAAAGAAAGGAATACGAGCGCATATTAATGCAAATTGGTGTCAAACTGAAGAAAAGCTCTGCGCCTCATAAAACACAGGAGTGTTTGCCGTTAAACAATTCAGAAATGTTTCTGCTGTCCCGCACAGGTCTGGACAAGACAACATCTCTCTCTGTTATAGTTTCTTATAATAAAACAATTTGCATCCATCAGCAGTGGATTTTCACTCAAGGAGACTTTGCCGGAGTACAATGTTGACACAAGGTGGACAAAAAATATGGCTGTTATTAAATATATAACAAAAGAGCGAGAAAAAAAACAAAGGTTAAAAAGTTGGAGCAAATGTCTGTGGAAACATTGTTTGTCCCATTGCTGATGTCTGGAACAATAAAATAAAAAGAACACGCATTTTTGTTTCCATCGCTGAATTATTCATCATGTATCATTTGGTCAAAATGTCTGACAAGCATTATGTAAAAGCTGAAGTTTGGACACTGCAGGCTCTCACTCAAAATTGTCCAGTGTTGAATTTTCGTGAGTTGCCTTACTTTTTTATTCTCTGCGTCTACATCACATAATCATTTTGGAGACTTTTTTCAGACATGACTTCAAACCTCTATATCTGGTTAAGCACTAATTGGGGGTAGGTTCCCTAACCTTTTGCCTTAAGACTTCTTGGATTGGAATCAGCAATGCATCCTGGCTCGCTGTGAAAAATACAAAATTTAAAAATGGATCAATGAACAAACTGCTGGAGGTTTGAAAGCACACGACTCAATAAGTGAATCAAAAATCATTTTAAAGTTCTACAACTACATGAAAACCTTTCTCTTGCACAGTCAAACTTCATTTTGGGACAAATTTAAAGTGAGAACATGTCACGCATGTTATCATTAGCATGTTGTCTCTCGACCGACTCCCGACTGTTTATGAAAATGTACTATCGTCTTCCTTGTGTGTCCATGTGCATGTGTTTATTGTCTGTTTAAGGTCTTACTATACATCATGTCGACTTCCAAGTTGTGGTGTGAAGTGATAACAAAATCAACTTTCCAGCATGCCAATTTTAGATGCCTGTGGGTTTTCATCCTTATCACATGTCATTATGAACGATGTCACAAACTTTTAAAACGATTTTCCTCACAACCTCCTCTAGAATTCCAGATGAAGAGAATATCCGTGCCTGGCATGTCACAATGGTCACAACGGGAACAAATCAACTGCATCCTTGTTCTGGGAATTAAAATTTGGACATTTCACGCATCTCTTGTTTTCTTTTCTTTCTCTTTTGCAGCAGATAAAGACGTTGATGATTACTACACGCGTAAGCGCCACCTGCCAGACTTGGCTGCGAGAGGCACCCTACCCTTACATGTTCTAAAAATGACCCAGGACCAAGTGAGTACCCTTGTTCAGTTTAACTGGCCAGTTGTGGTTGAACTCAATGAAACCTGCCATCAAAAGTAAGAAACTGCATCATGATACATCATCAAACAACTGATGCCGTATCATGAGCCCTCATGAACCCATAACTACCAAATGGGATTCATTAGTCTTGGCTTATTTTTAATGCATTTTCATGTAAGAAAACATCAGGTGGTGTGTGAGTCTGCTAACAAACATATTATTGTGCTATTCCTTCACAGCATCGAGAACCACAGCAGCCCCATACAAGCCAGGCCCCACAATCGTCTATTTCCCAGGCGCCACCGCAGTCCCAATCCTCCCAGCAGCAGTCCCAGCAAAGGCAGAGACCCCGTCGAGTTCAGAGGGCCATGTCCCAAGACCGGGTCTTGTCACCAAATAGGACCCCACAGCCTGAATACAACATGTCACCAAATGGTGTCTCCCCGTATGGGGGCCGGATTCTTTCAGATGAACAGCTTCTGTCAGCCGAACGCCTTCGATCACAGGAGCGTCTCCTTCCACAGGACCGCTACACCTCACAAGACCGGCTGTACTCTAAAGATCGTGTGTACTCTAAGGACAGAATACTGTCACAAGATCACCTCTATCCAAAGGATCGACATTACTCTCAAGACCGCCTCTATTCACAAGAACGCCTGTACTCACAAGACCGCCTTCTATCCCAAGATCCACTGCTCTCCCCTGACAAACTGATGATGTCACTAAAGCGAGGAATGGTCAGCAGCATCTCGGGTGGCTTTTATGGCAGCGACAAGTCGATGTCCCGAGCCATCTCCCACACAGATGTGTTTATCCCGACCACGCCCCTTATGGATCGTTACAAGATGACCAAAATGCACTCTCATCCCACTGCGTCAAACAACAGTGGCGGTGGCGGTGGCGGTGGTGGTGGAGGTGGTGGTGGAGGTGGAGGTGGAGGTGGAGGTGGAGGCAGTGCTGCACAAGCAGGTGGAAGCACACCGCACTCCAACACATTAGCAATGAACCAGACTACTAATAAAAGACAAGCATTTGCCTCCAGACGGACTCACACTGTGGAGCAACTCCACTACGTCCCACAGCACCACCAGCAGCCACAGCAACCACAACACTACCGCACAGGCAGCAAGACCGAGGTTACTGTGTAATATCAGAGGGTCCACCAGAACTGCACACAGAGATGGTTAGTGCCGAGCTTGGGTATTGATTGACACACTGGCCTTCTATTAAAGCAAACTGGTTGTGAATTCACTTTCTTTGACTGAGGTTCCTGCAGAATCCACATTTCCAGGACCAAGATCATCCATTAGCTTAATGTAAGAGACCGGGACATCAAGCGACACTGTACAATACATACAGAGCATCATGGAAAGGGGTATATGTTGTATTTTCAAGCTTTTTTGCATACTATTATTTTCACCTTCTTAATTGTTTAAATCACTTTCAGGCTGTGGCCTCATTTTTTGAGCATTTTGAAAATGAAACAGCAACTGTGTCTTTTAAAAAACCTTTCTATATTCCCTTTGTCCAATAACTCAACTCTGTGACCTTTACTGACAAATCTCAAAGGGCTTTGCATGGTTGAACTAAAGGATCGACGACCTCCTGTGGTGCCACTACAGGTGATGAACCAGAGCATAACAACCTTATAAATATATACATAAAGTAGATGAAAGCTACATGCTCTGCCCGACTCACAGCTCTGAAGAATGGATGTTAGCACTCGTGATAGTTGCCTCTGATGAGTGGTCCATTTCCGAAAAAAAACATCTATCGGTTTTGTGGGTTATAAAGCACAATCAATGAAAAAATATATACATATATATCTATATACATGTTCTTTTTTAGTTTCTGAATTGTGATGGCTAGCTTGTTTTGTTTATCAAAGCAATTGCAGTATTTTTATTTATCGCTTCAAGTAGACGATTGTAAATAAGCTAATTTAGAAGCACTAACATGGGGAAGTCTGAACTGGACTGACTTTCTATTAGTCTGTTTTCAATAGATACTTAAAAAAATAACTATAAATGATCACTGTTTCGTGAGTTCAGAATAGAAACCCACTTAACCAAGTATTTGACAGGATCAATTATTACTATACTGTGCGTCTTTGCAAATTATGGGGGAGATGGAGTGAATGAATGTTTTGTTAATAGCAGATGTACCACTGTTCAAACTTGGATGTAGACTGTGTTCCATTAACATCAAAGGAGTTGAGCATCAAGAAATGTATTATAATGTTTGTTAAAGAAGGGTCTAATAAACATCCATATTTTTCTAAGCATTGAATGTTGAGAGTACTCTTGATTGATTTCAAAATAACCAGACTGTGCTTCCAACGTGCTTCAACCTTTGCCATCTGTCAGCTGACTCAGGTGGTCCTGTCTCCTGGATGCTAGACCGCTTCGTCCCAGAAGAAATAGAATGAAAGAGTGCATGTGCCCTACAGCTAGAGCTCACACTAAAGCATTTTCTTAAACGCTAACAATGATTAATCATTAGACATAAAAAAAATCTTAATTAAAACAATGAGTCACAAAAGATTCAATCTATTAAATTCAGCTCTCTTCTTGCTGTCCTTCAAAGCTTCTACCAACCTCAATAGTTGTCTTCCTTTTTTTCACCACTTCCACTTTAGTCGGAAATATACAAATAAGTCTTTGGTAAAGAAACCAAAAATAATAACAAATAGAAAAAATGTCCTTTCCTTCATCACAAAATAAGCGCCATCCTTGGATCTGCAGCTGCTGCGGAAAATAATTCCATTCAGCCAAGGCCCAGTGAACTCGACGGATTCAGTGTTGTTGGCAGACATGGAAATGAAACGCATGCAAGGTTCTCACAGTTTTTAGCCATAATATTTGTATTCCTCTTCATCATTAACTTTGAAAAAACACCTTTACATTTTCTTCAAGAAAAGTAATAATCAGGTTTGCCTTTTTTTTTTTCATTGAATGATAGTAATATTGATTAAAATATAAATGCATTGAATATGTTTGACGAGTTTTATGTAGATTTGTATGTCATGAAGAATGATACAAAATTACTAATAACAGTTTGAGTGCTCGATGGTTTGCACTTTTAATAACTGTAATGAACTATGCTTTCTGGAAGATCATCTTTACAAACTCATCAACTACACAGGATCCTTATCAGCATTCTATGGTCAAGAAACACAGGTCCATTTGCATTTTTAAATAACTCACAGCCTTCAACCCTGAGTACCACAGAAGGGATGCTGAGAAGTTTATGGCTTGAATGGCCGATGAACTTACGCTGACCCATTCAATATCACGCTCTTGGAGTAAATCTGGCCAGCAGGATCAGGTAGTTTGCGATCTATAGGCCTTATGGAGACTTAGAGTCGGTGAAACTTCTCACCTCCGCTGATAAGCATTAACAGACGCAACCAAAGGAATGTGTGTCTTGCCAAAGAGCCGTATCTGACCAAGTTGTCTTTGATGCCACTCATTGAAATTTATTAAACTTGTGTAAGGAAATGTACATGTAAGTGAATGTAGCTATGTGCAAGGTGTTTAAAGTTATCAAAATGAAGAAAGAAACCAATCTTAAGTGCATGAACCTGTAATAATGTCCGAGATAAGAATAAATCATTTTGTTTGTTTTCATTTTAATGCCTGAGGGCCGATGGAAAAGAAGCAAGAAAGAACAAATCTATTTAAAGCATTTTTAATGTATGTTGAAATTTTCCTGTTCCTGTTTTCCTGATCGGCGATTTGGAGGATTCTTCCCCCCTTAGAAACCTGAATAGTAAACAATCCCATGGTATTGCCTTTTATGATTGCTGAGTTTCAAGATAAAAATTGAGCCTCAACTCAGCGAAAGTGTGTGCCACGTAACATCATCTTGACCATTCCGGTCAGATTCTTCAATTAACCGCAGCACGTCTCCCCGACTGCAAGAAGCAAGCAACGGTTTGAATCCTTCGACTCATGAATCACCTGGTTCTTCTTACCTTCCGAAGAGAAACAAGCCTTCCTGTCCCAAAGACTTTCTTTCAGCGAAATGAGCATTCTTGGAGCTCAGCACTGCTTTTGTTGGGTTCCGTCTCCAACCCAGGAAGCCGACACTGTGATTCACAGGAACCGTTCAGTGGACCCTCGTCGCAAGAACTTTGATCACCTTTCACTGACTGCTTCATCGCCATCAGCATCGTCACCTTCTTCCATCCCCATCTACACCTCCATCTCTGTTGGCATCTACTTACTTGCCACCTTCATCTGGTCTCCAGCTGCGGTCTAAACCTCCATTTACTATCTACAGTCAAGTAAGAAGCTGATCGCTTTATGTCCTGTCGTTTTCATCTGCGGGTAGTCCACTAAGATTTCATATACGATTATTTCCCTTTTTGTTTTTTTATTCTCGGTTAAGAAACTTGCCATAATATACTAATTTTTTTCATTAATCATCCATTTCCGTTAAATAAATGTATAAAACGTTACTTTGTTTCACGCGTTACTATTTTGGTGTGATTAACAGTCAATTTAAGAGCCTCTTACTCAGTAAAGAACAAATAATCAAGACAAATAAGTAGTGACTTCAGTTAATGAGATTGATTCAAATAAGTGTTTCATACTTAATTAATAATAACAATTCATTATTTATTAGCCACATTAATTAAATAGTTTCCTTTGTACTATAAATCAAAGGTGGTACCCCAATTTCAGGTATTCTTACCTATTTTAAAGGTAAAATCGACCAGAACTTAGATGTTCGGAATGTAAACCTTTTTTTTAAGGTCTATAATCACTACATAACACAATAAAATTTTTGTCCTATTTTAACAAATGCAAATATTTTACATTTCATCACACTTAAACTCATCAAGCCTGAGAGCTTTTAAGGCAGCTTTGGAATATATGTAGGTGCACTGTTTGGTTCATTCTCAATGCTTGGTGCAATGATAATCCTATTTAGGATACTGGAGCCTATCCCAGCTTCTTAATGTAGAGGTGGGGGACACCTTCAATATATTGCCAGCATGTCAGAGGACTCACAAACATGAACACACTCACACCTACTGGGAATTCAATAAATTTAGACAGAGGTTTCACGCTACCTCTAAGCAAACCGACAACTAGCTAGTAATGGGCTGATGAGTAGTTATGGGTAGATGAGGCTTCATGATCCAGGTGATGCTGTTTCATGATACAGTTTAAAAGGCCACTAGGTGGCAATCTTAGTGAATATTATGCCAGGTTTCGTTGAATTAGTGGATCATAGCCAAGGGTTAGAAGGCAGAGAGGGACATTTAGTGGCCTTTCAAAATACCGTATCATGATACAGCATCAACAGGATCATGAGGCTTCAACCCATCCCTGCTGATGACTCTTCATGATACAAGATACTTAATGTCAGATACCACTATAGGGGAGTCTCACCTTAATAATTACTAATAATAATAAATATGAATTGTTTTCAACCGCTATTCAGTTAAAGCCTCACAGCATTTTTTTTAATTAGCTCTATTAATTAATATTAAACAGTTTTATGAAGATTCTTCAACCTATCACTACAGCTAGGCCGATGAAGGAGATGTTACATCAATAAAAGCAGACACACAGGCCAATTGTAATCCTCATTTTCATCTTTCTCTTTTTTTTTCTCGTTATACTTAAGGTGGTTTTAAGGTGTTTTTAATGAAGTGAATCTTTAATAAATGCTAACTTTGTTCATCACCATCCATCCTTGTTTGTGCTCTTCAGAGCTCAAAATGTAAGCTCATTAAGGTTTATTATGTCGATTCGTGGTGAGTAAAAATATCTCTTTGAACTGTTGCAAAACTAGACAGTATGTTTCTTGGTAAATTACAAGTCATTGACAATCCATTAGACACAAATGAAGATCTAAAAATCAGCCTCAATATATGCCATGTGGGTTGCTGCAGGATTCAATCAATGAATCCCTTTATTTTTCTTGACTATACCCTGTCAGTGCTTAACTTTGACATCTGACATAATGTTATCCACTTTAGTGCTGGTCATTGCAATTTAGGATTCTCTTAAAATTCATGAAAATCTACCCAGCAAGCATCTATGCCTCCCACATAAACACATCATCACAACGGGACTAGGGGAAAAACAGAATAGGTTTGCTTTTCCAATTTACACTGATCCTCAAGCCCATCAGCATTTAAATGGAAATATGAATTTGCAATCAAACAGAATCTATTGATGGTGACGCCGCTGAAGTGTGAAGGTAAGATGGTGCTGGTACGAGATCTGCAGTTCAAGCAGGGATATGAGCCGTAAACTGGCCAAACTGAGAATTCCATGAAAATATGATCAGCACCTGTCTCTCCACATCCAGGCGGAAATGGTTCCTTCAGCTTGTTATTTTTTAACACATCTCCTGCACTTTTAATGCAAAGCCCATTCCGGGCGGAGGGATTACTTGGCTGCTTAAGTATTTAGCATGTCTTTATTTATTGTTTATGGCAGTAAAAATGGAATTGAAGAGGAGTAACATGGATTGTTTCAAACATGTGCACCAAAAGAATCATCTGCAATCCCCTGCTATGCATACGTGTAATAAAACTGTTTACTATCTCAGTTAGTTTTATTAGTGAGAATCTTGAATACAACCTAAACCCATACAAATGTGCATGTACATGTAACCAACCACATCCTTTACTGACTGAATATTGTTTCAAGCCTGTTTCCTGCTGAGTAACTTAGTGGCAAAATGTGTCGTGTTACTGAAGCTTTTATTTGAATCAATAAGAGTGTGTCTACTAGATGAGCCATAGCGATTAGCTTTGCTAGATATACGACATATGTATTTGTCGATGGCGCTTTTTTCAGAGCCAAGTGGACCTTTAGGCCGATTTTTGAACATTTGATCCAGTAAAAGTAAAACAGTCTTTAAAACATCTAAGCAGAAACAAACAATACGTCATATCTGGCAACATGACTTCCAGTGTGAAAGACAGCAATCACTTCCGTTGATACTTGACATCATGGACAAGAGGGAAAGAACAACCATGTCAGAGGTGGATAAGTTGAGCTTAAAGGTCTGGAAGGTACAATCCCTTGGATAATCTGTGCTTGGTTCAAGTGGGGTAGGGCTAAGGGGGTATAAGCTTTTTTGTGGTCTGTTGCACTTCATTTTTTTTCAGAAGCTTGGTTGTGAACATGACAACAAATCCTCTGCACCTGACCTCAACCAGAAGTACCTGGGCATGCCAGTCATGTTGTTCTGCCTCCTTATCCATGTCAGAGTACTTTGGAGTACTAGTGCTAAAGTCAGTTCCGTTCATATGCTTCACCATATGATGCCCTCCATGGTACAGTTAGCTCCACAATGAATCCCGTCTGAGAGGTTGACCACATGAGGTTAGTGTCTCAGTTAGGAAGATGAATCCCTGGTCTAAACCAACCTGCATTCTCCAGTCCTGGATGTGTCTGAAAGCATTGCTTCCACTCTTGCATATTGCTTTGCCGGATGTTGACCAGCTCTCACAAAAGGGGTGATGTGCATGTGTCACAGGTGTAGGGGAGTGCATTGTTGGTAGTCCTACTTCATTCATCCAGGAAGGCCCAGTTGTCATAAGACATGGTTGTAATGGAGGAACTAACAGAACCACGGTGACAGCCGGGCACACTATGGCCTTGTTCTTCTGTAACGCGGTGCAGATTCTCCTACCTTTGAGTTGCTACATGTTAAAGTGCAAAATATGTTGCTTGCTCACACCTTGAAAGAATAGAGCCTACAATAGAGCAATTGTTTTCTTAGACAATGGAAGCTGCAACAATAAAGTTGCCTTGTTCCTAAACACTACGTTCCATTCAAAAATGAAAGTGACTAGAGAAGTTGTTTCATATTAAAGCACACAATGCGTCTATTTTGTCTGTCTATTTTAGATAATAAGATGATCAATACATTTCTTCAAACAATTCTGGTAAAATAATTTGTAGATAAGTTGTTGCATTCATTCTGATTGTGATTGTTTTGTTAAACATTATGTGACTGAAAAAACATTTCACTTTGTAAGTACATAAACACTTCCTATAATTTCTTATTCAATAACTTTGCTATGTCAAACATCTGCTATGATGAACATGGAATTTCTAAATGTATTGAGCACACATCTCTAAATATATCCAATATTATATTTCCAAAATACAAAAATACAGTACAAAATATATGTTCCTTCGTCTAAAAATCGTTGAGGCCCTTAACAGTTGGCTTCCATCTTTTACACTGCCTCTTTTGTATTTATGAAGCTGCTCGGTATAACAATAGCTCCGAACATGTCCCAGATTTACTTTCCAAGCCTTTGCTACTTCTGCCTTAACCTAAAATTGACGTTAATTCCAGTGAAGCAATGCCCCTCAGGAGCGTTTTCTCCATGGGAAAGGCATGCTGCCTGGAAAATAACTGCTAGACTTCCCCACCTTCCGTTGGTGACAGCACCTGCACCCCGTTTACCTCATCAACAGCAGGATGAAGAAAAACATCTTAGAGATCAGATGCTACAGAAAGTTTTGTGTAAGTGACCCTTGGGTAAATCATTCTCATTTATTTGTTTTTTTGTCTACTGCACCTGTGATCTGCCGGCTGCATTCAGATGCTCGTGTTTTGCTCCCACCCACCACATTGGGCAGCTGTGCTTTGCAAAAGACCCCTGCCTACTTCCTGATTCTCTTCTGGGCCACAATTCAATGTCCACCTTTAAATGTGTTCTTATACTGGAGGAAAATATGAGAGTTCAAATACTCAGTACATGGCATCTTCTGTCTCAAACTTAAGTGGAAACATTTGTTAGCTTATGTAAGAATCTTCTGCCTTTGTTTGTCACTTTGGTTTGATGAGGCATCATGATACAGTTTCATACGTCTTTATCACTATTAAGAAATCTTGTATGACAATAAAGGTCTATTTTATTCTAGTGTTCTAGTAATTCTCTTTATATAGGTTCATGTTTAGAAAATGTCATACTATAATCATATGCCATTGAATAATACATTTTAATTAAAGTGAGAGGGAACAAACCTAAAGATCTAGTGAGGTAAAGTAAATTTGGATATATAATATGATAGTATATAGGATTAGAAAGATGAGCGAGGGAATGAAGGGTTAACATCAATGTGCATTGGATTTATCTGATGTCAAAATGAGCATATGGTACTAATGCCACACTGTGTCTCTATGTTTTTCATATAAAATTTGAGGGCCTCCCCATATCCCTAGAATGAGTAGTGTGGACACAAAATAATCTTAGTTAAACCTTAGTAAATTTAGGAATTAACAACTAGATATTGTTACACTCACCTCAACAAACAGTTCAAGCTCTAATACTGATCTACTTAAATGGGGTTGAAATCTCTTCAACTTTGATCGTCGCTCTTAAGCGTAATTTGGGGACCACTAGTCAGTAGAGACAAGGCACTGTTGACCTCATCAAGGGACATCGTTGGAAGGTATATCCTCAATCCCAGTGTCAACTGCTCTACTGAGGAGGTAGAAGGAGAGGCTTGAATGTCAGATTTCAAGTGGTGAAATCATAAATAAGATCGCTGTTAAGGACACAATAATAACAATAATAAGATTTTCAAAAATCCATAATGTCAGCCACAAACCTACTAGGCATTTTGTCAAAACCCTTCATTTTTACCAGAATATTATACAGATAGTCCTAGAATGAACAGCTGTTTTTGCATTAATATATACCCGCTGACATTATCTCTGGTAATTATTGACGATTGCAAATGAAACTTATACACCTCATGGGTAAAATAATTTGAGCAAATATTTGAGTAATAGTCATAAATGCTGCATCACTTGAATTTTAGGACTTTATTATTATTATAAACAATGTCGCCTCCGGGGTTGTAAACATTAGATGCCACAAAAGTAATTGAATGGTTGATATTGGTCTTTATGCAAGACAGATTATAGATTATAATATCTGTATTTAGTAGACACATTTTTAGGGATAGTTTATTTTTTTTTACCTCACACTGTTTAACCTCCATCTTATGAGTACTATTATTTATTGTAATGTAATTTAAAGGGAATATCAGGGCTCCTGGCTATTACGATTTTAACTAAAACATGTAATTGTACTTTTATTAAGTACTAACATCTCCACATTGTATCATTCTAGAGCTTTCATGTGTTCATGTTATGCAAATAAATAGAGAGAGCGGATTTAAAATTTGGATTCGTATTTCCATGGTTTAGATATTTGTTCAGTTAAAATCAAGTGCCAATTCATAAGAGTTTTCTCAAATACTTCATCATCATGGGTTGAAAAGATTAGCCGAGGTTGGTTAAGATTTAAGGTAAAGCTGTAGTAAAGGCTGAGATAATCACTGCCATTATGAGACACAGTCAGCAGCAAACAATAGTTGCTCCTCCTGCCTGTATGTGCCAGTGGAGGTCCAAATCAGCGTCTCCTGACAGTTTATCTCAACGCAAACAGGACTCAACCCCACATTTTTTTTTGGCTTAATCTGCAGATTGTAGGCAGCTAACAGACATTTTTTTATGACAGATGCCAGCTAAAGATAAACATTTAATTAGCATCTCATCAGCTCTGTCAAAGCTAATTAGCCTCCATTCCTGGTCGTAGACAAAATCTGCTCGTCTCCCAGTTAGTCGGCACAGAAGCTGACCGCTATGCACTGTAGCAAGATTGTAAACTGCTAATCCAACTATGACTGGTTTCTTTGGGTCAGGACAGCCCGGAGGAGGCTTAGACCAAAATAAAAACTGAAAACGTCAGCTTAGTACATTTGGTATGGCATTCGAATTTCAAAAACACATTCAATTAGAAAACTAGAAAGCTGTATAATGCTATAAATTTTCCCACACACTCACGAGAATAACCTTCATCACGGTAAGATTACAAGTGATTAACTTGTTTATTATCAATGCAAGGAAGTGTCTGTGATGTTCTGTTCAATTAGAAAAAATACAACTATCATCATCATAGTACATCCTACATAATGATATAATTGTCTTATAGGAAGTGTGAGAGAATATTTCTGATTAGATCTGGTGAGCTGGGTCGCATTGTATGTGTAGGAGGGAAAATAAAAACTTCCTATAGGAAGAGAACAGTTCAAACATTGGCTGCAATCTTACCTGCAAACATGACGTCTGCAGCCAAATACCACAAAGTAATCAGTGTTATTGATCGACTATGAATGGCAGCTGAATGGCTCCTCCCTCCTCCCAAATGTAACAATAATACAACATATTTCCCATTTTTTTAAGCCTTTTCACCCGGGTTTCCATTCTGTTTAGGTCCCCCCCTCGGACGTATACCCATAAAAATGTGTGATCGTGCAATAACAGTGCGGGGGTCGGTCTTGTAACACCGTCGATCGTCCTCTTCATCATACTCTGACCCCCACTAGGAGGGACGATGCAGCTTTGCTCGACCGGCCTCCGACATCTCCCGTCGCTCTCTGATAGCCGGCGGAAGCGCCCGGCAGGCCACACAACCTGAAACAATGCTATCTGGGCCCGAAAATACAAAAACAGGATGCGTGGGTGTCCTCTCGCTCTAGGTGAGCACCACACACACACACACACACACACACACACACACACACACACACACACACACACACACACACACACACACACACACACACACACACACACACACACACACACACACACATACACACACACACATACACACACACACACACACACACACACACACACACACACACACACACCTACACACGCACACACACAGATGTCCACATCAGTATTCATATCACTTGCCATACTTGATCTTCTTTCTCTCACCACCACATCAGGAGTTTTCAGGCTGAGTTGAAAAGGCAGAAGCGGGCAGTTACCTCCTGCCCTTTATGGGGTAGGTTGTTCTGCACTCAGCTGGGTGGCTGGTTGATTGAGCTTTCTCATCTGTGAGGCAGAGCCTCGAGGATAAACTAATAGCCAATGTTTGCTTAGAGGGCAAAGACCTTTGATGTACACCAGTCTAACATGATTGCAATTTCAAATACTTATTTACCTGAATTTTAATGTTAAAATAATTATACATTTCTTTTTGACTGATTAAACTACAATTTTAAAATTGAAAGTTTTCCTCGAAATAAAAAATGGTTGGGCAGGATTGAGCCAGCAACCTTCTAAGAACACTACCATCACATGCCATCTGTTAAAAACAATGGATTAATCATAATCAGAAAATCAGAAACATCATGTAAGAAGAAAACAGGAATTTTGTAAAAAATAAAAAATAAATCGTGTTTTTTTGGATAAAGTGAGACTGAAATTAATAGTTTGTGTGATTGAGAGTTGCATGAATTTCTGTTCAAATTCTTGTATTTAAATAGACCCTCAACTGGCCCAGAAAAGGGTTTGCTCCTGAGATAAAAACAACAACAACATGTTTAAAAACCAAACCTCCACTCCATCGTTTATAAAAGTTCCATATGTGCTATAGTGTCATTGAGATCTGTTGTCCTCAAATGTGTCTGATAAACTCTCACATTGAAATGTGTGTCCATCAAAAAGGTGTGCATGTACTTTTCCCTGATGAATGAAAAGTGCGTGAAGGTCATGTCATGCTGACATATCTACTTCATATCAGCACTTACTATCCATGTTGAGAAGTGTTCGTCAGGGACACATTAATGATGAACATAGGGCTATGTGTTTGCAGTCACATGAGTGGATATCAAAGTATTCACCAACTTATAAATATGTTTCACATTCAACACACTTGTTGATTATTATAACATGATCATTTTATATTGCATTTTCTTATGAGCTACAGTATTTCACGCAATTCAGGTACAAATTCAGAAATCACTGAAAATCCAAGCGGATCCAGAAAATGTTATGCAACTGTGAACTAATTCTGAAATGTTTACAATTTAAGATCTTTAATTCATCTTTTCTGATCACAGAGAGAGGAGTCCCTAGTTCTAATTCATTCAAATATGATTTACATCAGGGATCCACAAAACTATTCCTGTGGGGCAGAAAAAGTCAGGAAATATAATTTTAGGCCATAACATTTTGATATCTTCCAAACCAGACCTTCTTAAAGAGCAAAACAAAATATACAAAACAATCAAAACAATAATTAAACAGTCGTGGTTTTGGCTTTGTATGAACACACACTTTCATATATCTTAATTGTTTCGTGAGTGTGTCATTTTCTGATTTGAATGTACGCCAATTTTTAGTTGTAAATCCACGCAATGCTTAGTAAATGAGGCCTAGTTGACATTTCGTCTTAAAAATAAAACAATAATAAATCTGGTTTGTAGTTTAGCTTCAGAGAGGCATTTTCACATTACCACCCTCTTCGAACTGACCTGTTACCTAGCAACCACCTGATATATTGCACATGCATCATAACAAATCAGTTCCTTTTTTTTATTCAAGGCATGGACTCCCGCAAAGAACTCCTGTTTTCTTCCCTGTGAGGCCAACATTCCGTTCTCAGCAAGGAGCACTCATCACAAGGAGCCTTGATACCCTCCATTACCTGGACTCTAGAGCTGTGATGCAGCCGTCTTTTCACGCCACAATTGCAGATCTGCAAGCCTTGGCCTCTGCCTCTTGATCCTCAAGGTGAAGCTGCTCTAGCCAACAGATCTAAGTCAGCAAAGATATGAGTTGTGATCCCACAGGGATTAAGAGATCAAGCAGGATTGAGAGGGTGTTGATCTCATGATGTGTTCAGCAGGGGAATATAAACAAACAAATAGCTATGGTCTTCAAAACATCTGTTGAAGTACAAATACTTTGGTTGTATTTTTCTATGGATATGTTTGTGCATTGAGCACCTTTGCTCTGCAAAACAAATCGCACTCTGGTAAAACAGATGGAAAAATCCCTCATACATTTATGCATCACTCAGTCACTCACTCATTACATGCTACTTTTCATGTATCAGGCTGAGCAGGTGGCACTGGATGAATGAAACAGTGCTAGCAAACTCACCTGCATGTGGAAATTGATACTCACTGCATGCAACTACAAAGTTAATAATTGAGAAGGTAGTTCTGGTTGCTGTTTATTGCCCTTTAGATAGCTTGAGTTCTGAATGCAAAGAGGCATGGAGTGATTATCATTATATTATTAAGAGAGCCCTGTTTGGCCAACAGTGCTATTTTAACCATGAAAGGCTTGGACACAAGATTATGATTTTTAAAAAGGGTTTTAATGTTGTGAGGTAGAAAACTGACTCGCAGCTAGACCCATCTTTAGAGTTGGATTTTAATCGTTATGAGTTAACTAGCCATACTTAACCAACAGTAATCTCAGTATAACAGGTCCCAGGAAATCACAAGAGCAACAATGGCAAGGAAAAACTGTCTGAGAGGCAGAAACCTTGAACAAAACCAGACTCTTTGTGGACAGTGTTTTGCTGCAACCGGCTCGGACAGAAGTCGGGAAGGAGAAAAGGAGGAAAAAGGACTTGAAGATGACTGCAGAGATGAGGATCAGAATTTTAATTGGGATGAGGACATGTATGCATCTGCAAGAAAGACTGACAGGTGACACTGAATTAAACTGGACAGTCAGTGATGATTGGTCTACGGAGGAGCTGTGATCATGTGACTGGATACGATGAGGGTTGTGTAGCACCAGTCTGCAATAACAGTGATGAAAAGAATGAATGGAGAGAAAGTTCCAGCTGATTGAATGAGTTGTGAGAAGCAAACAGAAAATCTTCCTGATTGAAATTTATCTCAGCTTCATTTGGCCTTTTAGGCCTAGTCCGTCCAATCTTCCCAGTAATCACAATTTGGTCTTGAAACTTCAGCTTCCTTTCCAGGTCCCCTTCAGTTGCCGGTTGCAAGCTAACAGGTTGAGACCCTGTTCGCAGCCTGAGTTGACTCTCCTGCCCTCAAAAAAGGTGATGTTGTGCCTCGCAGCTGGTGTCAGCCATTGCCCTCAGAACCAGGTCAATAGACCAGTTGTAGCTCCCTTCTTGCTATGGATGTGTCCAAGATAGCCTGTAAGTGAACACAATATTTATGAAAATGTTTCTGTTGGACCCAAACAACATCATATGCTGACTATATTAATAACTTGAGCTGATTTTTAAAAGCTGATTCTAATGTCTGGGTTGTGTGCAAGCATTTTACAGTTTTCTAGTCCAGACCTCTTTGACAACAAACCAGTTCCCAGAGATGATCAAAGACATTGTCACCAGTCTGGAGACAGTAAAACATGTTAAGTTGGATGTGCGTAGATGAAGCTTCTTTGGAAAAGATCTAAATTGAGTATGAGAAGGATGAACATTTAGGACATAACAAGTTGTCAAACTTACTATGAAAAATGTATAACATACTTTTACGAGTACAGATTTTAGTTATTTTTACTCAAGCAGCACTTTTTAAGTACCTCATGTACCTCTGCTCATCCTGAAGATTTTAAAATATTCATTTGTATATGCACTTTTGTCACTACTCTGATCCAGGCATCAATCACATCGCCAGCCCTTTAAATACAAAACAGGTTTGTAATACAGTGATAACACCCACAACCGTTGCTGAAGTGCATTAACAGTTTGCACCTGTACAAAATAATCATAATCAAACCGGCACCTCCAGACGTCAGTGGGGAGTTTTACATAAATTAGCTTTACAGTGCAGCGGTATATTCCACCTCCACTTTCTCACTCTTCCATGTCTCTGAGCGCATTATTAAAGCGTTCCAATAAGCAGTTGAAGGAGAGGCCGGGGATCTAGGGCTGAGAAATCCAGAGACAACAGTGCACAGCTGCACTGTAATGTGCGCACATGTCTACTGTACTCAGATAAAGCGACAAGACTCTTTACTTCCTGAATGTAGGAGGTAAGTGTAGGAAGGCGATTGCTTGATGTAAAATTGAAGAGGTGGGACTGAAAATGGGAAAGCAGGGAAATCACGTCAAATGAAGGATTAGAGAAAAGAATGGAGTTCAGGGGACACAGAGGTAAAAGCACAAAATGAAATAACAATGTAGAACATTTTGTGAGGATGTTAAGATTGTGTGGGTGGTGCTAAACATTTAAATACATGTTTCTTTATCATTCACACCGTTATATTTCAATCAACACCTAAAACATTTATAAACACAGTAAATACACAGTCTTTTTCAGCTTTATATTAGGTTTGAAGAGTTTACGTGTATAAATGATATTAAGTGTGAAAATGTTGTAATGTAATAAAATAAGAGTTGGCACCGTGATTTGTGTGTATGGGAGATTTAAAAGAAAGAAAGACAGCATGACTTACAGTCCAGATGCAAAAACATCATCAAATCTTTAATATCAGTTTGGTCTACAGTGCGACTCTGTTTGTGCTTCGAGACATATTGCCACGTTTTAACAGGGTTTAGCCGTCTTGTGTTATTATTGCTATAAAGTTAGATGTAGAATTCATTTTGAAAAGATGCTATTATACATCAAACCATGTTGAACGATTGTGATGGCTGATCAGGTAACATGGAAAAGTTTATTAAACCTCATAAAGACATATTTAACAATGTAGCACAATATATATGTGTATGTGTGTGCGTACCAGTGATGGCTTGATGAGTCCCCATCAATCCATTAATAGTGTGTACATAAAAAGTTTTGGTATGTATACAAGTATTTTAAAATTGAGGGGGAAACATGTATTCAACTTAATATAAGTGTGCTTATTAATTAATCATTATTAAACAAATGGATACAAAAAAAAGAAGCATGTGGCTAGTAACTCAAGGATTATTCTATGCACCAACTGTCTGCCATCGAGAATGCTCTTAAAGAAGATAAAAGGCTGTTTACTAATCTGAGCTGGCACCAGTGATGTGAGAACATTCTGTTGTCCTTGAAGAACACCCAAAAGTCAGCAGAGTACTTTTGAGAAGTCCAGCTGCCCAGCCTCAGAAAACACTCCCAATAAACAAAGTGAAATAAAGCAATCTGACTTATTAATTGATCCCCTACTATTTACTTCGCGACAAGTTGCTCTATGTCTGTATACTGACTTTCAGTAAAAAAGTTTGATGACTTTAGAAGCTGCTGGTTTTTTTAAAAAGAACATTTGAAAAATGGTGTACTTAACAAATCATTTAAATAACAATATGCAGGACAAGATTTTTCTTTTTATTTCCAAGTGTCAAAGCTCAGTCTTCCTATTAAATCGAGGTAGTTTGGCCAGCTCACATGGACGTAAAAATCAGACTCATAATCTATCAAAATCTTGACTGAATATTTCATAGAACCATTAAGCTTATAAGGGAGATTAAGCTACGCAAAAGTGGCCCAAAAGTTTATTTAGCTTGGGCTCACAATTAAACTCCTATGATATTGTTGACACTAAATATATTTCTTATTTTAGTAATATTCCTATGATACCTTTAAAAAATGTATAACCCGATTCTATCTTTTTCTTTATTAACTAGGTTTACACTTTAAAATCAACAAACATTTTGATATTATCGTCATAGTGATTCTTAGATGATTAGGGACCTCAAAACAAATCCCATGGCTTTGTTTTGCTGGATTGTTTAAAATCCTAAGCAGCGAGGAGTTGGAAATGAAATGCTGTAAAACTTCTGAGTCCAGATGGTCTGCTGCCTTTCCTCCTGTCTCTGTCCCAAGGCACAACACTGGCCTGGGAGCTGAGACAAGGGCACGGAGCCAGAATATTTCTTCTCCTGTGCTGTACAGTGAAGTGGTGAGTTGGTGGGGTGGGGGTGTCTAACTGTTCAAGTGCACAATCTGTGCACTTGCCAATTAAAAAATCGTCTTGTGGGATGCTCTTTGAAAGTGGGTGCATATAGTCTAGCTGGACGTATGCAGATGGATGAGGCCTCTTGAAAGTGGCATGACACTCACAGAGGAGGCAGATTGGAGTACACAAATTTAATTCAAGAGAGTCAGATGGACAAGTGAGTTCAAATTTAGATTAATGAGGTTTTCCTCCCATATGTTCATCCTTTAGTGTTTATTTGAAAAATACTATCCTTTTATGAGTTAAACAACTCAGACATGTGGCGGACTCCAAAGCTACTTTTGTAAGCCCCTATGTGGTTTGCACCCAGTATCCATATAAGCCCCGATTGTCTTTGCATATAATACCTACTTACTTGCATCTAAGATCAGCTCCTTTTGGCTAATGAATGTGGTAATATTGAGGCCTAAATGGATCATAGTACAAGCCACATATGGGGCCCACAAGAGCAGTCTATTTCACATTGTCGACAGGGAGTAGAAAAGATGTAGAGTTGTTGATTTTCAACAATATACATGGGAATGATTGCAACGCTTCTCTTCATCTCAGATCTAAATTTAACAAAAGTAGAATTCAACTGAGATGGCAATGTGTGTCTTATCGTAATTTCTGTGAGTTATGCTCTTTTATCCAACTCATTTGTAAAGACTGGGCAATCTATAACTCTTATTAAGAATTCTATTTAAGTTTTTGTCGCCAGGATTTTAGTCTTTTGTCAATTTGATTAATCCTAGATCCTCTGAAGTTCCTTTAACAATTATTTTTGCTACTCGCTGAAGCGAGCCTTTGTGAGAGCAGTCAAATGCAAATGTGTTTCTTCAACATGTTTTAGTGTTTACCAACTGGCAGAGTCGGAGCTCACAATCAACAACGTCTCTTTGAACTGCCAGACAACTGCTGTTTAAAGAAGCAGATGAACAGTAAGTATCTGCTTCCAAGCGGGGGCAATGTTTCTCAATAGAAAAAATACTGTGCTCTTTATTTGGCAATTATAGTCATTATTAAAGTAACTGGAATAAACTTTGAAGGTTCTCTGATGCGAAGACAAAGGTGGAGCTCACCTTACTGTTGTACCTAATGAAATTGATCCTTTAACATGTGTTCAGTTTAAATCAGAGATAGTTTAAAATTTCTATTTTTGAGCCTCCAATTATAAAAAAGATGGAAATAAAGGTATACTTGCTCCTATCTTAGGCTGACTACAAGATGTGAACGAAGACACACCAGCTCAAAAACGTCTCCTCATAAATATTCAACCAAGTTATTTGCAAAGGCAGCTTTTTGTTTTCAGTAATCCTTCTGGAAAATCAATGTGCACATCATATTTTGAATGTAAACAGTGGAAAGTCCATGTCAACATTTTCCCAAGGCAACTTGTATGAGCAATCAATCAGCGGGATTAGTATCTGAACAGAGGGATGAAAGGCCATCATATCTATTGATTTGTTTCTTTTTTTGGATCAAACATCTAATGAAGGTTATGTATCCACAATGCTAGCTCAACAGAAAATGGACATTTATGCCGGAGCAGAGAAAATAGTTATGAAGGTCTGAATTTTACTAAACTAATTAATCAGTAACTTTCACAGTTCTCTATAATCCCCAATATTGTGGTCACAGTAGTATACTGCATTTTGAAAGTTGTGAAAATTGAATTTAATGGATTTTAGCAATAATTCTGGACAACTGTAAACTAATGTAAAAACCCAAATCTCCTGACTTATTTGACTTATTTCATGTTTCATATGTTTACCTCTTCCTCTCCAAGACACAGTAAGTCCCTCATCATGACGATTTTTTAAGTTGTTACTTTATAAAGTTCTCCCCCGTCTGATATCTCAGCAAACGAGAGGTTACGAGAGAGGAGTCCATTATGAATTAATAATGGTCATCACTCCTCCTACTGCCAGCTGCAATCACGCCACACTTTGTTTATACAACGAGTCCCTTGGAGGGATTGGTGACACGTGGTAACAAACCACGATGCGTGACCAATCAAAACAAAGTGGGTGTGGTTATGGTAAACACGATTTCATCTCCAAAAAAAGCGTTTTCAGTGGGCGGGGCTTATGTACATTTTCTAAACATTTGTAAACATTTCATTGAAGAGAGAGTTTTGTACAAACAGACACAAAATGATGAGAACAATAGAGGTCCAAGATCTATTTAAGAGATACTTTAATCAACACTTTAGTTGATCTTTAAATTATGTGGGACTGAAAAGACAGCATATAGCATACCTTACTTCAGTGATGGGAAAAAAATCTCTCTTTGATTCGTCTACAAAATGTTCTTCTTGACACACCTTTGAGTGGAGCTGGAACATGAAGCTGGACATCAAGGATTTCCTTTGACAGCTCTTCATCAACCACACTTTAAAGCCGTCCTTGGTTGCTTGTTATTTCACTGTGACACATGGGGCTGCATATTCCAGTTGTGCTCTCACAAGTTCAAGGAGTTCCTTTAAAACCTGGATGAGGGCAGCTGGTTCTTGATAGCGAGAGCCTGGAGAAAATATGGCTCCTGGCGACCAACAAACTTTGAATAATACAAATTTTAAAAATCCAAAAGTAATTAACCATTGTGTTATCTCTGGGTCAAGATGACCTGGGGGCTGAGAAACAAATGTGTTTCAGGTATTCCTTATGTTGCCTCTGAACGACCCCTCTGGCTGCCAGAGATACATATGCAGTGGTGGGGCGCTCCTGTACTCGTGGTTCGTTTTGACCCTCTGCAAAGAAACTGTGTAGCTGCGCAAAAAATGTCGGGCGACAGGAGGGCTAGAGACGTTTTCAAAAAATAGTGTGAATAATTTACCAATAAATAGAAAAAGTTCATTATGCCATGTTTATTTAACATAGTAACATTTTAAGGTTTTTGTTGAAGGCAGCAGGTTGGTGTATAAATAAATTATTTTCTTTTACATTCTCAATGCATTTGATTAGTATAAAATGTCTAAAACCAGCACCAATCAGAGTCCAGAACAAATACTGCATCTTCAATCTGTTGTTGATCAAAACACTGGCCACATCAGTTGTTGTTCACCATCAAAAGTCAAATGTATATAAATATATACATATATTGAGGCTTTCCAAGTATAATCACAGGACACCATAAAGTGTGAATAAACACACCAAAGTCAAACTCTGCTTATCCCCGGCCTTGGCTAAATCCATTTTGAAGTCAATATGTAAAGAACATTGAAATGTGATTACTTACAAATACCTCTGGACAGGCGCTACCTTTGAGTTTCTTACACCACTATGTTATGTTAGATGCGTGGAAACTCAATCTACTATCATCTGTCCCTCTGCATTTCTGTCTTTTCAGGTAAGGATTCCTGAACTCACTGCTGATCACTATTCTCAGCTTGTTCCTTTCAGATCTTTTCTTTCTCCTCTTGTGTACATCCTACCTGTGTCTCCATCAAATCTTCGACCTCATTACCCAGCGCGCCTCAGTCTCACTGTTTCTCTTTACCTCTACACCATGATGTTTGACACTGAACCTTACCTCCTTTCCCTCCCTTTTGACCAGCTTAAACCCTTTTTCCATTACAATCCCTTCACCCAAAGTCCCCACGCTCATATCAACCTGGCTGCTAGTTTTTCTCCCTCTTTCCCAGAGTCCTTTTTCTTCCTCTCTTTTGTTCTGTTAGCCAGCAGTAATCCATTTTCAGTTGCTGTACCGATGACTAACAACACACATAGTCTGACGTATGAGTTTGAGGTCACTTGGGAAGGGAGAGAAGTGAACTGCCCTGTCCCTCAACATGCAGGTGTTTGCCTTGCGATAACCTTTCTAGTGCAGATAAGGCAACTTACACTGGAAGTTCGGCTCTTTTCCTGTCATCAGATATGACAAAATAACACTTTTGAACATGAAAAAGGTGAAATAAAAGTAGAACATGAGACTCAATATACCAATACATAAAAGCCCACTCAATAAGTTAGAGAAAAGACTAAGAAACATCTCCATCATCATTCGTACAAACTTCCATCTGATGAGCAAGGTACTTTCACACTAACAAGTGCTAACTTGCACTAAATATTATAAATGGACTGAAATGTTTTGCACTCAGGTGTTCCCTGTGAAATACTGCTGACAAAGGGCTTGAATGAAAGAGTATGGATGATGGGAAAACGCTGGCTGAGATTCAAACACTTCAGTTGGGCCGACAGACTGTTAATGACCAAAGAAATGCGACACTTTCCATCTGCTGGCCCATAATGAACATCAACATGCTTTTAAGTAAGTGCGAAGGAAAATGGAAGTTCAACACAAAAAAAGGGATTCTGTAGAACAACCTTAGTTAAATCCAAAGAAAGTTATTTTAATCATTATGTCTTGATAAAAGTTTGATGGAATATATATTGGTCCTTAATTTAAAAACACTTTGTGGTTGGCGTCTTTGATGGGAACTGTACTAGCTGTCTAACTCTCGCTGATTGCATATGGTGCTGTATGAGGAGAAAATTGCAGAGTCACTCACACCGTTTTTTACCAAAATGCTGTTAGTTTTCTCAGGCTGGTTGTGTGGGAGGTCTGAATGATAAATTACATCTGACTCTTTTGGTGTGCAGCAGCAGTTGACATCGCAGTTGAGTCAGCCTGCTAATTAGGATTTATGTAAAATAATGCATCTCTTAGCAAGGCCAGCAGCAAACTGTTAAAGAAAATAAATGTGGGAATTAAAACAGTAATGTTGTTTTGATAGTCCAGGGAAGTTGTTTAGGCTGATTTTGTTTTCTTTAGTGCAGTTGTATAGCATTCATACGTTTCATATATGCATTTTCATATGTTAAACTATAAACAGTTTCTTTTCAACGTGAAATGAAATTTAATTATATGACAATAATTGTAATTTCACTGCCAACATGCCACCATGTTTTGCAGTGAAAGCATTTACTGCTTGTATTACTATTGTATTATTATTTAGAACAGTATTTTATATGTATCTATAACTATCATTTGCATTGATTCGTAAGCTGTGTATTTAATTGAATATATGAATGCATGATGAAAATAAAAAAATATATATATATCCATCCATCTTTATATATGTGATTTGTTTTTAATGTCATACTGTCAATCTAATGTAATGGTCCATCTATTTGTCATTAAAAAAAACATCTGACCATCTGGCTACAATAAAAATATTATATATACTGTATTGTTTTACATTTTTAATTTCAGACATCACATCAATCCTTACAATAGTAAAATGCACTTGATAAAAAACTAATCAGAAAAAACATTTTTTAAATATATTTTATTTGCATAGCAGTTTCCTTGTATATTGAATGTATTTTTATAGTTAATCCAATGGAAACTACAATTTTTCAATCGTTGAAGTATTCCTCTCTAAGATTCAGTAAATCTGTCATCATGATGATGTTTTGAACTTATTACTTATTACTTACTTATTACCAAGTTCTCCATCGCCTGAAATCTCAGAGAACTGGAGGTGACAAGAGCACAGCCCATTATGGTGCAATAATTCCAGGATTCATGAGGTAAACAAGTTTTGATCTCCAGAAAAAAGACACGTTTTCAGCGGGCAGGGCTTAAGCACATTTTCCAATGTAAATATTTGAGAGAGGTTTTTTTTACAGAAACATACTGATTAGTACAAAAGAGGTCCAAGACACTTTATTCAACACATTAGTTGTTCTTTAACAAGTTTGCATTAACTTCATCTGCATGCTGTGGATGGAGAATCTAGAGAAACTGAATGCATAAAGTAAATGGTATTTTCTTTCCTCTCAGGTACATGGTACAAAAGTGTAATTCCCTGCAGGAATGTCCTAGCAAGAAAGTCCTTTACTTCATACGGTACAATATCTACAGTCTGGGTGTCTATTCTGCTCTTATCTGCAGGGCAAGACTGGTGTTTGCATTTTAAGTGGAAACCTGGGTGGAATTATAATGGGATGTATTGACAGATATGAAGCCCACCACCAACCACCCTTTTCTTCAATGCAACAAAGCGAGGTGATGGGGGGGCCTTTTCAAATCTGGGAAGAGCACAGACAAGCAGTTGTTTAATTACCTTCGCATGTAAATCCTGATCAATAGGCTCAAAAAGGCTCCGTCCCTGCGGCAACAAACCTCCCACTCGCTTTATCATGGAGTGTCTGTCAGCCTGCTGAGAGCCACCCCCATGGCACCGGCCTTGGAGGAAGCCAGGAGAGGTGTCATCGTCTAATCTATGCTGTAACCAATAGTGTTTTTGATACGTCTCCTTTCCCTTTACTTTTCTACCATTTTCCATGACACCTATAGTGACACCTTTCGTATTGCAGCATCTATTGTATGTCCTCCCACGATTCCTTACCTGCTTTTTCAATCCTTCCTGTCCTCCTACTTCCACACCTCCTTCTAAGCCCATACCTCCTCTCCTGCTGCCAGACCCGGCTCTTTCACCGTCAGAGCCGGGTCAATGGCAGGTTCCCCTTCACTGACTGGTAATTATACTGCAGAACAGAAGCTTCTGCTCAGATGAGCCTGGGAGACAGAGATGCAGAGACTTAGAAAACAGGCGCTTCAGGAAGGCGTGGGGGCGCATGAGTGTTTGACGATGGAGAGGCAATCAATCGAGCAGATTAGAGTTGAATATCCCACACAGGTGAGCTAGAGGGATTCAAGTGGCCTGAAGTCTCCAGCCTCTTTGCACATTTACAGCTGAAACTATCCCATTTGCTGCAGAGAGATGCAGATAAGAGACAGCGAAAGTTGAAAAGGGCTGAAGAAAACACAATATTTCACAACATGCTGTTCTCTTGCTACTTACTGTAAAGGCAACAGAACCACATTTTCCAGTATGAAAAGGAATTCGAAAAATGTTATTAGTGTCATACTGTGAAGTCTGTTGAAATAAACATAAACATATGTGAAGGTTTGTTTCTTGTTGTGTTTTGCTTCAGTTGATCCAGTAGGAAGTAGGGTGAGGTGTTACCCAAGGATCTGTATTTGGTTCTATGGATTTTTAGGTTTGTGTGTGAAGAGGTGGGCTGCAGGAAAGATCATGGTGCTAAAAGATTAATCCAGGGCAAAGCTCTGTCTTCATCAAGGAGGATTTGAATTATGATGTTTTGCCGGTCAAGAAGCTATTTGAGGTTTTCATGGATGCATGGATGCATGTGATATTTATATACTGTGGATTTTACATGCATAAAGATTTTTTCTATAAAAGAGAAAAAGAGTCAATCTGGCTGTTTGGCACCCTTTTAATGCTTTTAATGTAAAAAAAATTTTTGTTAACATGCTAAAGTTGTGGTCCCTAAACTACAGTCCGCGGGCCGGATACGATACAAGAGACGTATGTTGATTTTTTTGATATGTAGTATGTGACAAAAATATAGGACCACCCTTATTTAGTTGAAAAATATCAGAATTTTAGGGCCTTGATATTTTCCGAATCTGACTTTTTTCTGTGAAGGATCCAGAGAGGGTTTTTTGGTTATTATTTCTTTCACAAATACTGTTATGAATCTCTTGGCTTTTTTCTTTGATGAACCCATAGAGGGTTCACACTATTACAAACTGACCCCTAGCTATCCATCTGATCCAAATTACCCTCACAGGAGAATGGTTGGGAACCGGTTTTCTAAGGCATCAGTGTATGATAAGCATTTCCCTGAAATACCACAATGGGGACTTAGTGAGTCCAAGTAGATTAAGGGAAGGAAATATACATATTGTAATAGAACAGTAACATTCTGTCTGAAAAAATGTGATTTTAACCTTGGTTGAACAAGCGATGATGACTTTGGTCTGTTTCAATGTTTGAATCTTTTACAATCGTGCCCTTCTGACCACAGTCATATTCAGCCAAATTATCACCAGCAGAGTGTACACATGCAAAGTTGATTAACTTTTACCTTCTGTCACCGAACAAACAAGTGTTGTTGTTTACTCTGCATGCACAGGGAGCTTGAAGAGTTTGCCTAATTAGTTAAATGTTAGAAGTCTTGGATCAAATCTAAAGCATCCCTCTGGCCACCCTTGGAGCTCTGCAAGAGACTTCCTTTTTTATAGATACAACAACTTTTGCTCTGCTTTTCATTATTGACTGGACATTTTTCTTGTGTGGATTATAGGGGAAAAAGATAAGCCAATACTAATTAGTTTTTTTTATTATGTTTACATAAGTTGCCTTTTCACTGAAAAATAGGTATGAAAAAGTGTTGATGCTTTGATTTATATTGGTTTCTTAGTACAGTTTCAAAATTTTTGACAAACTTCAAATTATTTTTAAAACGAAGTGGCTCTCAACAATACCTAAACCTAAAAACATGTAAACCATGAACACATGCTTTTGAAATAATCCATAGCTTCAGTTTGCCTTTAAAAAAAACAAGATGAGAAATGACAACATTCATTGATATTGCTTTTGGGAAATTAAAGAAAATGCATTATTGGTTTTCACAGTCATGCACCCAGAGATAACAATCACTATTGTATCACTTGTTTTCCCTGCGACCGTATTATGTCGTATCCCAGGCTGTGATGTGACAAATGACCTAATATCTGTTTTTGGTCTCATCCTAACAGTTACTTGTCATGCCGTTCATACGAGTGTGTTTGGTAGGTACTAGGAATTTTGAATTCTAAATTAACACCTTTAATTCACTTAGCACAGAACCGCAGTGTCATTATTGTACGTGTTGTTTTTCAGAGATTACAACCCGTTAGTTCTCGCCTTCCTCGCTCGCTCCCCAGGTCTTTTCACTTTCAGAATCTTTCTGAACCGCCACCCTACTGTGCTAATCTTCCTCAGTTTCAATTATTCCATTTAGTTTGTTGCCTGTGTGTTCTTTCTTGATGAGCTGCATCGCATGTTGCATCCTCGACTTAAATCACTCATTAACACATTTCAGGTGTGTGTTCCTGACTCGGTGTCAGACGGGAGTGCTGGTGGCTAAGAATCCGCAACATAAGCTGTGGTAACTTGGGAGAGGCAGCTGACACCAGTCTTACTGTAGCCAGATGGCCATTTAGAAAAAAATCTAAATACATAAAACATCACCATATGACACCATGTCTCCATGTTGCGCGGCCAAAGTGTGCATACATGCAGCACAAAGTCTAATCTGAAACCGACAATGAGGGAGAGGTCAACGGAAGTGTAGTAAAAAGAGCTGGACCATAACTAAAAGCATAAAGTAATGGCAAATACTACTAAAAACTAATATCCTGTTATCAAACTGGAAATATTATTATATACATATTTAGTATCTTAATTTTTCTTACACCACAAACAAAAGTGAGGTAGTTTTGAGCTGAAAATTATGAAAAAACACTTGAAAAAAAGAGATTGTAAGAAAGTTTAATAAAGTTGCCTTCAGAAAGGAAATGACTGCCTGTGGGAATAGAGTCTTCATGAGTAAATTGCTCTCTAGTGCCTACAGTAGTGTTTATGGGCAAGTAGAGAAGAAGTTTCTTCCATGTTTATGACCCTGTCATGACACTGTCAAAGCCTTGAAATCAGGAGAGGGTTAACAATGTGATCTACAGCAACTCTGAAAATGTGTTACATTAGGCTGTTGTCAACAGTAGAAAATCAACCAGTAGAAGTAATATTGGATTCATGGAGGAACTCAAATGTATTTACACAGGTTGATTTAAATATGTGTGAATATCTAAATTCACTCTAACAAATGCCTTCAAAGGGATACATTGGTAGAATAACTTATCATTCGGTAACTGTACTTTCCACAGTATTTCCTATAGCGTTGGTTCACTTTCTATGTGAACTAGTTCATAGTTCAGTTCACCAACTTTACGTATGTGGTGTTGAATTAGATCCCACAAACACATTTGTTTTCAGGCCTCTGGGTCACCTTGACCCTGAGATAAGTGAAACGTTAACGAAGTAGATCTTTAGTGAAGGTCAAGGGTCAAGGTAAAGGGACCAAAAAAAACAAGATGGCAACATGCACAACCAAATGTTGAAACTTAAAACACTTAAACTTGACAAAAAGGGTTTGACATATTAACTGGGAATAAGATTGAAAGTACAAGAAAATAAGAAAATAATTCAGCTTCGACTGCAGCACGGTTAAATAGCGGAGAATTCCATAAGGTTTTGTGGGTCCTTGCAGCATGAAGATTTTCAGGCCTCCATACATTGGTGTTAATTATTCACTGAAACCGTTATCAAACACAAACGATCTTCAAATCCACACATCTCCTCAAATGAAATATATTGCATTCATCCCCTGGCTCGCCTTAAAGAGATAAGTGATTGTGGTGGAGATAGAATGCATGGTCTCACTTGGATTTAGTTTCCACAAGCAACACCGTCATCCACGTCATTTTGACATTAACATATAAGGATCACTGCAGAAATCCAATTCATATTCAGAATCTGCTTCATTCCTCTTCTCCCTTTAGGGGTCACCACAGCAAAATTACTTTCTGTCTCTATCTCTCATTCAATCACATCTTTCCTTTTCCCACCAACCACCTACCTGTCCTCCCCCCTCAGTACAAGAGGATGGACTGGCAGGCTTTTAATGGGTTTTAGATTCTCCTTCTGTGGCCGGAGGATGAATGGTTTCATTACACTGACAAGTTCTAGGGCAGTCTCTTACTTGTTCAGTTGACTCTCCTTAATAGCCACAGTATTTACATGCCCAGAGAAGAACTCGGTTCTCTAGCTTTAATGAAAAAGGTAGCGGAATTTGAACTTCCAATTTGTATACGTTCATTAGTCTCAGAGGCAGAAAAAGACAAAAGCAACTTATCTTTTATTTAGCTCACGGCTCTTAATAGGCTCCACTGTCTTGCAAATTCCGTTTTTTTTCCTCAAAGGTTTCTCCTAATAATTGCTGGCGTTTTTCATGTCCTGTAATTTGGAAAGCAAGCTAACTTCAGCCATCATAAGGGAGATTAAATATTGAGAGCAATGGAAAGTAAAGAGGCTTATGAATGAATGACTGGAGCTATTAGCGCTGTAATTAGATTTGGGGAACGGGCGCTGCTGCATGGTGAGATGTGTTCCGAGGTGGAGTGGGGGTGCTTGGCTGCATGCTTATCATTCACTAGATATCCTGTAAGTGTCAGGACAGTTGAAAGAGAAGGGTGAGTCTGCGCCATCATCCAAAGCAGCTCTACTGCATGCGGCTGTGAAGTTATTTTAAGTTGTTTTTGTAATCTTTTTCATCTGAGAGGGTGGGTATGTAAAAATGAAAATACAATTACAAAGATTTTATTCATTTAATCAGTTCTGGCAGAATAAAATGCTATTAAATGTAAGCTATTACAGCTCACACTCTAACTAGTTATATTACCTGTGTGAAGATTACCATCCCTGAGGGAGAAGAGCTAATTTAGTCTCACAATTAGTTTCATTGAGAACAACTTTCGCCAGTTAAAACCCTAAACTTCCTCTGTATTCCCTCAAAATAAAAAAAAAATCAGATAGTCACTTCCATTCTATGTTTTGTCCCAAACAACTGGCTATTAAAGCCAATTTTGACATTTCAATTTAAAATGTGAAAAATAAATATCAAAACAACAGACAGACAGTTTTTGTTTGCCCTCTCAGGCAACTAGACACCAATGTCTGCACTAGCTATTCAACACCCTTAACTTGTATGTGTTGAAGCGGAAATGTGTTTATGGAAGATGTTCTCTGTTATACTGACTTGTGTTGATTTGGAAAAAAAGAATGCTGTCACTATGACATGAACTGAGATAAAGTGTTCTATTTTATTTCTGACTTATTAGAGGTTTAGGGACAGAGATGTCCAGTGGAAATGTACGTTTTTAATGTAGAGGCTGGTGCTCAGGTTAATCTTCGTCCAAAGATTACATGCTTGAAAACATCCAAATACCTACCTAGTGGCTCTCGTCTAAAATGTTATCCTGTATCAAAGCCTCAACAAGAAGAAGTGTTCCTGAAAAAAATGTAGAAATCTATTTTCTAAGCTTGTTGCAGCAAAAAAAAGAAATTTGCGTACTGACTCTTGCAATGTGTATCAATGATTAGACTGATACACCACATTTGGATGTTTTTAAATGTGAAATTTTAGGGGAAAAATGAAGAAAGTAAGCATCAATGCTACTTTAAAATGGACATACATTTTTGCCTTCATCTCTAAAAAGGATTACTCTGAAAATAATCCCAACCCTTAGTTGACATGAGGGTAAGTAGAAAACGAGTGAAGTTTGAATTCATGGTGAACTATCACTTTAAATTCAGTTACTCTAATCTGAATTAGTCACCCATTTTGTGAGCTCACCGCCCATTGAGCCCATCGTAACTCCACATATAAATGAATTGATGTACTCTTGTCATTTTAATAGTGTTGGGATTATAACAATATTGTAATGATGATGATGTGATGCAACAAAACCAAGGCATCCTTTTATGAAACCCCCTTTTTCGGTCAAATCAAATGCTGCACTTGATTCCATTCTTATCAAATCAATCTAACAACTTAAACAGTAATCGCTGCTCAGGAATATGGAGTGAGATTACTGCCAGCGGTTTGAGTGAGTGAGTGAGTGAGTTGTTGTACACTCAATTTTTTTTTTTTGTGCAAAGTCTTTCTGCTGCGCGCTCAACCAGTCATACACGCACTCTAGCTGTCATACATTGCTCGCAACACGAGTCTTGTGCACTTAACATAAATGCACGTTATATGTTTTCCACGAAGACAGCCAATCAGATATCTTCTGCTTGAAGCCTTCTTGCTGCAACTCATCTTAAACTAGTTTATTAAAATAAATTAAAATGTTTATTAAAATAGCGCAAGAAAACAACCAAAGCAATACACAGCTCAAGTAAGTTATATTACTTAAAGTGTTTTTCATTTAGTGAGGTGTTACCTAAACATTAAATTATGTTGAAATGTTTAAATATTAAATATAAATATAGCGCACATGGCTGCACACGGTCCGTAAATATGTCTATATATTCTAAAATGTAAGTCTATGTATTCACAACATTGTTTTAAAGCATCTCTGGGAAATTTTGGGTACCTTAATGTTTGTTTTACTAAAATAACTAATTGTATAATAAATAATAACTTAAAACTAGTTGAATGACTCATATACCATGACTTGAGGTGTTTTGTGTGATTTTTATTTTCACTGTAAAAGTTCTTGGGGATGGTGTGAACATGCTACATATCGGATTCCAGTATAAAAAGTTAAAGTCACGTTATTTACAAAGCCGTCATGATGTTAACTATCATAAACTATCTCTAATTTCTCTTTTTCAACAATAATGTCATAACAGGGCTTAACAGTTATCCACAATGACGATGCACTGGAGGACATATTGCCTAGCAGCAGTGACACCAGATTCCTGGCTGCAGACTCCACTGCATTGCTCCCCTGGAAAAATGGAATGTACATTATTACCATGGAGATTTCTACCATTTTACATCCCCTAGAAATTAAAACACACAAATGCAATATGGTCAAAATGGCTAGTTAAAAATTAATTAAAGTGTCTTGAAAGTGATTAAAACAATGTCCTTGAGTAGACTTACATTTTAGAATACATAGACATTTTAACGGACCGTGAGCAGTCATGTGCGCTATATTTATATTTATATTTATATTTAATATTTAAACATCTCAACATAATTTAATGTTTAGGTAACATCTCACTATATGAACAACACTTTAAGTAATATAACTTACTTGAGCTGTGTATTGCTTTGGTTGTTTTCTTGCACTATTTTAGTAAACATTTTAATTTCTTTTAATAAACTAGCTTAAGATGAGTTGCAGCAAGACCCGCCTTCTTCCCTCGGGTAGCTTCCTGTGATTGGTGGAGAAGGCCAACCAATGGCAGCAGAAGGCTTAAAGCTGCAGGTTTCTGATTAGCGTGATCTAACTTGCATTTATGTCGAGCGTGCAAGACTCGTGTTGTGAGCAGACAAATGTTGAGCGTGCAGCAGTGAAGTTGAGCGCGTGTATGACAGCTAGAGCGTGTGCGTATTACATGTTGAACACACGCGTACGACTGGTTGAGTGCGTGTGTATGACTGGTTGAGCGGGTGTGTGTGACTGGTTGAGCGCGCAGCAGTGATTTTGCGCATAAAAAAATGTTCTGAGTGTACAACAACCAAGACACACTGGCTCAACCCAGTGGCAGTTATCCCACTCCATACAGGAACTGCTGACTTATGGTGACCTCAACAATGTTATTAATGTATACACAAAGGACTAAGGGTTGGCCTGCAGTTAATTACCCAGAGACACAAATGGTTGTAATTGCTCTGGTTGCATTGACCTTTGACACTTTCAAGCTAGCAAAATAAATAGGCTGGATTGATGGTGATCCATACTTGAGATTAGGTCAATTGCCAATCTGTTCAAACAAACCATAACAGGTCATAAAAATATTTTATTTAAAATAGCTTGTTCTAAAAATACAATTGAACAACTTTTGAGAAAATAATAAAACGTTACGTCTTATGTCATAAACTGAGGTGGGCATTTATGATTCATAGCACAGCATGGATGGTGGCTGGTATCTTTTTTATTTTAATCAAGCGGTTTTGCTACTATATCAGTAACTACATGGAGACATATTTAATAGCTTATAGGTGTTCAAGAGCACTTCATGTACATATGAATGTGTTATCGTTCCATATAAATGTATTCGTAACCACTAGGCTATGGCGGTGCCTCAATTCACGTTCTTTTATCATTCCCACTACCAAACGTAACAGTTTAAAAGTACAAGAGTGGCACATTGAAACCCAGTTTTGTTTTGTTTTTGTCACTTTCTTGCTCTCCTGCATCTCTCTCTATACCCAGCTGAGCTGCACACACAGTGACATGATCACTTCAGAGTCTAGGAGATGGTGCCAAACATGCTTCCTTTCTGAAAAAGATTGAGACATGTTGGGAAAGAGAAAATTTTCATACATCTTAAAGATATATAAACAAATATAGCTGCCTGCATTTCCTCACTAATATGAAGCTGAGCTTCTTGTCTTCTTACAGGTCTACTGTAAGATTGATCAATATCTCAGGATATCGGATAGTGCAACATTGAAGTAGATTTTTATAAACTTGTTAATGGATTTTTTATTGGATGCTGTGTCATAATGCAGTGTTTTACCCTCTGCAGTATAATAACCCTGTCATCATTTTCAAACTGAGAGTGCCATCTAGTGGCCTTTCAAAAGTAAGACACTGCATCATGATTCAGCATTAAACAATTGACGATGAATCATGATGCCTCATCAACCCATCATTAGTTTAAACTACGATGTAACAGTGAGATTTATTGGCGGTCCGTCAATTGTTAGTTAATTTAGCATTGGGATAGCAGCCAGCTTTTATAGGAGTTGTTAGGGGTTCTATCTATACCACTATTTAAATAGAGACTGAAACCAACAGTGTACAGGTTGAAAATATGAATAATTCTCTCAGATCTCATTAGTTGTAACACACATTTAAAACGTCAAGAATCACACCTAGCTGACTGAATTATAAATAATAAAACACAAGGGGTTTTTCCAACTATTAAAAAAAGACATTCTTTTTTCACACAAACATGTCCTTTTTATCTTAAGGTGGACACCATGAGGGGGGAGAAAAAATAAGGAACATCGTGTAACTTGAAGCAAAAGAACATTTGTCTTCCAGCAGCGAGAGTGTCTCTCTGGTTTGATCCCTGCCCCCAGTATAAACTATGTAAAAAACATCCGTTGGCAACTCATGAAGCATCAACGGCTTTCATAAAGCGGGTTGCCATGGTAACCCCGAACAGCAAAACGCACTTAAAAGTCTTGCTCTTTTTTGCATATTCATCTCAGATAAACAGGAAGACATACAGACATGATTATATCAGACATTATTTATTGCCATGGTGTGTTATCAAAACACAGGGTGGAAAAAATGATGCATTAGATTTGTCTCTTCGTCTCTCATACGAATGGCTTTTTGAAAATGAAGCCACAAACTTGTAGTTACTTTTCTGAGCTCAGTTGTAGTAAAGGCCGTCTAGTGATTTTTCTGTTCTTATTACCCACTTAAGATATGTGATCTTATGCCAGTCCCATCGTTTCCCGCTATGCCATTTTTCTTATCCAGATTTTCAATCAAAATGACAATTTGCAGAAACAAGACTAAGAGACGAGGGAGTCTCATGTTACTTGGCCTTTGATTGCCTGTGACCTACAAAGGACATGTCCCTGTTAAAAATATTTTTTAACTGGAAGCAGTTCACTATCACTGTATCAGTATCTGACCTCAGTCCAAATCTGTGACACCTCTTCTCAATTGTCTCCCTTTAATTTGCCAATGTCTATCTAGCTGATAAGGGGTGTTTGGAGCAGCACAGAGGAAGGTCAGATGAGGTAAAATAAGGGGGAAGCATTTAAGCCAAGAGAGCGAAATCTAATCAATATGAAACCATTATCTCATTAGACTGAGGTTACCAACAATGCTACGTTTCTTTTGAACATGCTTTTCCTGAATTGAACGGTCTCTGAAAACAATTTACAAAAGTCATACTTAGACGTAAACATGTGGCATCAGGATCAGCATCTAAGTATGTGTGAGTCAGTCTTTTTTGTCTCCCAAGAGTCAACAGGTCATGAATAGGGAGGCTATGCATTTCTTTCAGCGGTGTTGCAGCGGAGCACAACACAGAATATTAACTACTGGAAGCCTGAGTGTGTGGGTGTGTGTAGGGAAGCCAGTCCGCATTGTACCGAGTGCAGGCATGTGCATCCAAGGATTGAGCTCCCCTGGGCACTGCAGCAGAGGGAAGTAGAAGGGTCCGTACTGCCACAGTCACTATGACACATGAAGGAATAAAAGAGAATTTAGTCCTCTCTATTCCTCGGGGGCTGTAGATGTGATTGGGTAACTGTCACTCCCTTCATGGATGTTGGTATAATTTATGTTCAATCTTTTATTGAGTTGCTCAAAAGGTCTTCAGAAGACGGATGTAAAAAAGTGACTCGATGAAGTAGCCTATTGCAATCATTGGTGGGATTTAATAATGGATAGGTCTTGTTAGCCTGACATTCAGCTCAAAAAAACTAAGTATTGCTTTTGTCAGAATGATTTAAATGCATATAAACACTATAGACCAGTTTTTGGTAGAACCTAACTGGATAATGTGTGTAATTGCTTGATCAATCCTATGTTTAACCTGTTAGCTAGACTAAAATCTGATTCTAGGTTCTGTACAGGGATTAACTTCTGCCTTTTGCTCTCAACTTTATACACATGAAAAATCAATTTTGTTCAGCCATTTCATTTTTTTCCTCTGATCTTTTCAATCTACAATACTAATAATATGCCCTTTTGTGGATTTTAAATATTTAGTTCCTGCCATCTTCAGATATTTAAATTTATAGATGAGCTAGTTAGCTCCTAATTAAAAATAAAAAAAACAGGATGGGATGTAAATTTCTGTGCAAGTACATACTAGTACAAGAGAGAAATGGTAACAGTGTGGGTGAATATTGGATAGTAAGTTGGTAAGTCAAATTTGGAACGCATCGTCAGGAGTGTTCCTCTGGCTCATTGGGTGTTTCGGCCTTTATCAACGGATACCCTCACCAGAGGGTGCCAGCTACATGCTGATCAGGCCCAAGCTTATGTTCCATGCCCAATCAGTCAGCTAACTTGCTTTGTTGTTATGTGGCAAGCATCTCTGGTGATGTATGGCTTACTAGCTGGGGGCCCAAGAGGGGTCGTTCCTCTTCAGCCAAAGCCATTGGCTGCTCCTCTCTGCTGCTTCTGATGCAGTTTTGATGGCTGCACGTTGGCTCTGGCCCCTGGTTCCCAAGTCCCCTAGCAGCTTGGTGGTAGATGTTGCCACAAACCCCCTGCATCCGACCTCCACTGGGCGGACTTCTTTGTTCCAGCCGAGATGTCTTGCTTCAGCAGCTAGCTCTGCATAGCGCATATGTTTCGCCCATGGAGTCCTCCCAGGGTACGGTGAGCTCAATGATGTAAACCTTCTTCAGAGAAGGAGACCAGAGCACCATGTCAGGTCTCAGGGTGTTGTTGGCTTCTGCTACCTCTCTCTCTGATGCTGTAGGGTTGCCCCTAGCCCCTTTAAAATAAAGTAAATTGTTCATTAGGGGTTAGAATAAAGTTCTACTTAACCTAACCTAACCTAGAACATTCCGTGATGAAAATTCCCCATAATGTCAGCATTTCTGAGAGCTGATGTTGCCTCTTCCACTGCCCTTGCTGGTTTCCACTTGCGGCCAGTGACCAAGGTTGGTGCATTCTCCCTCATCACAAAATCTTTGGACTCGTTCAGTGTCATCTGGAGTCCTGTTTTTACGCACTTGAACCTCTGTGAGACTGGTGAGGGACAGCTTGAGGAAACCGTCCTCACCGGTTGTGAGGCAGTGTGGAACCCCAAGCCAGCTTTCAATGTAGGCTGTGACTCCTCTTCCCAGCTTCTCTACTTTTGAGATCGGGACCTCATAGATTGCAAGGGGCTACAGCACCAAGGAGAGATGACTAAAATGGAAACACCAGGTCCTTAACTTCCCAGGAAGATGGATGTTGATAGCCTATAGTCCAGTATTGATGCCCTTGCGCAGTTGTTTCACCTGGTTTTCGAGGCTTGCATTGTAGCACCTTCCGAGGCTTTCCATAGGCTGTTCTGATACCTCAGCGATTGGGTCATCACTGATGAATAACTTCAAGTCAAAGAGCTTTAACAACTTCAACAACTCAACACCACGGAAATGCTACGAGACTTGGCTTCATGCGGGTTGAACTGATGTTCTCCTCCAGTTTTCCGAACAGTCTCCTGTTGCATGGGACAGTGGTAGTCAAGGTGGTAATGTCATCCATATAGGCTCTGAGTGGAGGGAGGCATAGACCAGAGCCAGCTCTTAATCCACCTACCACCCATTTTGAGACTCGAATGATGATCTCTATCGCCATATTGAATGCCAGTGGAGAGATAGTGCATCCATTCATAATGCCCACCTACAGGCACTGCCATGGGGTAATAAATTCAGGCGTTTTAAAAACTCAGAATTGCAGTTCCAGAGTAGGCTTTAAGAAAGTTAAAGGCAGTCTACATGAGCTTTTTCTCCAGCTTTGCTGTTTGGATCTGATGCCAGATCATGCTGGCATGTTCTAGGCATCCATAGAAGCCTGATATCCCAACTTTCTATAAGAATGGTACCATGTACTCATTGCTGAGCGGATATTCGGCCATCCGCAAGCATCTTTGGAGATGTATGGCTTGCTAGCTGGGGGCCCAAGAGGGGTCCTTCCTCTCCACCCAAAGCCACTGGCTGCTCCTCTCTGCTGCTTCTGAAGCAGTTCTGATGGCTGCACGTTGGCTCTGGCCCCTGATTCCCAAGTCCCCTAGCAGCTTGGTGGTAGATGTTTCCACAAACCCCCTGCTCGTGCTTCTGAAACTAGCTCGGCATAGCGCAGATGTTTTCGCTTGTATGCCTCGTCCATGGAGTCCTCCCAGGGTACGGTGAGCTCAATGATGTAAACCTTCTTCAAAGAAGGGGACCAGAGCACCACGTCAGGTCTCAGGGTGGTGGTGGCTACCTCTAGTGGGAACACCAGCTGCATGCCAATGTCCAACAGGAGTTTCCAGTCTCATGCTAGGCACAGCAGGTCTCTCTCTGATGCTTTAGGGTTGCTCCTGGCAGCTGTAGCCCGTTCACAGATAAAGTTAATTGTTTGTGAGGGGTTAGATATTGGCAGTAACATTTATTGGTTTGGAGGAGCAAGATTAGTGTCACAGAACAGTTGGAGCTAGCATAAGCAGTGTTTGGATTAGCTGACTAACACAAATCCCCTCTTCTAGATATGTTTAATTTTATAATACCTGCCCGCTGGTTGTCTCAAAATCTAAGTAGATTAATGTTTATATTAATGTTCAACTTTTGGAGATATGTTTTAATAAAATAATGAACAGAGATTATTACTGTAAAATGGATTTTGAAGAAAACAAATTCAACTGAATTTTTTTGTAAAGAAGGACAGCATATGGTTATAAATCTGGATGGGGCCTCTATAATGATAAGAGAGTAATCATGAATTATTCTTGCGACTTTGTCACTTCATATCAGAACAAATGTCTATCTCTTTGTACATAATTGTATTTTGATCTCACATACAAAGTCTATTACAGTAGTAGTTATACTATTAAAAAAGGTGACAAATCCTAAATAGTCTGCTTCTATTTTGAATAACAAAGCGATGACAAATTGAGTCTTCTTGACATGAAGTAAAACTATGGCAATAGCTTGTTCCCCTATGAAAATATGTAGCAGAACAAAAATATCACAGTCCGGAAATCCTCACAATCAGCCGGTGCCACCCATCATCCGAGATAGGTCATTACTAAAGCTATTTTCAATCAAGACCACTGGGAGAAACCCCACTTTGTGGCTTAATTGAGCTATTTCCTCAGTCTTGATTGTGTGCATTAAAACATAGTCAATTATATTGTGTGCTTTACTGATATCTTTAACTCAAGCCGGCTGTTAATCTGCCTGCAGGTCATACTGCTAATACAACAAATAATGGAATTACCGAATGAGTTCTCTGCACAGTTAAATGTTCATTTTAAAGTATTTACCATCACACTGGGAATCAGATGGAAGATCAAATTCACAAGATGCATCTTCTCCTTGAGTGGAAAGCATTATGATGCAGGTAAGGGAATCACAGTATGAGCAGGGCATCTCTCTTCAATTTGCACTCCACTTCATGCCATTTATCCATCACTACTTATGTTGAGAAGCTGCAAACCATCCAGATCAAGCTGTTTTATTGCAGCAATTTGATCTAATGGGTTTAAAATTTGCATTCATGTTTTCAAAATGCTGCATCTGTTATGGCATGGGTTAGGCTAAACGTCCTACTGGAATGAAAAATGCCTCAGAAAACAGATATACAAGGTATGTTTTCTTGTTCTTTCTTTCATTCTTTTTGTTAACCACATGGTGATAAGTAAATTTCAACCTTTAACACATGGTATTCTAAAGTCTAGTTTCAGTTAAAGACAAATGTTTTTTTTGCCGTATCTCTCAGTTTATAATACTATTTCAAGGCGATGGTAGATTCTTGTGGATTGAATTTACACACAATAGGTAAGAAAGTTGAAGAGTTGCTGACAAGGGATTATTTAGTGAAATCTAACCAGCTTTGTGATTCTGCACTTTATTTGTTTACAGCTAGTTAATCCTTTTCAATTTATTTGAGAAACAATATAAAATTATTTTTTGAAGAAATACATGTTGAATAATTTATTATTCATCTACATATATATTTCTAGATGGAATATCCTCTAACTTAAGCTTCTGCCCTACTTACAGCTTGGGTTTATTCTTTTAAAGACTATTCTTTTCTATGAATAAATATAGTGTGGTGTTTGATGACACCATATGGAATATGGCAAGTATGCTAAACATTAGATGCTTATGCTGTTTATAATTTGTTTGGTTCTCCATTAATACCAGATAATAACCTTCATTTGGACTCATGGTCAGATGTTCTATCTTCCAAATTTTTGCGCATTTTTCTTGAATTCACAAAATGTCCTAAACTCTTTGTTTTTTTGGAATTTATATCTTGTTTACCATAACCCCACCCACTCTGCTTGAATTGGTCAAACATTGCGGTTTGTCACTGTCCGTCATCAATCCCAGAAATCTCCACCTCTAAGGGACTCATTGTATAAACACAGTGAAGTGTGATCACAGCTGGCTGGAAGAGCAGTCCATTATGACTTAAAAATAAGCTTTGCTCCTCCTGCAACAGCGAAGAATGATCTGCTTTGTTTATACAAGTCTCTTGGAAGTCATGACTTAGACATTGCCGTATGACACTATGAAAAAGTTTTTTCAGTGGGTAGGGCTTAAGGGCATTTTGCTATGTAAATATTTCAATTAAAATACATTTTGCACAAACAGACACATACTGATGAGTACAATAGATGTTCAAGATCAATTTAAGTGACATTTAAATCAACACATTTGTTGCACTTTAAGTTAACATCTCACTTTTTTAGAATTAATAAGCCTTTTAAAACAACTTCACATTCCATGGTTCACCCCCGTGTGTGTGTTGCAACTTCTTCAAATATGTCATGAACATCAACAGGTATTGACCAATAATCATGAAACTTGCATGTTTGCCATGTAACCATAATTTCCCAAACTCTGTAGTTAATTAATCTTGAAATATTTGATTTGATTTTTATGTTGCAAAAAGTACCATTGGAACATGATGATGTTTTTTCCCACCTCTTCTGTGGTCTGAATGTCAACGTTAATCGGTGAATATTAATGTAGCCTGCAGCGACTGATGCCACAGGATAGCTGATTGCAATGGTATCAAGGAAAAGGTCATTGACTAAGCTTTAAATGATAATATTTTGCTGCAACATATACAATTTTTATGGATAAATGCAACAGTGGTTCATGTTGAGTTGCGCTATACAGAACAATATGCAGATGGAAATCAGTTGATCAGTAATCTTGACTGATTACTTTGGACAGGTCAGTGTTGCGACATCTGAGCCAAGCTGACATTTGGCGAGAAGAGGGGACATTCTAGATAGTGCATTATTCTATTATGGGACCGACAGAGGTCACATTGTGTTTCTCCCCAAGGATATTTGAGCCAACTTATTTCAAGGTCAGCTGTTTTTTATTGCGATTTACTTTTGACGTGCATCATGATCATTTGAAGAACATTAACTGCAGATGCTGTCATTTCTGGCTACAACATTTGCCCACATCAGTCAGTTGTAAGTTTTCAAGTTGTTGTTTTTCTTAAATATTGTATAAAATAATCGTATTCCCTAATTAACCAATCTATATTAGGATCAGTGTTTTAAGGTGAATGATTGTTATCATAGTTGTAAGACAATGGTTCAGTCTAGGATATAAGATCGATACTGTGAGATGATTTGGTCATACTGTGACAGTTGTGGCCGGCAAAATACCATCATTCTGTCTGTTAAAGTTTTGTGATCCAGGAGGGCATCTGCTTTCATGTGACATGTTTTCATCTGCAACACTATGCAGCACTAGTGTGGGTTGCCCAAGATCAAATGCGGCAGTTCATGTTGTATCATGATACAGTTTAAAAGGCCACAAGATGGCACTCTCAGTGAAAACTCTGCCAGGTTTCGTTGAACTAATAAAACACAGCAAACATTATGAAGAAGAAAATGTCATCTAGTGGTTTTTCAAAATCAAGACACTGTATCATGATACAGCAGGTACTTTCATGAGGCCTCATTAAACTATAACTAACTTTGCAACACCATCTTACGTACTAGATTTACTCACTAGCACATATATGTTGCATCATAATTAAAACATTTTTTGGAACAGCAGCACATATCTATACCTGCCATTTAATTTAAGGAAGGTGAATATTAGGTTAACCCCAGTAAGTGTCTCCAGTGTGTCCTGGTATTACCCGTGTTGTGGAAAATAGCCGAAAAACTAAGCAGCAAGACTTCTGGGAGCCATCATTATCAGAATTCAATGCCACCTCATCCGATTCCTTTATGCGTAGGATTGCCACGTATTAGGTATTAAGTAATCCATTCCTTTTTAGAGTTATAGGCAAAAACGTAAATGCATTTTAACGTAGCAATTGGAGCTTAGTGGTTTTTGTCTTATTTTCATCACTTAAAAACACCCAAATAACTGCATACTGCTCGTTTTTAACGTCCTTCTTGTATTGTATTGTGTGTGTTAAATTGTTCAGGAAAAACTTAAATAAAAATCCTACTTACAGTAGGTTGGTCAATGCAAACTCCCTAAATAATTTTGAAGTTTTAAGGTCTCACATGGTTTTTAAGCAAACACGATAAACAGTAAAATGGATAAATTATATTAAATCCTATGTCCTTTCGTTGTCTTGGTCGATAAAATGGCACCAAGCCTTTAGGGTTTTTGTATTGATCTTAATTTATATGACAAAGTCTCTGCCAGTTAATCGAAACAGACCATGTTTCCAAAATCCCTCACAGATTCAGGACAAAAAAATACAACCTGTGGCATATATTGTGACTGAAGATTATTAAATAACAACCATTTGAATTAATAGTTATTTAATTAAATCATATACGTATATTCTGTCAATGTGACCTAAAACACTTTGAATTGTGTCATTTTTAAGAAAACCGTAATCAATGCCAAACATTGAATGCATCAAAGATTCACACAGAAGTAAGTTATGCTACAAAACCAGAATGCGAAATAGCTGGAAAAGCATTGACATTTACCAGAGGGTTTCCTTAATCGAAGATGGTGTCATCCTATATATATATGACCTTTAATATAATCCCTGCATTGTGAGTCGGTTGTTTGCTGGCAGCAATGTCTGATATATCACAGGAAGTCAATGGCCAAAGTACATTTACATTTATGGATTTGGCTGACACTTTTCTCCAAAGCGACTGACAACAAGAGAGTGCTGTGCAGGTGGACTTCATAAAGATAAAACAGATACAATGTTTAAAATAATCCCTCAAATTGTACCTGCCAAAATTCAACCTCATTAGAGCAACAGCAAAAAATAGTTTGTCATGCTGAATCCCTCCTTTGCTATATCTATTAATCAGTGACCACTGTGATGGATCACAGCATAAACTGTCGTTGCAGAAAACTCTTGTCCGGAATCATTTATCTTGTCAAACCATATTACCAACCGAGGATCCCTATAGGCATATCCCCCGAAGGCCGTTCTTCTTCAACTGTGACCTCCCATGTCCACATGAAAGCTGGAAAATCATGTCTAGAGGCATCAAAACTCAAATAAAGCTGCTGGGAAAGACTTGTTCTTCTTTACCTAACACACAATGAACGTCATCCATGATCATGAGCTCTGTTTTGTGCAAAGATGCTGAGGTTTATTTGGTAGTGTTTAGGAGATAAGAAATGAGTAAATCAGGGATTAAGTAGACAAAGTTGGGGATGGGGGGGTGGGGTCGTTTCGACTTGGACTAAAATGCATAGTAGACCATGTACCGTCTAAGTAAATGAAGAAGAGTAAAAGCACCCAATTAGGCTCATATATGTGAGAAGAGTATTAGAGACTAGTATTACTACTAATCTTGCTGGAAATGGTGCAAGACCAAGAAAGGAAAATGAGAAGCTGTCTTTTGTTCTACATCTGAAATTCTCAGACATGAAAGTGAGCTGTGAAATGTATGTCACCCTTGTTACCTAAAAGGTCTTCACATTCTGACACATTTATGAGCAGTTACTAATAGATTGAAGCCAACACTGCATTCATAGTGATATTTACATGAAGATATTATTAGAGTATATAAAGTCCTTGAACTTGAAAATTATTTTCCAATTTATACATTTTTTTCAGACAAATATTATTGATGCTAAAATACAAACTTTTTTCGATTCCCTTGTTTGTAAGTAAGTTTTACTTTTGAAGTGCCTTTCCCTTAAACAACAAAAAAAATACACAGTTAGAAATGTATACACATTTAAAAAATGTCAAGTCAACATGGAGGCAAACATAGCAGCACCAATATTTTTGAGCCTGCTCAAATGATAGATGTTTCTTGAAGGAGTCAGTAGATCCATCAAATGCAGAGGGAGAGGAAGATCATTCCAATGCTTAGCGGAAAACAGCCTGGAAGGATTTCTCTCCTCTGGTCTGAAAGTTGTGTCTTGTCTAGTCTTAATAATCTGTTTTTGTATTGTATTGTGTTAAGGCTAATTATGATGGGATGGATGAAGGAAAAGAAAAAACAATAGAAATGTTACCAAAATAAGGGTATCAAGAACCTTGTACTCTTTATCTCAGGAGGATAGAATTATTCTTCTTCTGAATATCCTTCACACAATGTTAAATTCTTCCAAATGTATTTTCTGGTACAGTACAAATCATAAGAACATCAACAAATATTACCCATCAAGTCTTTAAAGATCAATACAACAGCGTGAGCAAGTGCATTTGTGGTTTAGAATGTTTTTCAGGGGTGAGGGGGGGGGGGGACTGTAAGCACAACTATCTCGCAAGAAAGACGGCAAGTTTGCATATTGAAGCAAAGTACATCCTCTCTGTGTGAATTTTGATATTATCTGTGATGGTATTGGTTCACTCTGGCAGTACAAAAACATGCAGAGTCTGAGTGGATCCTCTAAATTGGTGTGTTTACAATAAGAAATTGACTTTTGCCCTAAGAAGATAGAAATACATGGTTGGCTTTGCTATATCTATCGATTGGTATTGTTTGAAGATTTTTTTTGTGACTAAACTCTGCGACCGATCTGTTTGGCAGTTGCGGAGACTAAAAATTGCTTGCGCTCTCTCCAGGGGAGATGTCTACTGTCAAGGTGACAACAGATTTGCACAGAGGACGCCAGGACTTCAATGAGGCGTCACCCTGGTGAAAGTGTTTGCCACATTTGGTCTTGGGAAGTCGAAGCAGTGAGGATGACATCTCCATCAGTGAAGCATGGTGACTGAAAAGTCGCCAAAAGGTATTCTCGATCAGATCTCAGAGACATTTCGGACACGTCTCACCAGACTCAAGTCACCGGTAGGTCGCAGAGTAGTCTCCAGACTGGTAAAATAAGCCCTTTATAATTGAAAATTTGGCTATGACCCAATCTACAGTTTTAGCCTCTTATGTAATCTGTGATGACCTTTTGAAAAAGGTTGAGTGACTGAGTTTGTTCCTCTTTTTTTCCCTATCAAATACCATGCTTCCTCTAAATCTGCTTATTATGCTCAGCACTAGAGCTGATTTTGGTTGAGTTAAAGTTCTCTTTCAACAGCTGATGTGGCTATTTGAGCAGTGACTGGGGATTGACCTTTCCATTTTTGCAACATGAACACAAGGAACATTTAAGCATACATTAGAAAATATATATTTTTTGCTTGTACCTTTTAATAAAAACATTTGTGTCCAATTTTTAGGAGGCATGACATTTCTCTCCAGTTATAACCTTTTCTCTCATGTCAATAGTTCTTATTAATATGAAATTGTTCTTCATGCTCTTTAAGCCTACTGACATTACACACACTTTTTTGTTTTTATCACCGAGTGGAGCTTTTTCTGTAAATGAGGCTTATTGATTTAAAGAGCAGAAGGGTAAAGGTAAGCCTGCCTCATAGATACAGCCGTAGTTAAAGGTGAGCCCAGGTTTGCTGTCAAGTCAGGCTAAGGTGAAGGTATTTAACCTTTTCTATTACTACAACTGTCACCGTTCACCTCGTAGATCAGAAAGCAAAGGTCAAGCAATGACTCCCCATTTTCTACCTGATCATCTGAATCATGTCGTCTGGCTAAAGTTCTAAACCAACATCGTCATCGTAAAAAAAAAAAAGTCTTCAATCCAAACAATAAACATTCTCGCCCTCGTTCTTGAACTCATCTCTGAGGGAAAAATAAAACAATATTACGTCCTTCAAAAACATTTTTGCTTCATGCAGCAAAAAACATTAACTTTGTTTTTGCACTTCCATCCAGCTCTTCATAGATGAATCAAATTCAAAAGGAAATGCTGAGCAAACACAATCACTGATGTGAAAGGAAGCAGCCAGGGGGCGGACCAGTGACAATATGAATGTGTCACAATCATTAGGGGATTTATTTTAAAGCAGCGGCTGACAGATGCCTTAATTTATCTCTGAAGATTAGTGGTGTCATGTGGAGCAGGTACACCTTGGGAAACAATTACAGTTACTCACCTTGAACCCTTCAGCTAGAATCTTGGCTTAAAGATTGCTGGAGAGGAACTATTTAGCTGAAAGTCTTATTTAGTTCTCCCCAAGTGCAAATGTTCGGTTCTGACATTTTAAATCAAGACAAAAACAGTGTACTTTTGGGAATATAAGGTATCACAGGATTTGTTTCCTTCAATTACGCCAGAAGACATAATTCTGAAAGCTATATACAGATACCTTTTATAAGTTATGTTTGTGGCAAACAATATTAATCTTTTATTGTTAATAAACATTTTGAAATCATGATGACTGCTAAATGTAAATTTAATATGTTCTTGTCTGGGGGCTTTTTTCCCCTCAAAATCATTTATATATAGAGTAGAAAAAGAAAGATGTCCCAAGTTTATATGTTAGAAATGTTAGCGTTATTACACTATGTTTGCAGAAATATTTACAACTATAGATTGTTGGCTTTTTGTGTGTGTGTTTAACAGATGAAGGCTGTTACCATTTCTCTACCAACTCATTAGAGTACATTTCCACTATTCATCTGCTCTTGAGATCAATTTCTTTATTTCATTTTTTAAATTTACCTTTTTATAAAAATGTTTTTATCTTGTGTATTTATCTTTTCATTTATACAGGTAGTTTAACTTTACACCACTACAGCTTTGAAATATAGATTTGTGTGTATGTTTTAATGTTAACAAAATGTACCAAAAAAGGTTTGTAGTTTACATTAAGAGATTCAATCCATATGCCAAGCCACTGTTGTATAGATTTATGGATGGGTACATTTACAAACCAAATAGCTTCTGAAGACAATGATCTTGTTTGAAGATATTTGGATGTCCAACATCTTTGTCACAAGTTAGGAAAATAAAAACTTGGCAGTTTTTATGATATTAAACCAAGAAGATATTTGCTGTTGCGGACCTCACCTTTTCCAGTTAGCTGAACTTTAAGCAAGAAGAACTTTAAGTAATTCATTAATGTTGGATGATTAGAAAACAAATAATACATTCTACATAGATTAAGCTAACATTCAAAAAATGGTAATATGTTTTAGTACAATTGTACATGTTGTCCAAGTTAATAATCCAAGAAGAGATTTAAGAATTCATGAGAACCTCGCTGTCCTGAGCAATTAGATTGTTGCTAAACTGATCTGACAAGAGAAACTTGCTCGATTCTTTTAATAAACAGATGAATAAATAAATGTAAAAATTGTTTTGTTTTTGTTTTTTTTATCTCAGATGTTGTTGACGGGTAATGGCTGCAGAGCTGGGGAAAGCTATTTAAACTCCATCCCTGTTAGACTGCTGTTTTTGATAAAAGAACGATTTCTGCTGAGCTGCAAGCATGCTTAGGTGTGCGTGCTGAGAACGAGGAAAGCTACAAAATCCAGATATGCCTGCACTGAAATAAAAATATATATTTAAAAACATATTTGTTTAATTTATGTTACTTGTGTGCCTCCCTGGTTAGAATCTATCTAACACAAGAAACACCAAGATCAACAAGAACCCTAAGACACAGAGACTGTTTAAGTAATATTATATTTAAATACATATGCTGTGCAATATAAGGTGTATAACAATTATTTATACAATAATAGACCCTTTTTAGACAATATTTCAATTGATCACACTTTAAAGCTCCCTTGTAAGTTGTGTTTGATTAAAAAATACATTTTGGAAAATTTGGTCGGCCTTTAAATTGATAATTAAAACACACAATATCATAGACTTAATTTAATTGTTAGCAAAAGGTCAAATGCAAAACAAAGGAATACATTAGACTGAATAAAATAATATTGTCCATGTGATAATGACATATTTTTCAAATAAAAACATCAAACATGATCACATACTCCAAAGGGTTCTCATTGATATACCAGCCATGTACCAGCAGCAGGGTTTTTGGCAGCTCATACTAATTGGCAAGTGACAGTAAGTCAGTGTGGTCCCATCTGACAGATAAACATCCAACACATGTTGTTGGAAATATGCTGTATATATATTAGTGATGGGTTGATGAGGCATCATGATACAGTGTCTTCATTTTGAAAGGCCACTAGATGGCACTCTCCACAAATTAAAACACTGTATCATGATACCACGTTAAACAGCTGATGCTGCATCTAGGCCTCATTAACCCATCACTTAGGAACACAATTAACTTCAATATTAGTTTAGTTTAGTCTTAAGGAAAGAAACTTGGATTTTAAATATGATATCACTTCTCCTTACTGCTCACATTCTTCTCTTTTCTTCTTTCTTTGCATCGGACAGTTTTAGGAAGTCTCTCTTGGCGAGGCTGATGCCATGATCATGCCCAGGAGGAGTTTTACAGAAGGTCCACTGTTGAATCTGCACCTGTTTGAACTCTCCAGAAGGAGATGCAGCTCTGTTGGGTTTATTGCTCGACTCATCTGCAGAATCGAGGGACACAACAAGCAAGAAAGACTGAAACCTCATATTTACTACACAAACCACATTTCCTTTCCACTTGATTAGATCCCAACAGCACTTCTAGTCCAAGGAGACACAGATTCAATGACAGCGCGATTCTGGAAATAAACCAAGCAGAAGATGAAACCTGCTTCATTTCCCACCTGGAAGGCGAGCTGGGGGCTTGTACGTGAGCTTGTCACACTCCACCAGTCGACCATCAGAAGACTGAAGAGGTGATGCTGTTCTGTCAAAGAAGTTATTCACCTTCATGTAACATTTTGATGCAGAGAAGCTACCTTTGACTTTGTAGCTTTTAAGTATCATTAGAAATTGTCTTTAGTGATATTTAATTATTAAAACATGTTAAGCATAAAACCTTTCTGGATATTATCACATTGTGGTAATTTTATGATAGTTGACTCAAATTGTTCTAGATAATACTTATAGATAATATCCGGCGTTACCTAGATATTTTAAACACATACTTGAAAACCAAATTACAGAAAAAAAGAAATAGAAGGAGAATTTTGGGACTTGAAAATGCTGAAATGGGTTTAAATACTGGAAATTATTGGAATATATTTATTTTGTATTACATATGGTATCATTTCCTCGAAAAGGAAGTGTAATGTTTTACTTTTATTGTGGTTGTGTATCAGGGAATTAACTGCTGTACACTCTTGTGTTTCTTTGCTTATTTAAGGATTTTGGATTTTGCCCTTTGTGCTTATGCCTGAGTATTAAAGGTTGTCTTTTGAGAGTGTTATTGACCTCTGTTTTCTGTTTTAGTAGTGTAGACCAAATTGCATTGCCATATTAAAAACAAAAATATCCTGAGAAATTGATGTTGTAAATTACAGTTTACAATTACAATGACCAAGATGTGGATGATTCTTATAAGCTCTGTTATATTTTATACACATTCACAATTATGTATTTGCTTCATATGATTCACTGCTCGGAGACTGTCACTTGTCCACTCAAAATGTGCATTGTTTGTTGTTACTTAATAACATTTTCCACCTCAATATTCTCTGCTTAAGTCCTGTGGTCTCAGTGTCCCACTTTAATTTAAAACACAATGAGGAACATACATTATGATGTGTGCTCATTTTATTCACAAGGTCAAAGCCTATAGACTTTTCATTTATGGCAACTTTGTCCAGGGCAACTACCTGCAGAGGTGAGAGTGATTGCAAACCATATCTTCACCCGGCACTCGCTGGCTGACAATATGAAAGCCATTACGCTATACATAACCACATTAGGGAGCCACAAACACAATAAAAAGCAGAGCAAAGAGCATAAAACACAATGAGCAAATGAAAGTAGGAGGGGATGAGCAGGGTAAGGGGGTGTAAGGAGGGGTCTCTCTGGGAAGAAAACACAATTGGTTACAGTCAAACCCTTCAGAGAGAACTTCTACATTTCTTATTTTATTGAGGTCGTTTTTTATGAGGTGCACAACAAGGCTCGAGTTTGTCTGGAATGTCACATTTGTTTACTTTATCTGTGCTGAAAACCAAGTCATATTAAGAAGACGGACACTGTTATATGTATATATTTCCTTTTGTCCTAGTCGAGCTATTGTGAGCTGGTCTCTAGTGACCACTTAACATTAGAATGGCCCAAGAAAAGGAGAAATATTGTCCATGTTTTTGTCAGCCAATGCTTGGTGACACATTTAGGGTCAATTGAATTGTGTGTTGTGTTCAGATGAAAAACGTTCTGACCTCAATGTGATGAATCCTCTGGATTTCCACAGTTTGACATCTTGTCTCGCACATGCCAAAAGCGAATTCCAATTACTCCACCAAATCATCACAGGGTTTCAAATACATCTTAATACGAAACATAAGTAATAAATAATTTCAACAATTTCAGGCAAAGCATGGAATATTCAGTTTAGTTACCACACATTGGATACTTATATCATTAGATTCTGTCAAAGGTCACATTATTGGAATTGGAATTCTAGATACAATTAATCAATTTTTTTGTTTTGTAAGTAAGTAAGTAAAAGTTATTTGTAAAGTGCCTTTCCAGACCAGAACAATCAACAATCAAAAGCAATACACATTTAAAAATTTATAAACTCTTAAAGGCCAATACATAAGACAAACACAGGAGTCCCAGAAGATCAGGTTTTACTTTAGTCTTTTAGTCTTTAGTCTAAGAGAGAAATCTTCCAAGATGATAATGTCAGAAGAAATTGGGCTTTCTTTCTTGATTTTCCATCGTCTTCTAGGGATGGGTTCTGGAGGTATCCTAAAATGGGTCGTGAGCCACTCAGTTGGCTAAGAAGTGTTCGGCTATTTTGCCAAGAAAACGAATTAGAGTGGCTTGCATCCACAATATTCTCTTTACAACCTAAGGTTCATGAGCGACGGATCTTTGATGGATAGGTGATTTTAAAAGTTTATGTTTTGCTTAAGTATTTCTCTTCAGACCAATGAAGCTGCTGTAACTGAGGAAGTTGCACCACACCATTTTACCACCCAAAATATTCTTTAGCTGCTGTCCTCTGACATCTACATTTTCATATGGACCTAGAGAAATTGGTTATAGTATTTTCTTTAAGAACTAATTCTAAAACAAATACAATGTAGAGAGAAAGAATGGTCAAATACCATATGTGTAACAGCCAAACTATTTATTTTTGTCATCAATGTGGATATAAATTCCATTAATACATGGTATCTGCTGGTGTGGGAAACCCTGTGCTTGGAGCTATGTCAATGTTCACATTGCTGTTACTAATGAGAATGATGTGCTTTGGTTCTCACATTCCTGCGGGTGTGCAATTCCAGTCGTCATGACCATTAAGGAATTATATTTAATGGATGTACAGACGACAAGATTAACCATTAAAAAGTATGCCGTCATGCCAAGCATGACATTGATCCAAGACTCTCATATGTGCGTGCTTGGATGACAATGGAATTGTCACATTACTGTTCACCTGACATTTTGAATGATTCATTTATGAGTAATAATGAGAACTGAGTGTAATTAAGACCCACAAGATGATTAGTAGAAGCTCTATCTATTCACATTAAACGATGTGAATGTAATCTTTTTCAAATTTTGTACATGATACCAACAATAAAGTATTAATAATATTTTACAAGTCACCTTCCTGTAAGGTTTAATAAAGATATTATACAGTATTACACATAAATACAGTTGACTAATTGAGGCTGATTAAACTAGGATCCTGACCAAGTTACTACCCAGATAGGAGAGATTCAAGACTCTCCCACATAGACACAAAGTACAAGAACAGAAATTATTAACCTAATATTTTACCAAGTTAAAGAACATTGATATTAATCACATTTAAGTGTAAGGAAGCATGTCAACATTGGTATCATGTGTATTATTAAAGGAGCGGAACATTAATCACAGTCGATTATTCCTCTAAGACCACGGGCATAGACTGGATGAGAACCAAGTAGAGACCAGAACAATAGAACTTTGAGACCCAGACAACACCAAAAAGTGGTCTTAAACTACCACTCTAGCATTAGGGTTGGAAGTTTTCATGGTGGTGCACATAGTGTGTGAAATCTTTTCAAATTGCACAGGGAAATTTAGACAAACAGTTAGATAGGTTTTAAAATTTAATTCTGGCTTGATTACACGAGCCAGAATGTGTTATTATTAATATATTGTCATTTTTCCCTCCAAGGATAAGCAGAATGCATTTAAACACTTCATATTGCATTTCATTTCCGCAAACACACCAACAGCCACACACTATTTTGCTGCTCTAAAAACTTGTCTTCTTTCCTGATTATTGCTCTTCTAGTGATGGGTTGATAGGGCCTGATGATGCAGTGTCATAATCTTGAAGACTCTCTCTGAATTTTTATATTTTGGCTCTGATCTATTAACTGAATAAAACCTAGCCTAATTTTCAAACTGAACTGTCTACTGTGCTTTTGTGCTTTACAGTACTTCACCTCCAATGGCCCTTTTTGTTTTTGTCATTTTTTCATGATCGGATTTTAAGTCCTCTCCAATGGCCCATATAACGAAATGTAAAAATAACAGAAAATACTCAATACAATATAATTCAGAAAATTGGGTTTTTTATCCTTGCTGTTCGGGTTTTATGTAATCCGACCTTGAGTGCCAAGAAAGGCGCCTCAAAATAAAATGTATTTTTATTATTATTATTAATATATACTGCGTGTACATATATATGAATATGGCTGTCTTGACCACTACATCCTATTAATTATAAATACAGCATGAAGAAGATAATACTATTAGTTACCTGATATGTTTGTTTCATGGCAAGTTCGGAGAGATTTCAAACTTATTTTAGGGTTTCTTAAATAAAAGCTTGCAAGTTGTCTGCGACACCACAATGTGATAATGTCCAGAGCAACACCCCTTACCTGAAGCAGTGGGAAATTTTTGAAGGTTAAGGTCAACACAGGCAGCAGAATACTGAAGAGGACCTCAAAGCCGGGAATAGTCAATATTCCCTGAATCGACTTCACTGGCACAAAAGGAAAACGCTCCACTTCGGATTAGCCAGCTTCCAGCCAGTTACAAACTTCTGCTGTGAGTAGAGTCGATTCTAAAACGGGAGGAAGAAGCTCGGGCTTTGAACAATATATACACAAACACATGAATTCAATAAAGAATAAGAAACCATAGTTGGAAGGCGTATACTTCTACCGCTGATAATTCTACTACAGTTTCTTTTAAAGTTTAGCCCTTTGTGCATTCTTTGGTCATAAAAAAATTATAAAATGAGTCAAAAACTTTCTTCAAAGCCCGTCATTCAGAGAACAAAGTAGTAGTTAAAGGTTACTCTCTATTGCCTTATCCTTCTTCGTCCTTCATTAGTCTGTTGCAGCTCTTTGTTAAAGCCTGATAATGACGTTCCCTCATTTAAGTTCCCCCTCTTAAAATCCTCTGCGAGCTTTGAATTGTTGTAATTAGGGTGGAATTTGTGAGATCTCTTGTGTGTGACTGAGAATAGCTTAAGACTTTTTAATAGTGTCACGATGTGCTGCGAGAGAAGACATCCATCAATCAAAATATATAGAGGAGATCCGTGGTGATTCTCATATCCGGCACAGACGAGATCAAAACAGTCGCAATAAAAATGTTTAAATATCACCTCAACTGACTGTACTATTCAGGCTTGCTGCAGTACTTAATAAAGACTTTTAAAAAAGTTGGATGAAAGAACAAACAAACCAACCCCTGAAGACCAGCACACGTGAATGTGTCTAAGAGTTTTTTTTGTAAGAATAAACCCCTTTTTTCTGTTGGCAGGATAATGATTAATGACATTTTCGTGTAATTACTTTATAGGGCAACTAATGTGTTGATTTAAGTGTCTCTTAAATTGAACATCATGATGGACTTGCTGCATCTTGGAGCGGAAGACCTTAACATGGTTGCTCTTTAAACAGGAATACTATTTATTATAGCTTTTCTGGCTTTCTTAGCGTCATATAAGTGCAACTGAAATGTTTTCTTTTTTTTTCGTCGTACAGTTACTACAGAGTACATGTAGATTTGATTAAAAAATTAGGAAAATAAAAAACTGTCTCTGACCAACTTTTGTAAAGCTGTTTGGTGGTCACGTTACACTCAAAGACCCTTGGTTCTTTAATTTAAAATAAATACAAATAAATGACAAAACATGAAAAATGGAAACTAGTATGACAATAACAAAAAACAAGTATGATCAATTTAATTTAAGTTAGTTACAAAATAAAATGTTTTTTAATGAGTTTTAACAGCCCATTTATTGAAACCCCTTTTTTTTTTTAAAGCAATTGGTTATAGAGCAGAGACTGCCATCTAGTGAGCTATGAAAAGTCCACTAGATGTGACTCTGTTCAATTCTTGACTGATCTACTAAAAAAATGAAAATGGCCTCATTTCAGCTGAGAGTGCCATGAAGTGACCTTTCAAACTGTATCACGATTCAGCATTAGGTGCCTCATGAGAACACATCAACACATTACTACAGTATACTATTGACTTGTGTCTACTATGAGCAGTTTTTAATCCATTGCTAACAAGGAGATACAAAATGTAAAACATAATGTGAATTACATCATATACGTGTCAATATGTGTTTGCATTGTTTCTGATCTGAATTGTATTTAGCCGTTTGTTTTAACCTCCATGTTTAAATAAATGTGGATATTTGTATTGTAATGATTATTGTGGTAAAGTGGTCGAGGTTTTTGTCCTCTTTTGATATTAACTTTTAACCCCAAATGCATGTGTGATATTTAGAGAGAAAATAATTATACCAGACAAAATGAGTCTGACGAATCTTACCAGAAGACATTTGTCACTGTGAGTCAACAGTGACCTTCTGCTTGTCCCGACTCTCATCGGGGGAAAAATGAACACCAAAACCCATCCCAAATTGAGCCAATAATGAGTCTGTCTTGACAATTAACTGTCCTCCGGCATATTGTATTTATAATTACCCCGGGGTGGTGAAACAAACAATTAACCAGTCAGCAGAACAACCTAATTGGGATTAAAATTGGATATTACATCTATCATTTTTAGGCAAATGATTACTTAGGGCCACGGAGTAGCACTGGTGTGTTAATTTGGAAAATGAGGCATTTCAGCACTTATTACAGCGGGTCTTGGTAGGAACTGTGCTGGTGCAAAAACACACAGGCACAATTGAATGCGTGCAAAGGGAGTAGCGAGAGAGGCAGCTAGTGTGGTGAAAGGTTGTACACAGACCCCCCTTTGCTATCTTCAAAAAGGGAACTTGACATTTTAAGCTTCCTAAACCGTCTTTAGCTCGGTTAAGCAAGAGCTTTTTCAATGTGTGTTTATCGCACGGCTCAGCAGCAAGCTAACCTCATTAAAAGGTATAATAGTGGAGAGTCGTTCAGTGAATAGAAACAGGTACACTCAATTTGCTCCTTGTTGTTATCACTCTGATTTTCATCAGGTTTGTTTACCGATGACAAAAAGGCTCTCAGCTCCTCACCCTTTTTGTGCAAAAGTGCTGGAAGTCAACACCTTTTTGAAGCACCTTTCCACGACACCGCCGTTAATTAATATGATAAGTGAGTTTTGAGACCAAGGATTTTTTTTAACCTCTCAGTAAAATGCTAATTGAAAAAGCTTCATTAAAGCTTTTCAAGATTTTCCTTATGAATTCTGCAGACAATTCCACCTCTATTTTCTGTTTATTAAATATGCTGATTTGTCCATGGATGAAAGGCTGCGGGTCAGATTACGGCACAACCTGCGGAGGCCCCCAGCTACACAAACCCTTTTAAAAAACCATCAAAATGCAAATGAGATGGCGTTAGAGTGAATGTCTGGCCTGTTCGCGGAGTTTCCATATTAACTTCCAATTTGATCCCTCAGACGTTCCGTCGGCGACCAGATGCACCACGAGTGAAAAAAAGGGGGGATTACAGACGACGACATGAGCCTTTAAGGAGTGAAGAAAGTGCCGCGCTGCTTGTTTTCTAATTGCTGTCGTACAGTAGCCCCGCACGATCCATTTCAAACACCTGACATGAAAAGAGCAGATTGTCTCCGAGACAAGCGCAAGGCATCATTACGCGCAAAAAGCTTTGATCAAGCGAGTTCGCACCTAATTGCTAACGTTTACATTTGCACCTCGGACTACGCTGAAAGTTATGCAACGCTGTGCCGCTAATGAATCCTTGAAAATTGATGACTGCTCACGACAGCGTTTCAAAAGACACATGGCAGGGTCAAGGGTCTGCACAACGGGGAAGTCATTTAAATGAAGAATGATTATTCACCTAAAAGCAAAGCCCATAACTTGTAACGAATAGAAAGTCAGGGGCCAATGTATATTAAATAATGAATCCTGTGCTGCGATGTCAAATTTCAAAGTATTCAAAGACTTTCTTTAACTCCCCACTGTCTGAAATATATGTATTATACTGTATATGTGTGAATTAATGCATATTCAGAAAGTATATATCCTGGTGTAATAGTTTCAGGTGTCTTTTACCTCTTTTCTCAATCTTGTGTTTGTCAACACAAGTATGAATGAAATCAATCCAAACCTTTTGTATTTTCAGGGAAGGAGGAAGAATTGAGACTCAAAAATAGCCATGGATTTGGGAATAATTTCAGTGTTGTCAAACCTGTGTGGACTGCCTTTTTGGTCACAATTTCAGGACTAAACCCTTCTGCTGTACAGATATTTTTCTGGTCGAGGTTTCTGCCAGTTTTTTCTCGCCACTGTCCAGACTGTGATTCACTTCTTTTCTTTTCTCCTGTATAGCCTTACTTAAACTCTAATGTGTCTTGCATACATGTCTAACATTTTATTTAGTCACACTCAAAGTCAGTGTATTCCACATACTCGTGGAACCAGTTGTTTCTAGACCGGGGGTTAAAAACTTAACTGGCATAGGGGGTCACCCTGAACATTTGATTAACCTTATTTTATATTTTGTTGTGTTTATGTGTTTTTTCTGTGCATTTAGGCAATAATAGTCTAATTTTACTGTATGTTCCATCTTATCTATGTAATCAAATCTCTATAAATCTTTTGCTTTGCCTGCACAAAATAACTCATCGTGGAATATCATAGACAGACATCATACAAATAAGACTTTAAAGTCTAAATCATGCAGCAAGTTGATACTACTTGCACAAGTCCACAACTACAATTTCGACCTTTATTTAATTTGGATTATAACTGTCCGATTTAAAAAAAAAGAGGTTGCGGGAAACATGAAAGACTCCACTCAACCTGTAATTAGTATTGAACGAATCCAGGAATTATACGCTCGATCATGAAGGATTACCTCTTTCTTATCGTGATTTATTTCCACTTACATTATTGGAAGATTTGAATCTCTGTTGGCTTCTTTCCCCTTCATGAACTGGAGTAAAAAATAAAAAAAAGGTTGTGAGGTGCTCCTAATATCCTATTTTGTGGGAACATGTGGTTTGATTTCATATTGCAAAAAAAACAAAACAATTTGTATTTGAAAAATAAATGAATGGTGATTATTTGCTATTGTCTTTACCAATTCAGCTTTACTACATATGAATAGAGCTTTTGTTTATTAGCATAGTTTCACTAACCAGTCTCTTTATTAGCTCATATTTCTCTGCCAGGGTTTTTTAAGGACTTCACTCACACATCTCTCGGACACACGTACACACTGTAGATTATTTTGACTTCGTCCCCTCTGCACTTCCTTCCGGGAAAACTCTCAAACCACCAAGTGTGCTAATCCGTGGCTACAACCAGCGGCCAATAATACATGCATGGCTTCCTACTGGTTAAGACGAGTTCTGCAGAAGACAGCACTTTTTTTGGTGGGAAGCCAGCTGAGCAGTTTACCTTTAAACTACCTTGAAAAATGCTTGCGAGTTATTTTCAAGTCAAGAAATCAGCAGGGACTTGAATGGCTGAAAGCCCCAAAAAGGGGTGCAGACAGAATGACAAACACTTCTGCTGACATTTTAAAATTATAATGACGAGGTTTGGATAAAAGAAGGCATTGATGAGGCGAACACCGGATTTTCAGAAAGGATAAAAATGAAACAGGTGACTGCAGAATTAGGAAGTTGACTAGTTGCAAATAAGGTCGAATCAAATTTCAATTAATAGTTTTGCTTTCTTTTTTAATTTCATTTCAGTACCTCATGTTCATTCTAAAGCATACGTACATCATTAGATAACTTACTGTATTGATGAATTGTTTTATATGTGAAAAATAAAACGGTTTGACATTCAAACGTTTCAAAGTAATATTTATTGCAACATTATGAATTTACTTTCAACTTTAGAAATGAAATATCAAAAAGTGCTTTACAAACATTGTCGCAATGCAGACTCCAACAACTCGGCAACTTTCCAGAGGGTGAATATGCATTTTGGATGAATGTAAGCACTAACACGAGTCCAACGCTTCTAATATTCACAGTAGAATACAGCCCTGTGGCAAATCAAAGTGGACTCATCTTTTCTAAAAAGCTTCTGTATTTGACAGTTTATTACGAAACAATCGCACGCACAAAAAGTTGACAAAAAGCAGGAGGGACTAAACTTTAAATGATTTATCAGAAAAATTGCCTAAAGTGTTGTGTGATGTTGTGAAATATTGTCTGTGTGTCAGTGCTGTCAGATATGATTAGCAAGTCTTACAGCTGATGGTGGCTAATGGTTGTTTGAATGTTTAAAACTCCAAAGGTACAAGAAAGACCTGCAGGGAGATTGAAAGAATCGCTGCTGGGTGTGTGTCAGTGCGTACTGATCTGGGAGAACTATCGTTAGACATCCCCTGCTCTTAATCAAAGACATCAACTGAGTGTTTTGGTATCAAAGAGCTGCAGCCTCGAGTGATGTTGAAAGACAGAAATGTTTCCTCACTAATGTGGAGTGTTAACGACAGATAATGATGAGTGGGTGTGCCCCACCTGACTCTCCTCAAACTCTTCTTTTGATTCCACCTGAACACAAGTGATGTTGTAAGAAGAACTTTCTGCCTGGTGCCTGTGGAAGATTTCCTTTCATCTCCTCGGCTCAGGTTTACCTGAACAATCCTCCAGCAAGCCTAATTAAAGAAGTCTTTCTCTGACCAGATCCTTTTGTTTGAACCATGGCCACTTTTTCTAGTTGATCTTCTTCCGGAGTGTCCCTGATAATGTTCCAGCGGCGCCAGCTGTCATTGAAGGTTAAGAGTTTTTGAACACGTGGGGTTGGAACACAATTTGTTCTTTTCTCCCGTAATAAACCATTACAGCCAGACATCTTTTCATAACTTTTTGGAACAAAAATATACATGAATTATATCTCATGCCGCTTTATTTATATAACGAGTTCCTTGGAGCTGGAGACTTCCAGCATCATTGATCTACAACCTCAATGCTTGACCAATCACAGTAGAGTGGGTGTGGTTATGGTAAAGATTGAATCTCCAGAAAAACGAAAAAGTGTTTCAAGTGAGCGGGGAATAAGCGCATTTTCCAATGTAAATATTTAAATTAAAAGAGAGTATTGTACAGATACATACCGAGTACCATAGAGGTCCAAGACTGGCCATCTTTTGGGCCTCAGTGCTTTCCATCTTTCTTACTTTCTAGCTCTTCTGATCTGGCCTCTCTTTGTATCACCCCCCTTAATTTCCTAATAATCCATCTTCTAAAAGTTAACATGCCATTTTCTGGCAACGTTGCAATAAAAATTGTTGTGTGCTTTTTCAAAGCCAACCTCACTACATTAAAGTATCAGTAGCATTTTGACATTTATCTTTTTTTTAAAATGTATTTTCTGTGGTTTGTTTATACAGTTATTACTACGTGTAGAAAAAAAAAGTGGATTCATTACTTTTATCGATGCACTTCACCTCAGCATTTCAGACGACCCGCCCGCAGAGTCTGTGAGAGTCCGAGGAGCACCAAACTGCATCTCAGCAGTGGGCCAGAGACAGTGTTTTCATATGGCTGAAATACTGAGACTTTTTGAACCAACCAAAAAGATCAAAAGGTTACCAGAAACTCAATGTTGTTTCACAATAAATTTCTTAAGATTAAAATGCATAAACAACAGTGCCTTCTCCTTACTTCTGTGTAGACGCTAAGATGATGAAAGATAAAAAGACCATTGTATTTTCAAAGGTACTGGTACATCCAACATCCCTGCTGCAGTGTCAGGCTGCTGCATGCTTAAACATCTGCTGCTATGATTTTTGCTTGTTTTTTTGGAAATAAACATTGAATTGGAAATGGACACTGAGAAACAGATGTTTGCCAATTTAAACTTTTTTTTTTTACCATATTGCCCGGTAAATAATTAGGTCTGAAAACCCTGATAAACAATTTGTGAAATCTGTCCGTAAAGGTTCTCATTCATCCTCTTTAGTTTTTCAACTTCACCAATCGATGCTCCATAAGCAAAGTTGGACAACACCAAGGAGGCTGTGTCAGCCGTCCTTCCTGATGACATCACCAAACAGGTCAACTACTTTGTGGAAAAGGCTCAATTGACTCAGCACACCCAAGGCAAGGTGAGACAAACTAACAAATTTGACAAAATCTACAACACTAGCATAAAATCTACAACACTAGCATAAAGGAACAAGGATAGTAGCCACCCAGAAAACAACACACAAGAAAAGTGAGTGAAGAACTTTTCAGATGGGACTCTCACCCAACCTGAAAAGGATGTCCTTGCAAAAGGACTTAACTCTGCGGTGACTAACAAAGAGATTCCAGTGGTGGACATGATAACAACTACAGAGTCAATGAACCGCAATAAGTTGGCTGGACCTGAGGCTAAACGACTTAAATTGAAGGTAACTGCTGCCCAATTCAATGCCAAAGCTCCTCCCTATAACCTCACCAGTCAGGAAAGAAGAGCTTTGGTATAACTGCAGAAGGACGAGAACATCACCATCTTGCCTGCAGACAAAGGAAGGTGCACTGTGATACTCAACACAATGGACCATCAGGAAAAAGTAACAAGCCTCCTCAGTGACACTGCCACTTACAAGACTCTAAAACGGGTTCCAACCAACATCTACAAGAAGAAAATCATAAACCAAGTTCAACAGCTGGAAAAAGAAGGAGTGATTGACAGAACACTGTACTAAATGTTGTACCCAGGGGAAGCGGTCCCTAATGTCTATGGGTTACAATAAGTACACAAGGATTGCGTTCTCCTGAGACCTATAGTTAGCAGCATAAATGTTGCTAACTGTTTGTTGCCAAATGTTTAGCAACATACAATGTTGCTTAACATTTGGCTACCATCCTAGCCCCCCTGGTCAGTAACTCCAACCACCTTGATTTTTTCGGTGAAAATCAAGGACATCACGCTGGACTTAGGAGAAAACGATGGTTTTTCACTTCACTTTTTACTAACATTACTTTGGAGGAAGCCATCCAAACAGTAAGAAAACGATTTTGTAAAAGACAGCAATTTAGAGAGCGCCATTACAGACAGAAACATGGACGTGTCATTCAGGTTCCCCTGTCTCTCCCATAGTGGCTAACTTTTCCACGGAGGAGGTAGAGAGAGACGCCTAAGCTTCCTTCAAAGGAACAGCACCCAGCCACTGGTTCAGATATGTTGATGACACATGGGTCACGATTCTAAAACATGAGGAAGAGGCGTTTTCACAGCACATCAACACGCTGGACCTAAATATCACGTTCACTCGTGAAGATGTCAAGGACAACCACTTAGCCTTCATGGACTGCGCGGTACACATGGAGACAGGCGGGGGCCTCAGTGTGGAAGTATACAGGAAAACCACAAATACAGATCAATACTTACTCTTGGACTCGCACCACCCCTTACAGCACAAACTGGGTGTCATCAGAACTCTCAACCACCAGGCTGAGACTGTACCCACGAGAAGGGAAGGGAAGATTACACATTAGAAAAGCCCTTACCTGCGGATACCCTAAGTGGGATTTTTTGAAGAACAAGAGGAGGAAGGACAAAGAACTTGAAAAGGAAGAAAAACAGAAAGACATTGTATTTCCTTGCATTACTGGAGTATCAGAAAAGACTAAAGAAGATCTTCGGCAAACACCTGATCCCTGTTCACTTCAAGCCCATGAACACCATAAGGCAGAAGCTGATCCTAAGGACAAAACACCCAGGCACAAACAGTTTCCCCAATGTACAGGTCCTGGCATTCCTCATTGCACTGGACAGGATACAACACATTGCTCTAAGGAGAGCCACCTCCTCAGGCCAGGACTCGGCTGTCCATCTGCACTTAAAGGACACAGAACGCTCTTTTGATGCCTGCAACGTAGAGGTGCTGGCCGGAGAGGAAAGATGGTTTGGGGAGGAGTGAAAGAAGCAATCTTTACTAGGCTAGAAAACCCTTCTCTTAACAGAGGTGGGGGCCTGAGACATAACCTTTCAGATACCTACAATGCATTTCTTAGCTCTCTTCCTTGAAAATTCTTCCAAGGAACCGCAACAGGGAACATGTGATGGTCACAACTTGCTGGACAGTGTTGGTCAACAACCCTCCCCAGGCCTTAGCACACTAATGGATTTCTACCAACCTCACCAGGCCAATAATCCTGATTTCAGTCCATGCTTTGTTCCAAACCCCTCGTTGTTGCTCTCTGCTCCTCCCCTTAGCAGGATATATACTGGCTCCTAACCCCAGCTCATTTGGAAAAGAAGAAGCGGCTCAGAAGAGCTGTGAGGAAACGTCTTCCTAGAAACTCTACACAGTCCAGTTCACTCGCTTTTGAACCTCTTGGATAAGTTGTGAAATGGAGAAAGCAGCAATTATAGAATGTGCTAATAAGACCTCATTTTGACTATATCACTAGATCATATATAGACACTGTCTATACATTTTTTAAATAGATTTACCTAGAGCAATATTTGTTTTATTGCTTTATCCAGTAATTTGCATTTAGGAGAACAATGAGTGTGCAATTGGGCAAAATTACTAGGGAAACATAACGTCCAAAGCTGTCAGTGTTTTTCTTGGTGTTTGGATCTCAGTCTTAGACACTGCAATTGAAACTTTTTATTTGGACATTCACTGGAGAGTCATGGCCTCAACCTGCTCCGAAATAATTCACAGTCTGAAAACTCTCAAAAGGTAAATAACGTCACCTGATAAAAAACATTGAAAGAGAACTGAATATGTCCAGGTAGGGTTATCTGTCACCTGCCCTTCAAGACACTATACCGTGGGCTCTAGGCCGGCTCAGCACCCCTTTTCCACGCCTTCTGGACAGTGATGGTGGTGGTTGGCTTACAAAAAAAGTTAGCGAGTGCCGCCACTCGGCCACTTCAACCGCTTCCAGGCCAGCACTCCCAACAGGGGAGATTTTTATTGTTGGGCTGCTTTCCATTCTCAACAACAGTCATTCAACATCATACAACACATGGACACCCCCCTTTCTTCCCAACACCCCCACGACAAACTCCTGCAGATCCCCATTATCATCCACAGTTCCCCTGGAAAATGTTCACCCTCCCACCCTTGATCTGGCAACACAACTCAATTTAGTTAGAATTTATAATAACCCGTGCCCAAAAAACTGATATTAACTGCTTCTTTGTAAACATTGGCCTTTTTAAATATTCACCAGCTTAACAGAAAATAGTTTTATGTCATGATTTTATCACTTGGTCTTTGACTTTGAATCACTGAAACATGGCACTCACCTGTAGACTGCAGACATTTTATTGAAGAAACCCCCCTTCCCAATTTACCGGCTTCCATTAACCATGATTAACTGGAAAAGAGGGGGGTTATATTCTTAACTGCAATTTTTCTTCATTTGAACATCTTGCTTTAACTGTCAGCTGTAAAAGTCCAACCCGTATATTAATTGTTTAATTTGATCAACACACTCTACTCTTAATTTATCACAGAATATTAATAACCCAACACACAACGGTAATACCCTGGACCTGGTTATTCACACTGGTTTCAAGCCGACCAATGTTTTACTCAAGGATATCTCAATATCCTTTATTGACACTATATTTAGTTACTTCACCCCCTGAGTGACCTAACTTACAGATGGTCTTCTAGTATCAAAGGAAATATGAACAAATATTAATTAAAAACAATCAGACAGCAGTTAAATAAGAATTCAGATTTAAGATTTCTTGAATAAAATTTAAAAAAAATACAACACCCCAGATGCTAATCCTGAATTCTACAACCGATTCCTGAATTGTTTAACACCAAATTCCAAGACATAAGGCAGAAAATTGACACAAGTTACCCTTTATTAATTTAACACTGAGCCTTATTTTAGCAAATATTCTATCCAGGTTAGAAAACCACTCAATGTCATTCGCTTTAAATTCCTAATATAATTGGGTAGGGTCCCCCCAATTTATTTGAAACATTTTAATCAGTTGTTAGATCCGCAATAATGATTTCCCCTTTAGCTGGAGATAAGGGAAACGTGGGATTTAAATTATTTTAGATCTTAGAGCAATGACATGATGAGGGACTTACTGCATCCTGGTGAACAGCTCCTGGGTGGCATCTGTTTTTACTTCATGAAATTCTTCCCCTCGTCTGAAATCTCGGGGATCGAAGGTTACGAGAGCAGAGCTCATTATTACATAATGGTCTTTACTCCTCCAGCCAGCCATAATCACGTCCTGCCTTGAGTGTTAGCGGTGGGCGGGGCTTAAGCACATTTTCCAATGTGAATATTTCAATTAAAACAGAGTTTTGTACAAACAAACAAACTGATGAGGACAATAGAGGACCACTATCTATTTAAGAGGTACTCAAAGAAAGGGGCTTTTTTTTTTTAAATTATTATTGGACATTTTAAATAAGGCATTGTCAATTGTAAAGTGTTCTCCACCCATGCCTGAGGCTGTTTATATATTCTGCAATGGACTAATGAGGCCACTGTGAGCAAAGTGTGGTCCCTGCTGAAACTGTTAACCCTGTGACCTTGCATCAAATCAGCGGTTGAAGAAGAGATGATGGTTAATATGAGGTTGTGACCCCGGAGGTATTTTACAAAACCAAGATTGCTGATTAGGCAGGGTTTCCTTTTCTTTCTTTTTTTTTTTTACTATAAATTAAACTCTAATTTAGGCTTGCTCTTGACATCATTTGCTGAATGGTAAAATCTAAAGTAAACAACTTAAACAACCAGACTGAGAATTGTTCTAGTTATGACAGTGTGAATCAGCCCCATGACTGATATATTTAACATTTTTGCAGAGATAAATATATTATTAGCGATATATGATTTTTTTTTTTTAAGTTTTGTTTTCCGTTATTTAGAACACTATAGTCAACTTTGCAAACATGTTATTCTTATACTTAGAGCTGATGATGTGGTCAAGAAAAACAAAATCATACCCATTCACCATATATTTTATATTTAACTTTTGATTGGGTCAAAAAAGACAAATTCAAATGCACATGAAGCACTTAAAAAGTGTAATGTCTGACCACTGTGCTCTTTTCTATGAACACAGAACTACTTTAAAATTAAATATGTATTTTCTTCTTCAGAAATATTCTCACTATTGTTAAACACATTTAAAAAGGGTAATGCAACGTTTGTAAGTTCACAGCAGTAACTGAAATCGTCTATGAACCATAACATTTAAAAGTCAAGCATGTTATCCTTGTTAAACCTTGGTGTCTGGCTAAAGAGCAAAGGACCAAAGGATGAAACTACTCTCTACCACAATGCTAGAACAAATAGGTGTAGGTGGCTTCATCCGCTCTGGTTAGGAGCTAACAGAATCACACACCCATGCTCTTACTAATATTCATGTTAATACATTTATGCCTGCTAAATATAACGAAAATCATTTTGTCCTCATGGTATTTTAGACCAGAGTTAACAATTTACTATTTCAATAAAGGCTTTTTAAACGAATGCACTTGTTATGTTTTATTTATGTGTATTTATAAATGGCAGATCATATATGATGTTGAAAACTAATGACTGAAAACCCCAGCCCGTTTATTTTTTTTTTTACATACTGTATATTTTATTTAAGCTTATTCCTTTGTTCATTCTTTTTTAGTGTCATCACTTGATATCAGTGTAGAAAGGATGTCCACTACAACTTTAATCTATTTATCTGAAATCTAATTATTGATTGTATTCACTGGTTTATTAGTAACCTAGTCATCTCTATCTTTAGCGGATTTAACCAATTGCATCAGTCATTTTTCTGCCTGTAATTTCATGATGTCTGAATTTTTTTGTCAAGTAAGTGGCGTCCTCAGTTTAAAAGTATTAATGAGGTCTCTTGATTCAGCATTTGTTGTTTGATGCCGTATCATGAGGCAGTGCCTTCATTTTGAAAGGCCACTAGATGGCACTCTCTGCATTATGATAATTGGCTCTGATCTTCAATGGAATTTCGCATCATTTTCAAAAAGAGTTCCATCTAGTGGCCTTTCAAAAGTAAGACACTGCATCATGATACAGTCTCAAACAACTGATGCTGTATCATTAAGCCTCATCAACCCATCACTACCAAAAAAACTTAAATCCATACAAAAGTTACTGCTTATTGAATGTAAGACAAGTGTGTTGGAAAAGTTTAACTGCACTTGTTCTACAGTGTTTGGCAAAGAGAAGTCATTAGCAGAAGGACAAACAGGATTAATGGGTGAAGAGACACAGAGGGTCAGTAGATTAATCGGAGGATTATTCCCTTTTATTCTGAATCCCTTCTGTCTCTTTTTCTCACTCTGGTGCACGTCAACACACACAAAGCAACGCTATAGACATGTCAAAACATTTGAAATATACAGACGCAAACACTCGCTCAAACACATATTGATAAGATTTTCAGGTTGATGGCTACATTTGGTGATTGATGAGCTGCAAAAGCCTTTAATAGCACTTCAAGCACTTTAGATTGATGAATTGGTGCCAGTATATCAATGCAGACAAGGCTCTTGTCTCAACTGTCACTCAAACCGTGATACGACAATCTATCGTTGCATCTTTTTGCAAAGTTTCCAGCTCGTGGTGTTTTTCTCCTCTTTTCTGTAGTATCAAGTTGTGATTACAAGAGTGTCATATCTTCAAGGTTCAACCACAGTCATGCATCAAAGAGCTGTGTTTTTCTGTCATCTCCAAACCACCAGAGGCTTATCAGTCAAATATTTAATGCATCAAGAACGCTGAATTATGATAGCAAAGAAAAGAAAAAATATATTTTCCGTATGAAATAAACCAAAAAAGACAATGGAACAATATGTTTATGTAAGAATTATGTGTGTATCGATCCATAAATAATGTCTTAGGGGAGACACTGCTCACAAGAAAGCGACAACACTCACAGTAGGCGAGAGTAAGAAGGCGAACTGCAGCTCCTATAAGTGGCAAATCTTTTTGTATTGTAAATGTCACAAAATGCTCCAAGTGTCCCATTATTTTTTTAAGTTCATTTGCTTAAAGGCAGGATGGACAGTTACACAATATTCTTTTTTTTTCAATTACCTTTTGATAAGAGGGACACAAGATTTCCCCTAAATTATCAGCTGCTTATTTTAAGAAATCTATTGCTATAGTGCTGACTCCTGGAATTCAGAACTACAAAGTGAGTGAAACACGAGGGAGAGAGATGATCGGCTGAATGGAGAGACTGACCTGCCAACGTCTGCTCTATTATGCATGCATGTATGAATTGTGGGGGTATTTGTAATGGTATTCAATTTGGCCAAATTTATAATTCAGACTATGCATGTGAGTGCCGACTTGAATCCCTAAAAGTCTCACCTGCGAGGCTGAAAATAAATCCAGATACCACAGTGGAGCATAAAGAGGTTTTCCAGAAAATCTCAACCCTGTTGCAACCGTGACTGTGACATTGGTCTCTTCTTCATTGGCCGCCAGATTCTCAGCTTTGTCGGATGACTCTGAAGTGCAGCAGTCAGAATACAGAAAACATCAGGGATAACCATTACTATTTGCCAGAATTAATTCAACCGTTTTAGTCCTACAGAGGCGAGTCAACAAAATTGGGTGTCAAGAACAGAAGACAACTATGAGTGGGCTTTGAGGAGACAAACTTGAATTACAATGAGGAGAAATGTTTGGTTATCCTTACAACATACATAAGTTGTTATCTGTTGTTCTGGGTTAGACAATCTTTTTGTATTGTAATGCTACATACTACAAGGTTTTTTATTTTTCTTCAACCACAGTGGTTAGAAAAGTATCAGGTAATTAAAAAGATGGTGATTGACTGCAGGAGAATCAAATAAAAAGATAACCCTAATGATGAGAAAAATAACCTATAAACAGTATTTATTCTGAGTGCAAGACTTTATGGAAAGCAACATTAAAATGTTGCAGATACATTTTTAATGATACACTCTTTAACTTTATCCATGTTCTTATCCTAAAGGCTTTGGGACGCTTATTTTCGTTTTGGGAACAGTTTTAAATTATTGAAGGAGATCATTTGGCCTCATTAACTAAACGTGAATGGTTATTTGCTCTTGTGAAAGTTAAAGCAATGAAATCATTGAATGATTTCCTTTATTTTAAGGATGATTATATAGTGGTATCGTTAGATTACCATCTGTTTTCAAATTTGTTTCAAAGGATTGTGTACGTTTTAAAAAAAAGCAGTACTGCAAACCATAAAAATCCAGCATACAATCGAATCAATAAAAATTCCATGTTGCTGTGGCACCAAAATGTGTTTTCCAAATTGCTTCACTGTTGCTATAGAACATCCCTTTAGGCTTGTCGATCTCGTAATGCAATGACACTATGTCAGGGGCGTCCAAACATTTGATAAAGTAGAAACAAGCCGGGGCCAAATGGGAATAGTGTAGTAGTATATTTTACCAAAGGTTATCTCATTCAGAAGTATGAAATATAAAGTGCATAACAGAGACCACTGGCTGCTTGAAACCTGCCCAAGAGCTGCAAAAGGTCCCTCGGTTGGATTTTGGAAATTTTGAAAACCTTTCACCAAACCAGGACTGAGCAGCTAACCACAAACCAAAAGCCAAACAAAAAAACCTTCTCTAAATCATTGTCAATGAATCTGGCTGAAAACCACATGGGTAGAAACAAGCTTTTGCTCATATTGTTCAGGCGTGGTAGTTACCAGTCAAGGAGTCAAAATATGTTCTACTTCATGCTGCTGCGCCCTCTAACCGAGCTTGGCTTTTAGTAAATCCTTGAGGCCCTGCATTGTCTGAGAGATGTCAATGAATTTGCCACCAAGCTGGGTCCCCTGCCCATTAACGCAAGATAAAAAACACATATCCTCTTTTTCATCTCAGCAAACAGTTCCTGACAATGCAAGAGGACTGTCTGAGGACTCACTCTACCTACAGATCGACCTTCAGTGAGCTCTAAGTGCAGGTTGCGCCGTGGGCCCACTTCATGGTTCCACACCCTCTAACCACATCGCCGAGCTGCCTGCCCTTTCTTGGCTCAGTCTCAATAGGAGGAAGTTTGGTTGGTATCCTTGACATTTTATGGGGAGGGAGGCTGCACCAAGCTGGTTGGTTGCTTTTCCCAGAGTCTCAATAGGGGTTAAGGATGAACCAAGAGCTGCTTCACATAAACGTAATGTATATAAAATATAGTTCATAATCAATAATTTGCAGCAACCACTTTCTTCTAAATGCAACCTGCCTAGAAAAAAACCCTGTTATCTCAGGCATACACTTTAGCCCTGATTTATACTGAGACCAAGTCTCCAACAAAACATTATTTTTATTATTTCATCCAACTATGTATCATATGCATATTCATTGTTTGGCTACATTTGATTGTTATTTGATGAGGCTGTGTCGTTTTTGAAGCAAATCCAAGTACAATGAATGGCAAAACCATTCTAATATATTAAACAGAAACATGGACTTTTTGTTTGGAAAATGTGGTGCAGTTCTACTGCAAAACAATGTCTGTGTTTGAGTATTGCAGGCCAAATGTCATAAAGTGGGTTTTTTTTAGAGGTCAGCTCAGTAAGTCGCATATATACACATTTCAAAACCTGATAAAATGAAACTCCAAAGCACCAGGGTTACTGTGGAATGGAAGGAAGATTTTTTCTTGTATACTGAGAGTAAATGATCTTGCTGGGATCAGCTTGTCGGCGTCCTCTTTTTTCTGCTCGAGTTCATTTCTTGAGCAGCAGCTTTGGTCTTAAGGTCAAGCACATATCAGAGGATGAAGCAGGAAGAGTCGTGAGGCATGAGTTCAGATTGGCCGATTCTAACCCCAAGATCGGGTCTGGGTGAGAGTAGATGCTAAAATTATTCAATTGTCGCTTGGGGAAGAATGGAAAGTCATTTACTCTCTCTTTTTTAAAGGTCCTCGAGCAACAACCAGTTGAAACATTCATTATCTATATGGAGCCGTTCTTGCTAGCAATAAAACTGTTGGAAGGAAACAAGTTGACCTGAATTAAATACTTCACTTGCTTTCAATTCTCCAGCAGCGGTATAGATCAATATAAAAATGTAATAAATCCAGTGTGAATATAATGCAAAGCTGTAGTATCCAGTGTAATAATCCAGTCGATTACTTGGTAGTCGATTGCAAAAGTGTATTGTTGGCCACAACAGTATTTTGTCCCTCAAAATAATGGAGCAGAATCAAAAAGAGATTAAGAGTCAAAAGGGGGCACATGGACCCTTGGCCACACTTTGCTTATTTGTAAAGCAATCAAATGATTTCACTAATGAAAATGAAAAAGAATCATATATTTTTGTGTTGAGAGTAAAATGTGCTGTAGTTCAATTGCAAATGTCTCTTTTCTTTACACCAGGATGGTAAAGTTATTATTTACCTTTTAATTTAAAATGTGTGTGCACACATATAAATCCATGAATACATTAACACACATTACATTAACCATGTGCATATAATCATATGTAACTATACAAGATCTACACACAACCTACATATACATGCACACACAGTACAAACATAAAAAAGTAAAGCCATGAATTTCCCTCAAAGGAAAAATCCAAACAATTCCTAGGAAATGTAATGAGATAATCAACATTAATATTTTAAATGTTTTAAAGCAAAACTAGTGAATACTTTTGACTGGGTTCTTGCAATGTTCCTGTCGGGTTAGCTGTGTTTTCTTAGAAGCTTCAAAGAGTACACTCTAAACTTCAGCTATGATGGGAACAAATGCAACTGCCGTCTCCAACCCACTGCCAGTACAGTAGTGATGGGTTGATGAACCTTCACAGTATCCTTCTTTTCAGGTCCTGCTAGATGGCAAAATCTAACATTTATTATTATGAACGGCGCCACCTATTGAGCTTTGAAACATCAGACCATCAATAGCATAAAGCAGCCCAGGCAAAGTAATGTTGTGAAAAACACCATTAGAATAACAGCTACAGAGTTCTACTGCACAAGGTAAGATTGGTGAAAATAGTGAATCACAGTAAATGATGGATGGAAAAGGAAAATAACTTTTTACATTTTTAAGCATTCATCAACCTGTATTGTCCAATATTTATGTTGGATTTATTTGAAGATCTTCGATTTGAAAAATTGAAGTACTTCAAAAACAATACTCCCACATTTTACCAGTGTGATTTTATTATTGTTTTTTTCTTTGCAATAGATAATAGAGAATCCTCTTAAACCTGTGCAGAACAAAATTAACTTATATTAAGCCACACAATACATTTGCTTCGCTTTATGTATTTAAGGCAAATAAAAGTGTGGATTGAATATTTTCTATGAAGATGAATTTACGTGTTTACACCAATAACAAGTTCAGAAAACGGCTGTGAGGAGCTACTCAAGTCCCTCATGATGCTGGACTATTACCATTGAAACGTTTCAGTGGGGAAATAAAAATAGGCTGTTTCTCATCCTTGTCATTCAGCTAATTAACAAACAGGCAATCAGGCCGCAGGCAAGACAGCCCTTTCAGATAGTGACAATGCAGCGTGGAAGATTTGGTCCACTATGAGACAAGCTCCAAGTGAGCCATCAACATGATGAATAGGTGGTGGGGAACACAGAAGGAGGGAAGGGGGTGAGGGAGAAACTAATTGGAAGGATAAACCTGTGATATTCAATAAATCCGAGTGGTGTCTTTGTTGTTTTAATGCCCCAAATCCTGCGCTTGCAGCTCACTCTCTTGCTGTGATTATATATTACAGTCCTCGTTTCTGTGGGGGAGATTAGTCCCGATATTGAAATGTACAGCAATTGAACCATTTCCACTACATGGAGATATTTGGACTTGAATATTTGGCTTCTTGGCTGTGCTGATAAGTATGGCTTGATTTAAGCAACAAAGAGACATCTGGATTCGTGAGCCCCGAGGGAGTCAAATGTTTCCACTTCTGACGCTTTGAAGGGATTTTTTTTTCTTTCGATTTACAAAGCAAAGAACCATTAAGAGTCAGCTGATTTCTAGTCTGAGATGTCTCTATGTAGTCAACCAGCTGTGAATTCTAGATGCTGATAAAAAAAAACTATTGGTACCTTATGAATAATGTTTGTAGAAAATAAAATAAAGAAAGACCACAAATACGTGAAATTAGTTGGGCAACTTCTGAATTTTCTGTGTGGAGTTTGTATGTTCTCCCCGTGTTGCGTGGGTTTACTCCGCCACTCCGGTTTCCTCCGATTGTCCAAAACCATACAAAGGTGTATTGGGAACTTTGGGAAGTTGTCCTCTTTGGGAAGTTGTCCATAGGTACAACTGGCGTGTGCCCTGCGACAGATTGTCGCCCCAAGAAACCAAAAAGGGGTCTAGCCCTGCTGTGATCCGCAAGAAAAAGATAATAAACAATTTGTAATAGTCTGAAACAGTACAAAAAAATACAAAAGAAATAAAAAGAAAAATGACTAATGGTTCAACTGGCTAATTCATCCAAAACCAGACAAATGAAATAAGGTGAAGGAGCTATCCGTTACCATAAACCCTAGAATAATAATAAAAAATAGTATACAGCAGGATGCTCGACCTTCACAATAAAAGTACATAGGCCGAACATTCCAGACAACTAAAACATGCTCCCAATTCAACCACAAGGGCCCGGACTTGTTGGTTTTGACCTTTAAAATTGAATTGTTTTATATACACAACTTTTCAAAGCATGTTACTCTGTATTGTCAAAATCCTAACACACATTAGCTGAATATATTAAGCCCTTTATTGGGACAACAACTGCTACATCACTGCTGCCACAGTAAGCTAAAATAACTATTAAGTAGCAGATCAGATCGACCAGACTTGTGGATTAAATTAAATTCCAATATAAATCTAGGTTGGTGGCTGCAAAATAGGTTCTATTCTACTGATTTGTTATTTTCTGCAAGCACATAAGTTAAACAGATATATATGTTTGTCGGTGAGGACTGTGAAAAGAAATGGAAAAATAAAGAAAATAATTATACTGTATAGCTGGAGAAGGAAAAAGAATCCTGGTCAATTAAGGTGTCGTTTGGCCAATCCTAGCAGGTCCAATAAAAGAGTGCAGTCCAGATCCATAACAGGAATGTGTTATTAATTATGTATATTAATTAACATAACATATTGTATGTTTTGGTCCATTTACCAATTTACTTTGTAGTTCATTATCATACCTGTTCACCAATTTTGGTGTACAGGTATGATAATATGGAGTGAGCTCCCTCCATATTATCTAGTGTCACTAGTTAATAACCAGAATTTACCAAGGAACATTCCTGAATCAACAGTTACACAACTAAAAAGTGAATCCAGGCACATCTTTGCTATATAACAGAGTTTATCTGTTTTTTCATTTTTATTGTAATAGAATAAAAATACAGGTTTCCTCTTGCACAAAGGTAAGAAATCACTAAGACAAAAGGTTGTTGCTAAACTTCACCAACACATATATTATATGTTCATTTTTAATGGTACTCCCAAATATATATTACAATACTATTGTGATTTCACCATGAATTATAAAGCAAGTTATTGTTTTTTAAATGCATGAATAAAGCTTGATAAGCATTTAAAGGAGGCTTCTGTGATTCTGTCTTTAGCAAGTTCCAGATTAAGTAGATGTATGTGTCACATGGTTCTGCTGTTTTATGATACTAGTGCTCACTATATAGTCTAACACTTTTTTTATATTTATACATTCAGTTTTCACCTCCTACCATTATGTTTTTTGTCTTAAAATAATGTAAATATTGTTTCTTTATCACATTTAATTGTTTTAATTTACACACTTCAAACAGAGATTCTTACTTTTAACTTTTTGACAATGTAACATTTTCCAGCGAGTGTGTGTTACTGTGGGCACCAAACTGTTTTACAGCAGTGGGTCAGAAACAGTGTTTTCATATGCGAGTACTGAGAGACTTTTTGAATTTATCGGGAAGATTAAACAAGAAACCTATACAGAAAGTGCCCTCCTGTTGATCTTAACAAATTTACACCCAGAAAATTGCAAACGGCAAAACACCCACCAACATTGGTGGATGGGCAACACAATTTTTAAAGACTATGAAAACGGTACAAATATTTTACCATTGTAACTTGGAAATGGTTTTCTTCAGTAATTGGATGCCAAATGTACTACAAATAATATATAGTAACATTATTTATTTGCTTTTAAGTTGACTGTGATCTTTTTTGTAAACACAGTTATAGTGAATGTAGGGTTAAATCATGACAGAATGACTAGTGCTCTAGTGATAATGAATATTACAATGAACTATTTAAGAATGTACCTCGAGTAATGGAGCATCACCTTTGAAAACTATTAAATTTATATAATTACTAATTAAATAATTGGACTTATTAACTATAAAGCACTTGTTTTGAATAAATCTCATTACCTGAAGCCACTACTTGTTTTATCATGATTAAATGTTATTTTTCTGACCAGAGGCTGTGAAATTAAAATTAAAATCCAAAATATTGCAAAAGCTACTTTTTATAGGCTTTATTGAAAGAAACAAAGATACAAAAGGTAGAACAATGAAGACAAATTTGAATGAAATGAGAACGACTATTAACTAACAAGGAAGTAACTGACTTAACTGAAAGTCACTGAAAAAGTGTCAACTTTGGGAAAGCTTTACAACTTGTTTTAAACTAAAATATCTACCTCAGGTCAATTTGAGAAACCCCAACACATCAATCTATGCAAGAGTGATAATGTTACAGTTCTTGTGTCGTCAAAAGGATGGAGTGATGGCGACGGTGAGCAGCAGGAGAAGCACGAAGCCGAAGGCCCTGGATCGAGTTGCGTTGTGGGGTATCTTGGCAGGGACCCCCGTAAAGACCACGTGGCTGCAGAAAACTCTGACACAGGGGTCTCCTTGGGTCAGGTCCTGGCTGGCTGGATCTCCCTTGACCAAGTTGGTGTAACCAACCACAGACATATCTTTACTCGGTTTAAGTTTGACGCATGGGACTTCCCTTCTAATCATTCTTGCTAGGAGAATTAGACAAAAAAGTGAGGATGAATCCAACTGGAAAATATGACCCGGATTTCATGATTTGGAATGATTGCAATGCAGACACAATCAGCGATGTGTGGCTGCATTTATTCATTTGTTTTTTTAAAACAGGAAGAATGATGAATGATTTTCAAATACCTTGCTCAATTTATTATGACAACTTTATTATACAGCGCTGAAACTTTGAAGGCTTTGATTTTCATCAGTCAGTTTGATTACAGAGTAAAGTGAATAAAAAAAGGAATTTGTTCACATACGGACAGAACTTTCAACCAAAGAATATTATTTTCAAACGACTGGAACGCTTCCTACCGCCAACACAGAGTCCTGGAAGGATAATTGCTGTTCCTAACTGAAGAGGCCACAGAATAGAACACAAAGAATTGTAAAAGATAAAGATATATTTTAAAATTATCAACATGATATATGGATGACTCATGTAGCACGCACAACCCCCTGCAGACACATAGTCAGGAAGGCATTTTTCTTCCTTGGACCTTGTTTACCAGGCCTCTGGAGGGCTGCAGGGTCTCTTTACACTGAATGTTAACTAACAGTATTTATAGCAGAATGGCTGCACTAACGAACACAGGCTGCATTAATGGCTCTCCTCCGCGGTTATGGGTGTGCTGTCTAATTAGAGGGCTGTCTGGATTACCATAAAGCCACCTATACGTGAGTTTGGATCCGTGCAGACTGCCGCATGTAAACATGGAATCCTCCTGGGTCTCAACAGGTTGCAGTCATTTCGTGTTTATACTGTGTTTATGGTGAACACCGCAGCAGGAATGCTTTGTCAGAAACCATTTAGTTTTGATATTAATACATGACGTTGATAATCTACGAAATTTAAAGAGAAATCTTTTATAGAGATTCCATTACAACCAGTTTCATGATGTCGGCGACGGACAGGAAAACTATTTACTTCCTAGTCTTTTACTCTTATGATTTCTTATTTAGCCGTCTTAAATCAAGACTTTCTTATTCGTGCACGCTTTTCCATGATTTTCTGGGACACCTATGTTTTTCCCGGTGTTATCTTGATCTTTTTAGTATATATTTTTTGAGTTTTTTTTGAGTTTTTTGATTGTTTAAGTGCTTTGTGACCCTGGTCTAAAAAGCGCTCTATGAATATAAATTACGTACTTACACATGATTGAACATGTATATACTTACATTTATCTTTTGTACTTATACGTTACTTGTTTTTTGTTTTTTGTATTGTTTTGGCAGTTGTGTTTGCTGAAAACTTACCCACAATGTTTGAAAGAGTCACAGTTATGTTATGCATTACAGTTAGTCAACACTCAGACGAGATATTTTCAAACAGAGCTAATATCGATTTTAGTAAAAGAAAAAAATGAAAAGTTTTATGTGTATATGGAACCTTATCAGGCGCAGCATGCTGGGCACTTAAAGTGAAAGTTCACCCAAAATTCAAACTGCACTAGTTTTTTACTCATCCTCATGTCGATTTAGGGTTGGAAAATGGAATTAATTAATTCCTTTTTGGAATCATGTATGTTGATTCTTTGTACCCTAAATTGTTGTTCAGGCTTCAATACAATATAGACGTCACAGACGAGCACCACTGAGGTATTCGGATGTTTTTTAGTGTCTTTTTGGATAAAATAAAGACGAAGACCACTGAGCTCCAGTCACTACATTTAAATAGACATATTTTTGCCTAAAACTCTTAAAAGGAACAGATTACTCTAAATATAATCCCAACCCTTAGTCGACGTGAGGGCGAGTAGAACATTTGTGAAATTTGAGTTTGGGTATTTTCTAAGATGATCCAACACATCAACATCCATCATTTCCATCATATAAGAATGCACTTCTGGAATCAGCCATCCTTATATTAACATTAGTTACTGGGGCACGCAACTTTCAGTATCACACATGCTCCTCATGTCACATGTATTAAAACAATGACTGGAACCATGACACTGTAATACAATTTAACAAGCTGAATCAAAGTGTAATTACTGACATGCAAAAGCTTGATGAAGTTTAATCAAATATGTGTATTAATGGACAAAATTGCAGATGTGTTGCAGTGAAGTATTAAAAGGGTGATACTGCATTTGACCTTTTTTTAATTTTTTATTTGTCACTTATATTTCACTTTTAATTGATTTTGGTTTTAGAGGCCCGCATAAATTCTCCCAACATACTTAAGACAAACATCTCTCTGGAAAAAAGAATCCTAGTCATATGTCTTTGACTCTTTTAAACATGTTTATTCATTGAAGGACTGCAGATGGTCAAAGGCACATAGGACTGTTTTTAAAACTCAATCTGCAAAGTCCACTTGTATGAGAGCAAAATAACATTTAGTGTGAGTCAGAAAGGTCAGTACCTGAATGATGGTACTAGTGTTCTACTTCAGGTCAATCTATGTAGTTTTAATTTGTTTGTCGGCATATTTTGGTTGTTTTATCATTTAAATTATAGTATCCTGATTAAATACATTAATGACTGCATGAATACATGAATTGAGGTCTTAAATGTCGGCTTACACCCCACCTTATTTCATATTTGTTTAGTTATAATATTTTAAGTTGTAGTCAGGAGGAAAACGACAAAAATAAATTAATGGATTGGATTCATTTAATCACTGCTATTCTGTTAACCAGCATTCACTGGTTTTGTGTTCCAAAAATATCTGATCAGGCAGATGTGATAGAAATGAATCATTAAGTAAGCAAGACAGGGTACAAACGTTGCATGATTCATGCGTTTCTAGCACCGATTCTAGATATTTGCTTAAAAATAAAAAAGCCCATCCATGACAAAATTTTTATTTTACAGACTTGATAAACTTATTAATCCCTTCAAGGTAGAATATTTAAATGTTTTACGCATACATATGAATGCATGCCCTGACATGCACAGAAGTGAAGTGCACAGTGGAGGAAGAGAATGGCAAATTTAATTCATTATTTGCAGTAACATCATTAAGAAAAGAGAGCCTGCAGCAAGTCCAAGGATAAAAAGACTATTGAGCTCCAGGCTTCGTCAGACAGATTTACACCCTCTGTAACAAACAGCTGGATCAGAGAGAAACTGAACCAGATGCACTTAAAATACAAGAACATAAAAATAAGGTTAAACAATTGTTAAATATTATAAACTCTTGTTTTCTTTGCCAATTAAAAAAAAGGAGTTATTCAAACAAAAAATGTTTAAAACATTTTTAGAGCTAATTGTGAGATAAAGATAATTATAGTCTTATTAAGATGATAACTGAGTCAGTAAAACACTGGATTTTCAAGGATTCAATAACTTTTTATTGACACACAATCACATAAAAAGCACAATTGTTTTTGAATATTTAAATTGAATATTCATAAAAAAATGTATGAACACAAGCTAATGATTGAAATGGATTTGATTTTTCAGTCTGTGTTACATATATTATCTTATTCTTTGGTTGTCATTTTGCGGTAAAATATGCTGAACTGAGGGGCCAAATCTAGGATGATATAGGGGCTAGAAGCAAACATAAGGGTTTTTGTTGATAAAATATTTAAAGTTTAGACTCCTAGATTTGGAAGAGTTTTGTTAGGGTTAGGGTTGTGAGGGCTGCCCTTTGTCACAGATTCTGTCTATTACTTATACAAACAGAATTTCTAGGCGTAGCCAGGGTGTTGAAGGGGACCAGTCCGGGGGGGCTAGGGATTGGTTCACCGTTTTTTCGGGATGACTTGAGCCTGTTGGCCTCATCAGACCGTGACCCTCATTGTTATGAAGAATTTGAAGTGGCAGACGTGAGAATCAGGACCTCCAAATATGAGTCCATTGTTCTCAGTCAGAACAAGGTGGGGAGGTTGGGGGATAAGATCCTGGGGAGTTTAAGTAGCTAGGGGTCTTGTTCACAAGTGAGAGAAGAATGGATCGAGAGATTCACTGGCATATTGGGACGGCATCTGCAGTTATGCAGCGACTGCACTGATCCGTGGTGGTCAAAAGAGAGCAAAGCCTAAACGCTCTGTATACCAGTACTTTCCTACCCGCACCTACAGTATGGTCACAAACGGTGGATAGTGAATATGATCGCAGGCACAAGCGGCCATTATAATATATCAGTCTTTAACAATCATGTAATTTCTAAACAATTCAGTTCACAAAACCTGTGTATTGTATGCACTTAACAGAACGTATGATCCTTACAGCCAAAGAATAAACATAAATTAGATTAAGGTAAAACAAATTGTTTAATAATTCCATGCCTTTCATGCTTTTAAATGTGCTCGTGTTTAATTGAAAAGCGCGTGCTCTTAATAATCTAAAACGTCTGAAGTATTGTTCTACATTGGCATTGACAGGCATTTAGATAGGAAACAATAGTCATTGAAGTCTTCAAATTCTAAAAAAGCACAAATTGATTTTCATTCTGTTCACAAAACCATTGTAATATCATTGTGGTACCAATGAGTAGTGTGTTTTATTTATTTTATTTTTTTGCCAGTTAAAATATGTCTAAAGGGCCAATTATTATTGCCAAAGAAGCGCATGTGTTCCACATTTAAAGTCTTCACTTGATTTGAATGAACAATAGCGCAGTGCCGAGTATTAAAAAAAACAATTTCAACTAATCACAGCAGCCAAGTACTGGGTTAACAACGTTATGAAGCTTACAAGTTCTGTGGTGATAGACCTGGTGATAAAGACTCGGTGGAGCTTCATGAAACAGTTTCCCCATTTTCAGAGCTCAGCAGGTGGCACTCTCATTAAAATTGTTGTAGTCGAGAGGAGGGTGCTTGAGGGCTCTTAAAACAAGCACGCTGCTTCATGAAATTTCATCAGACCATCACTCAGTTAACAGTTCCCTGAACTGATGAAAACAATATCAGGTGTAATTTTAAAAAGGTCTTCCCATACACATACATATATAGATACATACACATTAATTTTGAGTAAACTACAACTTTAACAACAAGTTCTTTAAATTCAGAATTAAAAACTATTTACTGTAATAAAAAAAGAGAGGTTTTACCACAAGAAGTAGAAAGTCCTGCCCGGTCTTAGTACCTCCGTCGGACAACTCCTTTGGAGGTCTCACTTTTAAGTTGCCAGGACACATTCCAAACATGATTGTCACATTTTATCGCCAAGCTTGACAGGGATTTTCTTAATCAACTTCTCTACCTTCCTCAGAATCTTCACCCATCTATCAACTCTCTCTCCCAATATCATTCTCCTTGGAGACTTCAACATACACATGGACAATACCAACTGGCTTCTCACCAGAGACTTTGCATCAAGCCTTGAGAGTTCTGGACTTCAACGGTTCATCGACTTTCTGACTCACGCTAAAGGACACACACTCAATCTACTCTGCTGCTCCACTCTCACCCCCTCCAAGCTCATCGTCGACAAATTTTCTATAACCGCGCACTTCCTCTTGACTTTTACCACTGTACTCTGCCTCTCCATTATAAAGCCCCCAAACCTTATTACATTTCAGGATATTAACATTCACACCCTTTGATCAACCGTTTTTTCATTCTTGACCCATTCCAACCCTGGTGAACTGGTCACCTTGTACAAGTCTTACCTCACCAACACCCTCTACATCCTACTGAAAAAACGATCTGGTCTTTTTTTAGTGTCCCCTGGTTTACCGTCAGCTCCAAAGGAACAAAGCACCAACTCAAAATAATTTATTAAAAAAAAAGAAAAGAAAGAAAACTGGTCCCACAATCTCTAAAAATATGTGCTCGGATCACACATTTAAAAGATTCAATCAAGAAAACCGAATACTAGTCATACCTCATCCTGCCAACCCAATGCAATTTTAAAACTCTGATGAACAGAATAATCCAACGACAAACTCTTCCTTATTACCCTGTAGTGCTTTTTACTCACCCATTGAGTTAGTGGGAGAACCTCCAGAATGCCAACCATCAACTTCATCATCATTCTTGGCTGAACAAAGACACCTTAAACCGAGTTTCCATAAAACTGATCAGATGTTCATAGCAAAGAATGCACAGAAACCAGTAAATTATCACAATCGTGTATCATCCAAGATATAGTGAAGGTGTTGCAGTCCAACCAATAACTTCTTACCCTTAAAAACTGCAGCTGCCAACCCAATACTGAAAAAAAATGGTAAAGATCTTAATAATTACAATAACCTCCACCCCATCTCAAACTTGCCATCCATCTCCAAAACCCTTGAAAAACTGTCACCTCCCAACATCCCTCACCTATCAGAAAACAATTTTGTGACTTTCAGTCTTGTTTACCCCCATCACAGCACAGAAACAACCTTGATCAAAAATGACTAATGACATCCTCACTGCAGCTGGCTCAGGTTCACTCTCCATCCTCATCCTTCTTACCTGACTTAATACTATCTTGCACCCTGTCCTCCTCCATAGACCCTCCTCCCTCTGTATCCACTCAACTGTCACTGACCGCACCCAGTTCATACCACTTGCTGGAAGTGCCAAAGTCAAAGTGTAAACACTGGAGTGATCGAGCCTTTGCTACTACCTGTCTAAGTGTGTCTCATCTCTGACCTGGCACTAGTATGGTTACACTTTTTATCTTTTATCTTATTTGGTCTCATTTTATTCAATTTTATTGCTTTACTGTTTAAAATTACTCTTGTTTCCTCTTTATTTGTTAACTGTTGTAAAGCACTTTGGTTCACCCACAGGATTGTTGTAAAGGGCTGTATAAGTAAAGTACATTTACATAGTTGAAACTTCTTGATGCCTTGCTCAGTATTATTTCCCGGGTAAGTTAATATTATCCTTGACATAAAATAACCCCAGTCATTTTTATTTCACAACATTTTTTTTTCACTGTTCTGTGCCTTTGTTTTTTTTATAAATTATATAAACAGTTGCCTTGGCAATATTTTGTATTGAATATAAACATTGTAAGAGCCTCTGATCAGAAAAATAACATTTTATCACTCAGCGATATTTCAATTGTTACTACAATAATTCAAATTAAAATGAATTAGGATATTTACAAGTGGTAGGAAAGTTCTAATCCAATTCTTTCTTTTGTGTTGCTGCATATTCAAAAACAGTCTTGGAAAAATGGAATAAGGAAAAGCAGCTCTGGGTCATCTAATTGCCAAAAGTTCAAGTGGTTACATAAGACTCATCTCACCAGGCGTCGCACATCCAACTCCTTGTATTCACTCTGCAAAATGTTAATCCTGGGCCCAGGAGACTTCCTTCCTCATTTATTCACTCTCCATCACAGGCAGACAGCAAATGGGAGTGAGGCGGGGGTGTGAGATGAGGGTAGTGTATGCAGTTACAATAACTGGATAAGAACCCCCACCCACCCCCAACAGTCCTTACTCCCCTGGGGGGATACAAAAGCGTTTAAAATGATCTGCGGCTAACAGCTTTTCTGCACCTGCTTATGATTTATGACGACAGCTACTGAAACACACTGCCACAGTGTGAAGTAGTTGTGCAGGTATTGGTAATTTTAGAATGCTGTCATTTATTATATACAATTATATTCACACTGTTCACGCTTGCTTAATAGCACACATCATTACAGAGATGTTGATAATCACTCACCCACACACCCATATACAAAAGGGCACACATAAGGGGCCGTTTGAGACAAAATTCAATTTTTCTCTTACACCTTCTATCAAACTCACTCACATCTACTATCAACCATCTCATACCTACTATCAAACTCTCTCACACTGTTCACAGTTTGATAGAAGATGTGAGAGAAAAACTTAATTATGAGGTCAATAAACACATTAATGACATATGTGAAAGAAAAAGGTTCATTTTAATACATTGTCTTCAAAGACAGTGAGGTTTATAACAAAAATCTTTGGAGCATACTACAGCCGTCTTCTGTAGCTCAATGAAACACACCTGAATAACTAAAGCTTTCAAACAGTTGCAGAACTCATGATGAATATTCACAAGTCAGCCACTGCAGAGCTCTTTCATTAGGACTTCAAGGAAATAAGTGGCTGCCATGGGAATGATAATAAACAGGACTGTTTTAACCTTAATTTGTAGAGGCTTCACAAAAATGTATTAAATGTTTTCCAAAACTCCAGCTGTGCTACGTTACATTTGCCATGCATATTAAAAGAGTCAACTGTTATGAATTTTGCCATATCAGATTTCCTAGTCAGAATCGAGTTGTAGTTAGACTGAATCGTAGAGAATCAAATAATGTTCACGCACAAGTTTATGGCTATAATAAATGCAATTATAACTTCCATTCCTTGCTTTTGAATGTGCATGTTCACTGTAGATATTTGGTTATATTGGCATTGAAGAAGAGCTCGAATGAAGAAAATTATTTATGCTTAATTAGACCACTAAAACAGTTGATTAATTTTAATAATCATTTTTAATCAATTTTAATTATCTTCGATTTTGTAATACCAAACAGTTAAAATAAAAACAGAAATATATGTAATAATGTTAATAATGTGTTAATAAAATTGGTATTAGTTATTGATAATGAAAAAAAATAATTGGTGCAAACAATAAAGAAGCCTAAAATAACAACTGAATATTGTCTATATAACTATAATATGAGTCTTATTTATCATCATCATATCATAAGATCATATCATAAGACTCCAAAAATTAAAGTTTATGGAAGTAAATCAGTGCCATCAGAATATTGAATGGTTGATTTGTTTTAAATATTGAAAAGTTGAAATAATAATAATAATTATTCAATATTTTAATTTCAATTATTCAATATTTTTTTTATTCGTAGCCTTTTATATTCAATGTTACATTTTAAATTCAATATTAAAAATTTCAAAGCACTTTAAATTCAATATAAAAATTTCCGAAGCCTTTTAAATTCAATATTAAAAAATTCAAAGTATTTTAAATTCAATATAAAAAGAAAAAAACCCCAAAAAAACAGCCAAAACCAAACGAGTACCGAGTTACCTGATCATACTTGAATGCCTAAACAATCAGGTGACGTCATCATTGCCGCATCAGTTTAGATATTTTCATGACAAAGTATCAACTTTGTTTTAACGTCTGGAGTTTAAAAAAATTACACCACACCTAACAATCAATCAGTAGATTCTGATGTCAAAGGATTAAAACAGGAATTATGTTTTAGAATCATGGTCACGTTGTCCTCCCCTGACACACACCCCACGATGGCAGTGTCATAGAACCTTTGTAGGTGGCAACTGTCCGTGGAGTAGGTGAAGTCAGAAGTGTACAGGGTGAAGAGGAAGGGTAAGAGCACTGTTCCTTGGGGGGCACCCGTACTGCAGACCACCATGTCGGACACACAGTCCTGTAGCCAGGACATGACCCAGACAGGAAGGTAGGCTGACTGGAGAGGGAGGGGCTGAGACTTGTGTCAAACCTGTTAAAGAAGAGACTCAGGTTGTAGGCCCAGTCTCTGGGGGAAGATCCCCTGTCCAGACTTTGCCCGGCCCTGACATGATAAGTCGCCTCCCTGGCGTTGTTGGGTTCCATGTGGTTCTCCATCTTCTTCCTGTAACTAGCCGTGCACTCCCTGATCTTCCTTTTCAGGTCCCTCTGCACTCTCTTCAGCTCCTCCTGATCAAGTACTGACTCAACCCTGGAACCTTATCAAGCGCAATAACCAGAGTGTCAGTTTTGTCCACATTAAGCTGCAAAGTGTTTTCACGCAACCATAGTTTGATTTCTAGCAAACAATTGACTAATCTGTTCACTCTCTGGGGCTCAGTTGGATCAAATGAGCAGTAGAGCTGGATGTCATCAGCAAAAAAGAATGTTATTATTATTCTTTTTTTCAAAGTTAACATAAATGTTTACAACTTCATTTATAAAAATTCTTTTTAGATGATGAATGATCATTTAACATTTTGAAATCAGGGTTATCAAAAGCATCCGCATATTGTTCACATAACAAAGCGCATTATGAATTAAAATGTGCATTTCAAATAGTGACAAACATTATTTTTGTGCATTCTTGAATTTTTGCATTGTAACCTATTAAACAAGCGTAGTTTATTTGAGGGCGGACGCTGTGATGAACCAATTTAGATTAAATTGTGTCTATGTAAGTCATTTCGTGCTGAAGATTGGTTAATTTGATTTAAACTTTTTTTTTTTAATTTAACGCAAGATGGAATAATGCACACTTACATTAATAGCCAAAGCTATTTAAATAAATATTTATTTCTAATTTAAGGTGGACATTTAGATGATAGGCCCAGATATTTTATTATTATCATAAAACAGCAAATATCCCTGAGAAAGAGCAATGACGAGTGGTTCAACCAGCAAACTAAACTTCTCTAATGCTCTGGTTGGTTCACCTTGAGCTGTCTGCAACAACGGTCGATGAAGCTCTTTTAGCAGTTTTGTGGTTGAATTCATCAATCCCACACAGCGCACCTCTGACCTCACTCCGCCAATGATCTTGTCTCTCATTGTCTGGGAACAGGTCAGGAATCTTCCCTGGAATAACAAAACACGTTGAAAACCTCCAACAGTGATGGGCAAGCAACATTTTTACGATCCAAACTTCCAGTATTGAGAAGATCTTGACTTGAACTCACTGGGTTTTAAATGACTACTATTGACATGTCTTTAGTTTCCATGTATTATCTAATGAAAATACATTTTTACTGTTTTCTTCTAAGATACTTTCAAGGCTTTTCATTGTGATCTGGAGTACTGCCAAACTGAGATGATAGCAGTCCATCAGGTCAGAGTCTTCAACCCTCTCAGACCAGCACCTTCAGGATTCAATTTATATGGTAAGTGCATAAGGTGGTGCAGGCAGAGAACTCCAGGGTGTGAGGGAAGAATAAGTTAAAGGGTCAAGATAAAGGTAAGAAGCTGATAGAATAAAGTCTGACTCATAAGAGAGACAACTTTTCCCCTCCGGCTCTTTAACCAGCATCAGATATGTTGACCCTCTCAACCAGACAGACTCTGTTAACAAGATTATCCTAGGGAATTGTAGCAAAAATAAGGAATTCACTTAAATACACTTTGAACTTTTCCATTTTATGAGCTTTATTATTGAGCTGAGTCATATTGTTACTTTAAATATGTTTTTTCAATAAATATTATCATTTTAACTTTTTTTTAAAATTGGTTGGAAATAATGGGTGTTTTTCGTACAAGCTATAAGGGACAATTATTTTCATACTTCATCAATAAATTATCTTGATGGATATTGTGGACAAAACTAGCCACTGCTCATTAAAAGTGTGTGGAATACTCGGTGTCAAAGTACGATAGATGTGAATTTCATAGTTTCTGGCTAGGAAGCGACATTTTAACTCTGCAGGCACACAGGCCCAAAGAGACTTGGGTGACCTTGGAGATGTTTTGGGCAGACGGGCACATGTTCCAGGCATGCACAAGTGATCTGTGGTCAATGTATGATTCATGCCAGCTAGTTATTTATTTATAATGTCAATAGAACTTGATGCAAGTGTGCCCTCTTCAGAGGCACTCATGGTTGTAAAAAGGATAAAACACTGATACCATTTGGTGCACCTTATTGCCAGGTTTCATATGAAGAGCTCTTAGCCCTCGACCTTAAATCCTTTTACGGTAAATGTGAAATCGGAATATGCTCTCTGCCATTAGACTCTATTAATTGCACTTCAGCTCTGAAAGAAGCGATTCCTGCTGTGACTGAGTTTTTAAGAGCCTCAAGTCCAATCAATATACATTTGACCTTTCACTTCACTATTTAGCAACTAAATATGTTTAGAGGAAACCAGCAAATTCTGAGATATGCCAAGATCAAGATTTAAGTTCTAACATTTTTTTATGTGATTATGTGACTAGTTGTTTTCCCCAACACAAGGCAGAGTCATTTGATTTGAAGTCATACAATCTTAAACAAACCAAGAGCTAGATGCTACAAGGCATTACAAATAGTTAGGTTGTTTTCTAAAATCCTTTTAAAGCAATAAAAAGTGATAGAACATGTTAAGATTATGTTCTGAAATCTTTACATATGTGGTTAAACTAAACATTGACATAACTGTTTTTTTTTCATATTTTCTGTAATGATTAATTTTATTTTGAAGGGTCACGAATCATGATGTAGATCTTTCTCACTAATATTTAAACGATAGATGACATGCCTGGATATACATTTTGTATATCAAGGATATAAAAATCCGAAACTGACTAAACAAGTGTAATGGTATAGCACAGGGGTGGCCAACCCAGTCCTCAAAGAGCCACAGTGGCTGCAGGTTTTTGTTCCAACCGATCCAGCGTGCCCAGTTTAACCAATGAGGTTTTAGCTAAAACAAGCAACACCAGACTGACAATCAAATGATTACACTCCTAAGACACCTGAAAAGGTGTCTTCTTGATTGGTTGGAACAAAAACCTGCACCCACTGTGGCTCTTTGAGGACCGGGTTGGCCACCCCTGGTATAGCATATTCGGAATCTTTAAAAGGTTTCCCAGTTCTAAAAAAAAGTTAATCGCACACAATGCACGCTTTTGGAAATCAACAAAAAAAAAGAATGACCAACTTTTTTCAAGATGATTATATTTTGTTTTTTTACTTAGCTGTTGGAGACCGCACTCATTGTTAACTTGTCAACAAAATGAGAAACATTTAGATTACTTTTAACACATCAAATAAACGTCCTTAAACATATCGTGACCTCATTGTCGCTCCTTCAGCAGGATTTCATATCATCCGTTCTCGCTGTAACACAAACTTTTCCTCGAGTATCCAAAGCCCATGAGCAAATTGGCAGTACAGGTTAATCCGCTAGATAGTTTCCTCTTTGCCCCAGGAGGAGATACACACAGACACACATTTCCACGGTAGGCATACAGACACACTAACCTTGTCAGCATACCATTACCGTGAAGCTTAAACCGTCTGGACAGGGACACAGCAGAATATCACAGCTGTGCAGAGGATGACCTAGTTCATTTCCACACTGGTAACTGTTGGGCCCTGAATGTTCCACTGAGGTGCGTCTGCATCTCTGTGGGATCCTTGTTTTCTCAGTTGAATTCCGCCGGTGGAACACAGCAGTTGGTGGGAGACTGCGACAAAGTCTATCTTTTAATGTTGTGATAAAAAACTCCCCTTTCATGCCTTTAAACATTAAAATGTTTGAAGTAAAAGGAGCTGGTTTGCTGCTCAAGGGCCCTGTGGCAAACTGTCATTCCGAAACACACAACGTGCCAATTCTGAGTAATATATTCTTGAGTGGGTAGAATTATTCTCCTTCCTCCATCGTCAATGGTTGTGTGCAAGTGTTCAGTCAGGTTCCCACCGTGGATCCACTGCTGTGCCCGTGATGGAGCTGAAGTGTAGCGGGGGTAAAAGGATGGGAAACCATTAAAATGTTTTCAAATTAGCTGGGCTGACAGCACAAGGGACTGACAGCAAGACCACCATCCCCTACTCATTAACAATTTCCGCAATGCCATCTTGCGTAAAGCCCATGCCCTTTCCTCCCCTTCCCCCCTTTCCTTTTACATATATAGCTTATATGGCGCGTCATACCTGGGCTGGAATTTTTTCTTGTCACTATTGTTTTGTCATTATTAACTAAACTTTTCCAAACAACAAAAGCGTTAACTTTTTCTCCAATAATTTGAAATTGCTCAAAGCAACAGTCCCTCTTCAGAAGATCTTTATGTAATCCAAAATATAGCAAAGGGGCGATAAGGTTGTTAAATAATAGTTTTCTTTAAACGTATATTATATTAACAAAGAAACGCCATCGTCAGTGGCAACCCTATCTGTTGCCCATTGGTGGCATGTGGTCACTGCAAGTAAAGCTTTAGCCACCTCTATGCTGGGAAGGTAAACAAACCAGTGGTTATATTTCATCAACTCCCAAAATGTATTACAATGGATATCAGCTTCTCTCTTAGGAACATCCAGACACCCTGTAGCGAAAACTTGTTTCAGCCACTTGAATTAAAGATTTCCATGAACATAGGATAGAAAGAGCATTAGAGAAAACAGCAAAACAATACATTATTTGACAATTACAAGTTTATTAGTTATTATTAAACAAAAAATCCTTCAGTACATTGAAGGAAGAAACTTGGCTTTTTTTCTGTGTGGAGTTAGTATGTTCTCTCTGTGTTGTGTGGGTTTATGCCCTGCATCAGCCTGTAATCATGTTCATCCCTATGCCTGATGAAACTTTGATATGCTCAAAATAGTTGTATTTTTTCAGGAAAAAATGGAAATAAAAAAAAAAAAGCAACATTAATTCACAGAATTCGGTGTCAGTAGCAGCCCTAGCATATTTAATCAGGTTTCCTAAGCCATTTGCTGGACCTTGCTTGATCAAGTTGATATACTTGCGCAAGGAATTTCTTTAACAGACTGCGAACAGACAGCTCAGGCACTTCACTTGAAGCAGCAAGTGAAGTGATTTTCTGGAACTCCCGTGTTGTTCTCAGTGTTATCTTGACCTTTAAAGTATATACTTTATAGAATATTGTTTTGATTGTTTAAGCGCTTTGTGACCCTGGTCTGGAAAAGCGCTATATAAATACAAATTACTTACTTAATAATATTGAGTCTCTATAGGCATTTCCCATATGGAAACCATCAATACATTTTATAAAATATTAAATCAGTTTTTATCTGGAACTTGTAAGTATTGCATAGGACAGTCAAAAATAGATAATATCCTTAGTTAATTTGGACTGTATGACATGAATAACAACAATAAGCTTGTATGAATTGGACAACCATAAGTTAAACTGACTGTTAAACTATAAGTAAATCATAGTTTGTGAATGATATGGATATACCCTCACCTTAACACACTTTTCTTTTTTTTTTTACAATTGAAACTGGTCATATTTTAAATTCCTAACTGGCTTTTAAGTCGAGTCTTTTTCACAAGAGCATCGTCTGTGCAAGAATGTGATATTCTAATTATAGAATCCCACCGCGTTAAAGCCTTGGCCTTGTTATGGGGTAGGCTGTATCGTAGCCTGAGGGTTTGCTCCAGCTATCACTTTATGAATAAGTACATGACAAAGTCTCCAACGCTTCCTGAAAAGAATTTGTAACAATTTTAATTCTTCGCAAAATAAACGAGCACTTTGACCTTCCCATCTTCCATATCCATGCAAAGGCAGCTTCCTACACATGAGCAGATTGCTGAGAAGAGGCTCGATGATGAATGAGTCTCCAGTGTAGGTAGATACGGCACCAGGGCTCTCCCACAAGGCCGATCACATCCAGACATAACAGGTGCTGTATAGGATGAAGGGGTGCCGTTTGTTCCCCTCCGTGTACCGTCACCCAGGAGGCTGAGCAGAGGTAGACAGATGTGTGCCGCAGGCCAAGGAATGTATTCTAATCGACATAATCATCTCTGGAGGTACAGCCTGCTGAATCTGATCTGTCTTCTTATTTGAGCCCACTGACTGTTACGATCGTCTGTTAAACCCTCTGTGAAACGGCGCAGATGGAAGCAGGGGCCATTTGTTAAAGTCTATGCGAGGGATTTGGAGATGTTTACACACGTCAAGATGTTATCCTCAAGAATCGTTTAATCCTTTGACTTTCATGAGATTCGTCTTTTTATACTCCATTTCATTGCTTAATGATTTCTATAACTGCACCTTATATTTACTGTGTAAAATGTGTGCCGGAGGAAAACAAAACACCATATGGCTACTGCAAAGAAAAGTCTTATTCGTTTCAGAACCGTTAGTCAAGACAATTCAACCAACGGCTAACAATCTCAGGAGGAGGCAAAACTTTTGTTGTATCCAGCAGATATTTGGCAGTCTACTTCATCCTTGCTGTCCCTGATCCTCAGTGTCGGCATGTAACTGTCTGCGTCTGCAGCAGGCGAGCTTTTTCTTGTTGCTTGACAGCTGCTCTGAGCTGCAAACAAAACTTCTCGCGCTAACAAATGTACCCGGCTGACTTTCCAGAGTGCATCATACAGACATATTGCATAGTTGGTACGGCTCAGTTTGAGTCTCGTGCGCTTCCTTTCTTGTCTTTGCCCTCATGTTTCCCCTCTTCAAATCTCCTCCCTTGCCTCTCCACTTTCAAGGAGTTGGTTTCGACTGACATGGAGCAGACAAGCCTGCTGTAGCGGAGAAATGATCAAACACCAGTCCTTTCGCAAACTTCTCAGTTTGATACCACACAGTTCTCTTTCTGGCATTTAGCGTTTGTTCATTTAAAGTCTTTTCTTGTGGAAAGATAAGTTGTAAAAGAATCATGCAATTAAGCATGTATCCTTCAGTAAGTTACTAATGAGTGTAACAAAAAATTTCCTTTATGGACACTGGTGGTGAGGCAGGAATGTCCAAATATGTCGCTGTGCGTACATGCACTGTTTGCATGTATGTGTGTGTGTTCAATGTCCCTGGTTGTATTTACAGGACATTTGTCAAAGTTCTAAAAGAGTCATACGATGAGGCAGAAACACTTCAGAAAGTTTCCCATGATTGTAAAAATACAATGTTCTTTATCGACAAATGGTGTTGATGCAGGAATGCCATTATATGTGAGAAATATGGCTGCAGATCCTCTCCAGATCTCCAAGGTTAGCTGGGGAGCGTTGCTGTTCAGTGATTTAAAGGTCTGTCCACAGATTTTCAGTAGGGTTCAAGTCAGGATTTTGACTGGGCCATTCTAGGACTTTCACACACTTGTACTCCAGCAATTGCTTTGTTATTTTTTCGGTGTGCTTGGGGTCCTTGTCCTGTTGAAAGGTGAATAGTTGACTAAGTTGAGGTCCTATGTGTTGTGGAGCAGGTTGTTATCCAGTGTATGTTTGTACACTGCTCCATTCTCCATTCCCTCTTTGATAAGTCTTTCAGTTCCTGTTGTCGAAAAACATCCCCACAGCATGATGTTGCCACCACCATGCTTCACCGTAGGGATAGTATTAACCAGATGATGAGCGGTCCCTGGCCGCCTCCAGTCATGAAGCTTGTTATTCATGCCAAAGAGATGTTTTCATCAGACCAGAGAATCTTGTTCTTCATGGATTTTAGGTGTGATGGCAAAGTGGGCTTTCATGTTCCTTTTACTGAGGAGAGGCTTCTTTCTGGCATCTCTACCAAAAAAATCTTGATCTGAAACACACACACACACTCTACTTCCGCTTCCGGTGAGCCTTTGATCGGCTGCTTGAAACGTGAGCTCCTGCAATAATTGCCAAAAACAGTCGTTTTAACGACTACTTGTCCGGATATTATGCTCATATCACTTAAGATATGTCTCAAGCATCTCGGATCTTTGATCGTGATGCTCTTTTCAACATCAGAGAGTCGATGGAGGACTTCACTCGCGACCGTTACCAACGTCCGGTGAACGTGTTTCCGGCTCCGCTTCTCATCGACTCGGACTCTGTGGAATATCGTTTGATCTCTCGAGTACCGGGCGATTTCCACAAGGGATCGAGTCGGGCTGGAGTACAGGTCAGGATGAGACGTGCAGTTGCGATCGCTCGGAACAACTCTGACGTCATCGAACGTCATCGGTGTTTGATCGACATTCCTCTCACTGTGTGTGACGACACATCAGCGCTGCCGTCTGTCCAGACCTCAACGAAAGGTGGTAAGATTTTTTCATTTCCTCTCTTTAATTCGACTTTTACAACCGAGTTGAACTTCAGTGACAGCTGGTACCCACGTGACCGCTGTTCGCTTCAAAAGATCCCGCTCTGCGCGCCTGTCAGTGACGCGGCGTCGTCAGTGACGTCATCGGTGCTGAATGTGGGACTTCTTAATGTTCGCTCCATTACTAATAAATCCTTTATTCTTAATGATCTTTTCACAAGAGTTAATTTGGATTTATTATGTCTTTCTGAGACTTGGCAGAGAGAGGAAGAGTTTATTCATCTGAACGAACTTTGTCCAGTAGGGAGCGCTGTCCTGGGGAAGCCTCGCCTCTCTGGTCGTGGAGGAGGTCTTGCTACTGTTTTTAGGGAGAGTTTTTCTTGCAAAGTGATTCAGACACAGGAATTCACTTCTTTTGAGTCTCAGATGATCTTGGTTGGTTCTACAAGACCTTTCTATTGTGTGTCAATCTACCGTCCGCCTGGTCCTGCGGCGATGTTCTTGAAAGACTTTAGTGACTTCTTATCTTCCATTATTCAGATGGAATCTGTTCTTATTCTTGGAGACTTTAATCTTCATGTTGATGACGTCACATCTTGTTCTGCTAAAGAACTTTTAACTTTAACTGAAGCCTTTAATTTTGAGCAACATGTTTCTGAACCCACTCATCAAAAAGGCCACATTTTAGACTTAGTTTTTACTCTTGGCCTGAACATTTCTAATGTATCTGTACATGATGTCCATCTGAGTGATCATTCTCTTGTCTTGTTCAACCTGGACTTCATCCCTGAACCTAAGCCTTTGAAAGTTAGGTCTCAGAGGCGTGTCATCTCAGCCGATACTGCAGACAGTTTTTCTGCTATGTTTGACCGTCTTTCCTTTGATGACTGTCCAGATGTGGACAGTTTGATTCACTGTTTTACTGATCATTGTGTTGAAATACTAGATCAAGTGGCACCTGTTAAATCGAACTTGAAAATTCAGAAAAAACGGTGCCCTTGGACAAATGAAGATATCCTGAGTCTGAAGAGACTTTGTCGAAAGACTGAGCGTCTCTGGAAGTCTACTAAACTTGAGGTGCACAGACTTCACCTCAGGGATCTGTTGACTTCTTACAATGAGATGGTAGAAACTGCTAGATCTGATTACATCAGAAAACTGGTAGCAGCAAATAGGAAAAACCCCAAAGTTTTGTTTGACACGATTAATTCTCTCGTGTCTCCTGCTCCTCAAATCACGCCGGTCTTCTGTGAAGCTGACAGCAATGCATTGTTGAGATTTTTCATTGACAAAATTAAATTGATCAAAGAGAAAATCTCTCCCCCTTTGTTGGGAACCCCTACTGTCTCTGAGCCCATCTCCTCCTCTTGGTCATCCTTCTCTGCTGTATCTTTGGGTGATATTTCAGCACTAGTGAACAAGATGAAACCCTCCTCTTGCTCAGATGACGTCCTTCCTTGTAGGCTTTTTATCAAAGTATTTGATGTAATTGGCCCCTGGGTTACCAATATGGTGAACCTCTCCCTTTCCACAGGGGTTTTTCCCAATGCATTTAAACATGCCATTGTGGAGCCTCTGCTCAAAAAACCAGGCTTAGACCCAACTGACCTCAGTAATTTCAGGCCTATTTCTAAGTTCCCTTTCTTGTCCAAGATCTTGGAGAAGGTGGTGTCCGAGCAGCTGTCTTTGTTCTTGGATCAGAGCGACATCCATGAGAAGTTTCAGTCTGGCTTCCGTAAACATCACTCTACGGAGACAGCTTTATTGAAAGTGTCCAGTGACATCATGATGTCGGCTGACTCTGGTAAATTCACTGTTCTGGTTCTCTTGGATCTGTCGTCAGCCTTTGACACAGTTGATCACCAGATCCTGCTGAGAAGACTAAGGGATGAAGTGGGACTGTCTGGGTCTGTGTTAGAATGGTTCTCATCTTACCTTTCTGGGCGCAGTTTTAGTGTATCTGCCAATCAAATGAGGTCTGAATCGGCAGATCTGTTGTGTGGAGTCCCTCAAGGTTCTGTTCTGGGTCCTTTATTGTTTTTGCTGTACTTGATTCCCCTTGGTAAAATCATTCAGAGATTTCCAGATGTTTCTTATCACATTTTTGCTGATGACATCCAGCTCTACTGCTCTTTTGACCCAACTGAGCCCCAAAGGCTGAACAGCTTAGTCAAGTGTTTGCTAGAAATCAAACAATGGCTGAGTGAAAACACTTTACAGCTTAATGTGGACAAAACTGAAACTCTGGTGATTGCTCCTGATGATACGATTCCAGGGTTGAGTCAGTACTTGGGTGACTTAGGTCAGTCTGTCAAACTGAGCCTGAGAAACCTGGGTGTTGTATTTGATAAAGACATGTCTCTTGTTCAACACTGTAGAAAACTGACCAGAAACTGTTTCCTTCAACTGAGAAAAATCTCTAAACTTAGGAAAATGCTGTCACAACATGATCTGGAGCTTGTAATCCATGCGTTTGTTTCTTCTCGTCTGGACTATTGTAACAGTTTGTTTTCATGTCTTAACAAGAAGGAGCTGTCTCGCCTGCAGTTGATTCAGAACTCTGCAGCGAGAATTCTGACCCGCTCTAGTAGAAGAACTCACATTTCTCCGGTCCTTAAAACTCTTCACTGGCTTCCAGTTTCTTTCAGGATCAACTTTAAAATTCTGGTTCTTACTTTCAGAGCTATTCATGGTCAGGCTCCTCCTTACATCACTGATCTGATCCAGCCTTACACCCCAGCTCGGGCTCTGAGGTCTGTGGATCAGAATCTACTTATGGTTCCACGCACACGGCTCAGGACCAGAGGAGAGAAATCTTTTCAGGCTGTTGCTCCTAAGCTTTGGAACAATCTTCCTCTCTCTTTGCGCTTGATGGAGTCTACTGACTCCTTTAAGAAACATCTTAAGACGTTTCTATTTGTGCAGGCTTTTCCTTGAATTTCTCGAACTCCTGTGTTGTTCTCGGTGTTGTCTTGATCTTTGAAGTATGTACTGTTTTGAGTATTGTTTTGATTGTTAAAGCGCTTTGTGACCCTGGTCTCGAAAAGCGCTATATAAATATATATTACTTACTTACTTACTTACTTACACAATGAATGAAAGAGCAGAGATTGCATTTAAAGCCAAAAAGATTATTCTCATTTGTATCAGTCAAGGTTTGGCATCACCGTGTGAATTTGTACACATCCTTACTGTGCTTTGTTAACACTTGTACTTTGATATCTGTCAAACCAAAACTACAAAAGACCCGAAGTATGATTTATTAATAATCACTGCATTGACAGCATGGGGTAATGGCCAAGTAATGACCGCCCTAGGACACAAAAGCAACTACTGTGAAGACTTGAGATCCGAGTGAGTCAAGCCCAATAAGAATTCAGTCAGATTAGTAAATTTTTCCACAGATCTGAGTGGCTGAATGTGAAATAAGATACAAGACAAGAAGTGGCCTGAAGCAGAGAGTTGCCATATATCATGGATCCATTTCAGTCCCCTCAGAAAAACCCAAATCCTCCGGAGCGACACGAGTCACTCAGGCTGTTAACCCCGTTTAAGTCTGTTAAGCATCACCAAATATTGGATAGCAACAACTTTTCTCTTCCCCCCAAAAAAACCATTAGATCTGAAACTTATCTATGTTGTTATTTTAGCAGTTTTTTAAGCATAAATGAAAGTTTCTGGAAAAAGAATAGTTCACCTTGACCAGAAAGTTTGAGTATATGCTTTGAAATGTATGAAAATAAATGCACGTCTTGAACCTCAAACAAACCACAAGAAAATTAAATTCAATAACATAAGCCTTCATTTGTATTGTGTTTGTCACATTTTCACCACCTGCAAAAGGGAATCTGGCTTCAAACACCCGGGAGGAAAAAGGAGGACAGGGAACTGCACAATTATCTGGGCTGAAACAAACATCTGAAGTGTCGGACTCTAAAACACTGGCTGTCAACTGTTTTGGTCTCTTGCTGGAAAATTAAAGTGCGCGTTTGTGCTGTCATGCCAGATACGTTCCTACCTCTGAAGGTGCAGAAGCGCAGCCACAGCAGGGAATGAAAGCAGAGCCGTGAGAGGCTGCTAACCTCTTCCCAGCTGTCCAGAGGTGTTAGCGCCGGGAGGCAAATAAAGAAGGCTGAAAAATAGTTCAAACAAGCTCCAGTAGCTCCAATTCAGCCTTATTTTTGGAAACTGGGGAGACAGGTTTGACAACATTTTTGTCCATTACCGTCGTGTTTGCAACCCACTTTAATATGAAAAGACTCATTGAACTGTGCAGCATAAACAGCCTCTTAAAGTCGCCTTAGTGAAAAGCCACGGCTCAATTTGCATGATCAAACCAGGAAAGCAGGTTCACCGGGTCAATCCAATCTTCAGCCTCAGTGAAGAAACTTATACCAACTCCAAACTGGTCAAGGTTTATTATTAATGCATAAACTCATCACAAGTTCGGGGAAATACTTAATAATGCATGAAGTGGATGATTTATTAAAAGCGTAAAGAATGCAATTTTAATTAAGACATCGTCCATTTTCAATTTAACCCACAGGGAATTGACTCGTCCTTTAAAGTGGATCTGAATGCATTTGACGTTGAATGACATTTTAAAAGTTTTCAGAGCACAATATTTGCGATATCATGTATTCACAGGAATAAATGCACCAACCTATTTGTTAGAATTTTAGAAAAAAATTAACAATGGTAGTGGGTAATTTTATCAACGAGAGGAAACTCATGCTTGAAGTTGTTGGCCTCCATTGTTACCATGTCAGAGGAGCTTCGAGCTCATGGGCCAGCAGGATTTTGGAAGGATGTCAATGTTCATCAGTTCCTTAACAGGAAGAAAGTAGACAATATTGTGCTCAACATTTTTGAGTTAATTTACACATATACACAATAGCTTTTGTGCATTAACTCAGCAGGGCCGGACTGCAAAAAAGCCAAAAGTCACTGCTCTAGTTATATATATATATTAAAAAAGAGGAGAACTGTAGCATACACAACATTATGGGATGCATAGTGTACCATATCTCACACATGAAGTGACAAAGTAAACAAAAGTATTTGTTCCTCGAGTGTTAAGGAGAATTGTAACAGGTTTCTCTTGAAAATGAGACCATGGGTCTCAAGGATTTTACCTGTATAAATAAAGTTTAAGGAAAATAATAATTAAAAAAATGGTTGCATGTGTGTAACAGTCACGAGTTGGTGCGCCAATGGTCTGATATTTCTTATTTACTTTTACTTTGAAATGGGTCAGATGAGACCAAAATGCTATTTATTTTTAATTTATTTGAAATGTGAAATAAATCATTTAGTTTAAAGGATTTACTATTGAATTATTATTGCAAAGAGGAGAGTGTAAAAAAATTAGGAAAACTTAAAATAATTAAAATATATATACATTATATGTATAGCACAAAATATAATATATTTGATATCATAAAAGTAACAAAAGAGTGACTGAGGCAGAACCTACATTATGAGGCAAAAGTAGCTTATGAAAACAAATATCAAGCTCATGGTGCTGGATAATAAACACAAGAAAAAAAACAGATTAAGACTTCAAGACCGCTCTACTCTGCCAGCATGGGAGCTAAATTGTGATCTGAAGCATAGTGCTGGAACCTTCCGGATCGTCCAACAAACTTTTATAGTAAAATAATAGTTTAAACAACCCGTGTTGAAGAACAATAAGGTTCTTTAACATGGGTCATGATTGTTAAAAGTTAAAACAAGTGTAACAGGAAATTTGGGAAGAAATATAATGATTAATTCAGTGCTCTTAGTGCTTTATGAGGCTTAGATAGTTTTCAAATGAGACAAATAGAAAATGCCATTTTAACCAGTGAAATTGATCAAATCTTCTGTCACTAAAACATTTATATTATTACCAACTTAAATTACGTCAAAACTAATTTGGAGAATACATTGATTTACCTACAAGGATTTTTTGTTACACTAAGCTGTGTATAATACAATGCGTCAACTAAATGTTACCCGAGGTAGAATCTTACTGGTAGAGACGTTGCCGCGACTGACGCTATAGATCAGTCAAGGCGACTCAACAACAAAAAATTGCTTGCGGTCTCTGCCGGTAAGATACTACTTAAATGTAGGTCAAGCATTGTAGCAAAGTCTCCTCGCTCTTCTTGATATAAAGAAGGTCTTAGAGAGGTCTGAGACAACAAGGACACGTCTTACCAGATAATGTCGATGTCTGTGACATCACTGAAACTGAATTGAGAGGTCTCTGAAACCTGATAGAGTCTTTAAAACGTCTAGGACAAGTCTCAAATATGATTGAATTTCCTTTAACTCCCCGGCGAATAAACGTGTATTGATGAGAGGTAGCAGGGACTAGTGGAGACTCAATCATTTATATATTGAAAATATGATTGTAAGTCTATTTCTACAAAATCCATGAACTATACTTGCATATTAAATTAATTAAATTAAAGAATCTAATGATAAGCATCACATCCTGTCTTTAATTTCATAGGTGAAGAGCTGTGTATAAGTTCCATATCCACTGTTTATCGAGATACAATTGAGCTGACACTCAAGTTTTAAGTAAATGTAAAACACAAGGCAAATAAGAAGCACTTTGAAGAACTAGTGGAACCAAAGCATGTAACTTACTGGTATTAAAAAGGGCAACTAATGTCGAACTCAACATTTTCTGACTTACTTGCATGTTTCAAATGTTGAAGTCTTCCTCTTATCATGACGATGTTTTGATTTTTTTTATTACTTTATAAAGTTCACCCCTGTTTGAAATCTCATCTAACGAGCAGTTACAAGTGCGAGCCCAATATGATGTATTATTGATTCACTCCTTCTCCAGCAAGCGGTAATCACTTGTTTGTACAATCAGTCCTTGAAGGTGGAGATTTTCTGGATTAATTACGTGCGGTGACAACCCTCATCTTCAAATATAACAAAAGTGTTTTCAGTGGGCGTGGCCTAAGCATGTTTTCTAATTTGAATACTTTAAATAAAAGACACGTACTGATGAGTACAATAGAGGTCTGAGATCCATTTAAAACACAATTAAATCAACACATTAGTTGTCCTTTAAATCAAGGCAAGTTTGAAAACTCAACGTTTGTCAATGTCTATGTGTCCTCATGCCAAATCTAAATAGCACCCATGGTAGATCGGATCATGTGTTGCACATATCAAGTGTGAGCAAAAGCTTAAACCAAATCTATTTGAAGATAATTCAACCTTGAAGCAGCACCAATGAGGCTACAAGGCTATATGCAGGGTCATCCGCATGATGCAATGCTAGCTGTCTTCATGCTTGATGGTGATGCAATGGCATAGCAGTAAGGGGCTTTTGCCCCTCCACAAGATTATGTGTTTTTGTTCTGTGTGTGTGCATATGTAGCATGTCTGTATTTAATATTCCTGAGATGTACAGAGCACAGGTTGACAGTCTTGATGAATTTTAGAACCAACAACAGTATTTATACAACTCCAAATGATAGTACCTATAGAAAATCATCATACTATTGAACATTTTCCACCTCCTACACAGTGGGAATGATAGATTGTGTGGTTAAGTGATCAGTCACTTAGAATATGCCATTTTAACTTATTCAGACGCAAATAATCAGGTGAATTTCGTTCCACCCGATGGTAATTGCAGGGGCCGGGATTACATCCAAATAAAAACATTTGGTTTCCTGGAAATTACACGTTTCCTAGAGTATAGTAGTGAATAAATCAAACATGGTTGGTAAAGTACATTCAAAAAAACCAAAAGGCAAATAACAATGACAAATGCCACAGCAGCTTTATTTACCTCTCTTCGTACCATTCACAGCATCATTAAGAAGTGAAAAGCATATGGTATCACCAAAATCTTGCCTAGATCAGGCCGCCCCTCTGAACTAGATAACCAAGCCATAAGGATATTGATATCAGAGAAGGCTACAAGGACCTTCATGTCTGAGAGTGATTGGTCTGTGCATGTGACGGCAATCTAACAAGCTTTAAAAACATCTGGTCATGATCCAATTGAAAATGAACATTGGGAAGTACACCTCTTGAGGAAAACCTGCACCCCTCTGTAAGACAGCTAAAGATTGGTAGGTCATTCACCTTTCAAAATGACAATGATCCTAAACATACTGCCAAAACAACAAATATGTGGCTTAAGGATAGGAAGGTGAATGTCCTTGAGTTGCCAAGTCAGAGTCTGGACTTGAATCCAATTAAAAATCTGATTGACCGGAAGAGAGCAGTGATCGCTGTTCCCCACAGAATTTGACATATTGTGAACAATTATGCAAGGAGCAAGGGCACATATTCACCTATCCAGGTGTGTGCAAAGCTCTAGAAAGTGTAGTTCTTGGTTGTTTTTATTGTATAGTTTTTCTCAACTGTTCTTTTCTGTACTTTTTGTCATTATTCTGGTTGAACAGCAAAAAAACACATTTATATAAATCAGTTTTGAATTTAAGCTGTGTGAAAAATATACAAATATATATATATATATATATATATATATATATATATACTATATATATATCTTTTTTTATTTTGGGTATAATGATTTTCTATGGCCACTGTTTCTGTCTACAGTTTGGAGTCTAGAATACACAGCACCCACACATGCACACACAAACATTCACAAGTCTAACAGACTTGCGATTTTTCCTCCAATTTCATACCTGGAGTCCTCCAAGGATATCTGAAATGGCCTGCCCGTGTCTAAGCCAGTCAGAGTTTCTGTAAGGCACTGGAACCATATTTTACTGTTGAATGTCAGTCTAAAAAGAGCAAGAAATTCCCTTTCAGGAAAATCCTTCTACCATGCACTTGCATTCGACACTTGTAGATCATATTCATACTTACAAAGTGATCCGTGTGAATACTAGAGCAAGGTCATTTCCAACAGTTAGAAGCTAAATATGAATGACTAGAGTTTAACAACCTGCTACTGCCACTCCATTATTGTAATGAGCCATTTTTGCATTGATACAAAGAGAGATTTCACTCATTTTGCCACTTATAGTAGAGTAGATTAAATTCACAGCTAATATTTCTTGAACATAGCAGGAATTTATTCACTGTCATTCAATTTGAAACATCAGTGGCTAATAGTTGCCATTCATACACAGCTGGTATGCCTACAAATACTTAAATAGCAGCTATCCTTCAACCATGCCCAGAAATGCCAGCACCCTTGTTAAAACATACTAAAATAACCATATGGTTATACAAGCACTGACAAGACACCACATTCCTGGAAACATTGGCAACCTTCTTATGGACAGCTACAACAATTTCAGTCTCCGCTAATGTTACTCCTAGTAGCATCTGCCTGACACTGCTTGAAATGCCATGTACATGAATGTTGTAAGTTGAATGCTGTGGGGCGAACTCAAGATCTGGAAATCTTGATTTTATGAATGACTTGACAGTGATGACAACATCCGTCCAAGCTTGCAGATTGCTTCTGCAGGGGCTTAAATGGCTAATCACATGGGCAAAGGCAGAAAAGTTCAGGTCTCTAGTCCCGAAAAAACAGACATTGACCTCACAATTTATGCCTCACACTTGAAGGGCCCAAGATTTCTATTGGTGACTGAAATTCCTTTCAAGAGTCTGAATTAAATCTTTGACAGCTCCCTGAAGGACGCAGTATTTATCCAGCAAACAAAGGGAGACATTATTTTTTGGCTCTTAGTCATCAAAAAATCGTGTCTCCCTGGAAAGTTCAAGGTCTTGATGTCTCAGAAGTCCAGTCTATAATTATCTGGCTCCTGTTAGTCTTTGAGGTACAAATGACAACTGTAGAGACAATTAAGAATACAATTAGCCAGTTCCTTAGGAGATGACTGGCATTCACTTACCAGGCAGACTTTGGTCTGAAGGATGTTATCCTCCATATCCTACATCGGACCTGGATAAGGGAAGTGACTAGGTTATGATGATTTTCCTTGATTTTAACACTTTTCAGACCCTCAAGTTGCAGAGCTGACACAGATGCAGGTGGGCTCCTGCCCGATATCCTGGATCTCAGATTACTTCACTGATGGACCACAGTATGTTAAACCGAAGGGATATCACATCTAAACCAACCTATGTATGATGGTTATCATTATTAAACATGTCATGAAATATGAAATAAATAAATCACATTTTCATTTTATTTTATATGTTTGCCAGGTTTCTGGATAAGTATACTGTATATATTAATCAGATCTGGTTGTAAAGTTATGAACATTCCGGTTTGCAAGTAACAACAAACACAGTTTACAACAAAAATCTTTATAAATGGCAAAACAGTTATCCAAATTTCTATTCTTCTTTAAAGGTGTTCCAAACCTACATTTTTAAAGTATGTGAAGCATCGATTAAATACAGCAGTAGCACAACTAATCTGAGCACTCACCTGTGGTGACGGCCTAGAGACGCAGGTGACAAGGGATTTGTATATGTCCTTTCATTGTATCTTAGACTTGTATAACTCATTATAAACTCCAAAACCACTCGACAAAATTTGCATTCGTAGACTACTGAAGGTTTTAGGAGTTCCGTCCCTTTCTCCAGTCATCTTCTTCCACACTGCCCTAATATCTTCCCTGTGACGATTACGAGATCATTTTCTCCCTTTATGTGCAAATTGCTTCATCAGAACATTGTGGGAGTTGTTGGATAATTTGTAACATTGAAAACTTCTTATCAAATGGAAAAAAAAATGTTGCAATATTTTTTTTTCATTCCATTTCAAACCATCACGGAATATGTTGGAACTTTGGACAATCTTGTTGCATATATTTGGTGTGTATCTAAGTAAGTAAGTAATATTTGTATAGCACTTTTCTAGACCAGGGTCAAAAAGCACTTAAACAATAAAACAATACCCAATAAAATATATACTTAGGTGTGTCTGCATTGTGCATTGTCATCTATAGTGGATAATATAATGTAATGCACATATTTAGAAATAAAGAAAATATATTTTATCAAGACTTTATATATTTAAAGTAACTCCTGCTTGTTTTGAATTTGAATGTTCTTATTTTGGTATTAATTTAACCTCATTATAAAACATGAATTTATCTTCTGTCAAATTTGAGGAGTTTTTGCAGTTAAAAATTCACTAGCTTATTTGTTTGACCATTTTTTTTTTTGCAAAAGGACTAAGCTCCTACGGTATGTCCCTGACCTGGGTAGAGGTGATGCACTGATGAAGTTGTGTGGAGCAGAGGGAGGTAGGGGAGAAGGTAGCAGGTTCTGGAGTTCACAAACAAGCTTGTGAATTGTTGTCCCATTTTTTGTGTAAGTAATTTTCTTTCTTTCTCGACCACAAGATGTACAGGTTGGTTTATGACAACCACATGATAACATTTATAACATTTTCCTTGTATCACAACTCTCATGAGGAAGGAAATTGAATTTAGAAAACATAAATTCACAGCTACTTTATTTACCAATGCACATGATGAGGATGAACTTACACACCAATCTCTTTCTTACTATCACCCTCATTTCACAAAATTAACTCATAAACACTTGATATCCTCTATGTTGTCGTCATCACGCATCAAAGCATTGTGCTGCTTCTTTTCCATCATGTCATGGAAGATAGGAATCCTCATTCTATCTCAGAGGAAACCTGAGTGTTCATCTACTGCAAAGCTGGGTAGAGATCCAGCGCAGGTCTGGACTGATAGAAAATACATATATATTGCAATCAACCAAAAATAAAGATACTATTGATGGTGCATGATATGGGTGTTAAGTCCTGCTGCGGGGCAGCCGACGAAAAAGCTCAAGTCAACCATGGAGTCTTTCTTTGGATTAAGAAAGGCAATGTTTTCCTTTCTGACATTGACTTAAATTGGAAAAGTGAAATGGGAAACCTGCTCAAATGCACGGATAACGCCGAATGGATGAGAAATACATGTGAGGGCCTTTTTTTTCCCACCAGCATCATGACTCCACAGTCTTGAGGAAAGCTCTTAAAAAACAACACAATATAGCATTATGTACATTTGCTCACACCTTTTATTATATGCCAGTAGTTACTATTAAATTTAAGTTGAATATAAGAATGACATGTTTAAATATAAACATATTTTATTCAATAAATGCTACAGAGTATAAAGGGTATTTAAAATTGAGCTTTAAATTTTCCTATCAAGTTGGTTACATTTTCATACCATTTAATAAAACATTGTGAGTAGAACCATGCATATGTTTAAAATGTAATTCCATTATAGCAACTGTTTTCTTCCAATTTTAACGTACGTCTCAACATTAAATACCTTCTAACAACTCGCATCATATGAGATAAAAAAACAAAGAAACTCTTGACATGCTGGAAGGAAGAAGGTAATCGGCACTGGGAAGGTTTTAGGGCAGATACACTGTCATTTTCTAACCACACAGAGTATTTGATGCCCCTTATTTATTTTTTTCCCCTCAAACATCACCTGTTAATTTCACAGTGGGCTGACTCTGGTAAGTGTAATCAATATTGAGGAGTTCATCAATGGAAACCACTGAAAGCTTGATGTTAAATTGACATATTAATATAAACTGGCCTTCGGACTAATAGAGTGGTGGCTGTTATGAGGGATGCAAAATAAATCGAAGGTGAAATTTGTTTTTAGTAATTTCTCCCTGGAAAAGACCATTACCTTCACCATCCACCTCTCGTCGTCGTAGGATGCTGTTTCTGTTGGTGCACTTATGCAATTTGTATTGATCAATTCAGGCACAAGGGTTGAAATTACAACAATACATCAAGGAAAATAAAACAAAAGACTATCACTCAAAACCAGATCCCAGAAAGGTGTTAATAACATGGACTAAAGGTCCAAGCATCTGATATTGAATATATTGTTAGAAAAGAAGTACAGATGGACCGTTGAGTGAAAACAATGAAAAAATACACTTTTGTGTCAACACATTTCTGTAAAAAAAAATGTAGATCCTTTGCTCATCATCACAACAACAAATGACTTGCTGTACAAAGGAAAACATTGGGAACTGTATATTGTAGTAATAGTAACCAGCTGTAAGGAGCTGATTGATGTGTATTTGGGATGGACTTTTGTCTGGACTTCTGAAGTAATGTCTCCAAAACTTGGGCACCTTCATGAACCTCGGGTCAGACTCCCTACTCTCTGGATCGATCGAGTAATCAGGATGGATACTGGATGCCACCCACGACTTGCCGAACCGTTCTTTGTTGTTGTCGACCAGCTGCAAACACACACATGAGGCCAGTCAATAGTCTAAAATGACTTCCTGTCCTCCTTTCTTCTCTCTACAGTGGCTATAGATGTGTGAGTCTGATTAACAACACAGTGAACACACACCAGAAGACAAAAAAAAATAAACGATGGAACTGTGAGGTACAGCCGCCACAGCAGAAGAAAAGAAAATGAGATATGGATGCCATATCTATCCATCTGTCTGATTCAAACTGTGAGACAGCATCCTCGCTTTCTGGCTGCCATCTCCTCTCTTCCTCGCCTCTTCTTTTCCCCACTGGCTCTCCAGTCAATAAAAACACTTAGCATTTAAATGCATCTGTGATGGGGAAATAAAGTGGAGAGCAGCGTTCTCCAGTAACTTACTGTACAGACCTGAGCTGGATTGCTCAGCAACAACTTACCAGAATTCCCTGGCTGACTTAGACATCTCTAAGACTGTTTTGTTGGATGAGATTGGGATCTACTTCAATTTAAGATGGAAATCTTGGCCATTCAGAAAGTAGCTGTTTTGTAAAAGTGATTCACAAAAAGAAATAAACAACAACTTTAAATTACTTTTCATGAAGTTACAAATGATTGAGTTGTAAATTCTTTATTTTAAAGACTGTTTCACAGTGCAGGGGGTCCACCCAAAATGTGAAGGCTTCAGTGTGCCCTTCTGAGTCCACATTACTACAATTTTATATTGAATTTGTCTATTTTAATAATTTATATCAATGTAAATGTAAAACATATAACTTTTGGGTTTATTAGATTTTCAATTCTTTTTTTATACCTGGTTAACAGTGGTTATTTTAGATTTATTTTAAGACAAATTATATAAAATCTTAGCTGTACATTTGTTTAAAATAATGCCCTATAATCCTTTATTTATTCATTGTCTACCACTTTTTCCCGAGGTCCGGGTCACGGGGAGACTGGAGCCTATCCCAGTATCATAGGGCGAGAGGACATGGGCACCCTGGACAGGACGCCAGTCTGTCGCAGGGCACACAAAGACAAACAACTGTTCATACACGCTCTCATACCTACGGACAATTTCCCAAAGTTTCAATCAACCTCTGTATGTTTTTGGAATGTGGGAGGAAACCAGATTGCCCGGAGTAAACCCACGCAAAACGGCGAGAACATACAAACTCAACACAGAAAGGTTGTCTCAGCCTGGAATTACCCAAGATCACGTCTATTAAATTAAATTGTTTCTTTTTTTAATGAACAAAGGCACAGTTAGCTTCGTGGGGAATGTGGGTTGGAAAAAAAGGGCTTTTGTTGTTGTCAGACACAAATGGTGAATTGATGATCAAGTATGACTAAGAAAGACCTTTATCTCTTAGCTGTATTCTGCACTGAGATTCTTTATATCATTTCCAAACCCTAAACCCTGATGACAAGTTCTAACAAAGAGAAATCTTATTCCTGCTGAAAAGGAACACAATGTTGAAGATTCTTTACTTTTTAATAATGTATTTTGCTGAGGAAAATGTATTCCTCCTCTGCTTCCTGTTATCCTGCAGCACTGGTAATTGTGGTGTTAGAGGAAGATTAAATGCACAACATGGTCCAGTTCTCATGAGTCAAATCGAAGCCGGGTTCCATCCTACCCACCCACTTTCACACCGATAGTTCTCTTAAATCCTGTGTCAACTCAGTACCATCATTATGATCCAGGACTGAAGCTGTCAGACCTTACAATGCACTGCATAATTAGCCATATGTTTGAACCTTTTTATATTATGTCAGCTAACAATTAAAAAACATGAAAAGATTTGAAAGGAAAGATCAACTTAAGGTAATGTTTCCTGGAATGTAGATTAATTTTATTTTATTTTTTATACTGTTTTGTTGTTGTCCAAATGTTTTTAGTCCCTCTGGGAAAACAGTCATTTTCTGCTCACCCGTATGTCAACTAAGGGTTCGGATTATTTTGAGTAATCCGTTCTTTTTTACAGTTATACGTAAAAAGTAAATTTGAATGTAGAGACTGATGCTCAGTTGTCTACGTCTTCACCTTCTTCCAAAATGTACTATATCTCTTCAAAATGACGCAAACACATCCAAATACATAATAGATGGTGATATGGTGTAATGTCCATATTTTATTGAAGCCTCAATATGAGGAATTGTACGAAAAAACTTAAACAGTTCTTTTTTTTAGCAATGAAATATTGTAAGCTCTTCTAGTCTACTGTCTACAGCGGAAGCACTCACAATATTTCATCTGAGTAGTTCCTGTTTCTGGAGGATGTTAGCCTGGCACCATCTTAAAATGAAGACTTGTTTAGACTAGGCTATATGCTAACGGAATTTTACAGCAGCTTTTGCAATTTATATCCCTTGATATTATACTATAAATGATCACAAAACACAAGCAAGATTTTTTTTGTATTTTCTTTTACAAAATCTTAATTCATAGCATGATTGTGCCGGTCGAAGGGAAGACAGAAAAATTCCTTCCACACATCCACTCTAACATACAGGCAAGCTCAATCAATGGCATCGACCCGGCTCCTCAGGGAACCCACTCCACCGTCTACTCTGCGAAGACCAGCCGGCTTGTTTCTCAACGCTCCAGCTGATTACTGCTTTGATGTGATGAGGACTAATGCTAGCAAAAAAGCTACAGCTAACGCCATGCTACACCCCCTCGCCTTTTCTCAAATTATACATCTAGCTGGAAAAACAAAGACAGTAAAAGTTCAGCCTGTGGAGGGGCGATGGGGATGCTGGTTATTGACCGCTACAGCATTCTCTCTCCTTCTTCTATCCAGCGTCTCTTTATTTATTTCCTGCAGCTGTCTCACACAATACCGGGGTTAAGTGGCATGGCGCCTCTCAAGCCTCCATTGATGGAGTGTTATTATGTGGTTGCCGTGTCTATTTGACCTGAGGCAGATTGCACTTATTTCCCCTGGCCCTGCGCTCATCTGTCTCTGACATAAAACATCTAGCGTTGTCCATGTCTACGTGTGTTCATGTATTTGTATCTATGCATCAAATGGATGCATCAGCACCGTAATGATGTCCTAAACAAGTGACTTTTGCAACATTTGTGGGATTATTCCAGATCCTGCAGACAGGTCTAAAAGTGACAATTGTGTTGGTCTGGAGCATTATTGGAGCAGTAAACATCCTTTGGAAGGAAACTAAAGTCATAGATCATTTTAGAGAATCTCAAACAAGTTCTCATCATGAGAAATTCATTTTCGTTGCTCCGGATATGATGCTCTAAGGAAATAACAACATTGGTCGCCACCATTGACACAATTCCTCATCCAATGCTGTGGTGAAATTAAATAAATTTGATTCATTTCTTCGTGGGGTTGTGAGAGGATAGAGTCTATTGCAGCTTTCTACTCTGGACTGTGGAATAGGCCTTTGACATCACATTCACGCTTTTTACCTCCACACCTATAGGCATGAAGAGTCAGACCCTGTCAGTCCTCTCGCCTCAAATCAACCCATTTTCTCAACCCTGAACTTTTTTTTCGCAAGATAGTGAATTTATTTAGCTGAATTCACTTTGTATTGTCTCGATTGAATGTTCTTTACTGATGAGAGGCTCTTCAATTGTTATTACCCAATGTCACTTTTTGAGATGTATTCATTGTGGTCGCGGGAAGCAAGACAGACCACCATTCACACACACTCGTCCTTACGGACAATTTCCCCAAGTCCTGAAATCAACCTCTGGATGTTTTTGGACTGTAGGAGAATACTGGAGTGCACGGGGAGAACACACAAACTCCACACAGAAGCTAATCTCTTATCAATATTAACATTTATTTTTCAAAACGAAAATACAAAAATTCTGTCATTATGTGTGTACAACTGCTAAAATATGTCAAGTGATGTCACGTAAATGTGTTATACACATAGGTGAACCCTGAAGGGAGCAGCCGAAAGGAAAATAAGAAGATGACAGGATTTTAATACATTCCCTTTTTGTTTTGTTTTTTCCTTGTTGCATTCCTTTCATTTTAATCTTGACTGTAATGTTGTGATCTCGATGCAACATAGGACTGCCCTAAATGTAAACGAAAAAAACACTTTAAAAAAGGCCTACATATGTCTTTGTGAATAAATGATAAAAGCTGAATGTAGGATACCAAGATTCTGACTGATCTCTTTTGAAGTTTGCCAATGCAATGATGTCAGGAGTTAGGGAAGTTTCAAACACTGCATTCATTTTCAGAAATGTGGGTCCATGTCTGAACCAGGGAAGGTATTCTTTGTGGTGACCCCTTCCTCCTCCTCTAAAATGGAGACCTTACTTTCCAGCTCCATCAGCTGAGTTGGCTACTACTTCAGCTTTTACATATGTGCCAGTGCAGTGGTTAGTCAGTCAGTTCAGGTTGGAACGTCGTCAACCGGTGGCTTTCCCTTTCACTGGTTAAGGTTAGGGGTTAGGGTTCAGTCAGTGGGACCTTCAGGTGGTCCTTGACTCCCTCACATGCCAAGATTTAAAATGTATTATTCTTTTGGGGTCGCTGCTTCACTGCATCCAGGCGCTCTGATTTTCTTCCAAAATAATATAATTGTTTTGTTTTTTATCAAAACCAAGGAGCTCTGGATCTCATCCAGAACATAACTCATCAAAAATACTTCAATCCTTGATAATTTCTAGTGTAATCGCACATCCTTTTTTTTTTTTTTCTTTTTTTTTTTTTTTTACAGCTATTCATGTTTGACAGTATTCAGGTATACTTCTCTGTTAATATTCAATTTTTCTTATCACCTTTCCACCGAACATCCTCTCTCAACTAATGTGCTCATTATTCCTTGACAGCAGAGTGTCCCTGTTTTGAGAAGTGCAAAGACTTCCTCCAAGTCACAAGAAAAGTTATTCACATGGAGTAAATTCAAATTCAAAGCATTCTATTGGGGCTCATTTCTGATTTAGACCAAAGAGTTATGGGGAATCGCTGATGCTGATAAAATTGGGTTGGAACAGCACGATACAGCATCAGTAGTTCGATGCTATATCATAATGCAGTGCTTACTTTTGAAAGGCCACTAGATGGCACTCTCAATTTGAAAATTATGCCTGGTGTCGTCAAGCTAGTAGAATAGTAGCCAAATGTTATAATGCAGAGAGTGCTATCTAGACTTCAAACAACTGATGATGTATCATAAACCAATCACTAGTTAAGACACTAGTCTTTCATGAAGTCAGGAATCTGAGAGATGAGGCTCTAAAATAAGGTGGTGAGGTCTTTACTTTTCAAGACTTAATTAGGAATAACCTTAGAAAACCTTTTTCTTCAGAGGCATTTGATTAACAACATTCTGTGTACTTTCTTTCTAGCACAATGATTGTATCGATTACATGGTGGTAAACAGAAAACCTGACTTGTTCCCTTGTGAGAGAGCCATTATAAAGTCTGACTCATAGCCAGTGAAGGGATTTATGAATAAACATTAGTGTACCAAAAGGGCAGAGCGATTCAACAGTGAGACAGAAGTGACATCATAGATGACTCTGCTGCAGGGCACACAGTCACATGAAAGATAGATTGCAGGGAGCCACATTTCGAAGGATTCTGCAAAGGATAATCAGATCACATTAAACATATTACATTAAATAATTAAGAACTGATCAACAATCAGAGAGACACAAAATATGAACAGTATGTGACAAGTAACATTACCTGTAGGATTGTAGTGGGATCCTCCTGAGGTTTTGTCACCCCCTTGTCTGTACCAGAATCGCTCTGTGGTGTTTGGATGTCCTGACACGTACACACAAATACTAGGAGAAATAGAGACGCATACAATATATAATAGTATTGTTGTTATTTTTTCTGCATTTTTAATAATCCTAAAAATAACATGCCATTCTTGAGCCATGAAAACTGCATTTTAAGAAACATAAAAAAGATATGAGTACAAACAATCTTGTAAAAATAACAATAATACAACCCGTAGCTTCAAGTACTGAAACGCTGCTGCAACGATCATTCGTTTACATACGAGCATAAACGCGATAATAACGAGGTTCAAAATATGAACACACTTCGCCTCATTGGCTGCATCGACAGGATCAATAAGAAACTTAGGTAAATCCACACCATCAGGAAGACAAATAAGAAAGAATAGCAGGCCAAATGATGATTTGTGTGAGCTCTTGTGTAGGTGCAAGTGAGTGTAAAAACACTCCCATAGAATAGTTCTGCCACTACCATAACCGAACATTCACAATGAACTTATCTTTTATACAATTGAATGTTATATGACTTGCAGTCACAAGCAGCCATGATGGGAAGTTCTCGTGTTTACTCTGTGACTAATGTGTACTAAAAAGAAGCAATCAGGTTTCTCTGATCTGTTACACAACAGATTTCACTTGTTCATAGATAAAGTGCTCAGATTTGTTTAGCTGTTGGTGATATTGCTTTGCCTTGTCTGGACTGGGGTCTTTACTGTTGGGGCTACCTCTCACTGAAGCAGTTCCACAGTTCTCGTAGTCTGCCTCAACATGATTCATTATTCATTAACCTATTCATTTTGATGGCACTTTAAAATTCTCTAAGTACTGTTGTCTTCTGGAGAAGGAGGAGGAGGATCCACTTTCATTACTGCTGAAGAAAAAGGGGGCACGAGAAATATAACTGAGGAATAAAATCATAAATAATGATCTGTCAGGAGCTTCAAACCATCACCCTTACACCAATCAGCCATACACCTTTTGTTTCTGTAACATATTTGTGCTAAAGAAAAAAAAAAAATTGGCCTCACCATAGAGATTCTTCAACCATCCATGAGGCTGTAAAGGGAACGTCTGTAAGAAAACAACCCTGTTTGAATTCTGCTTTGCTATCCAGTGCATCATAATGCATAAGGAAGTGGCCCACAAGAGGGAAAGAGAGTGGAAGAGCTGTCTGGAATGTTGTGACTGAGAGCATAAGGAATTGCGACACTCATGCCCCCCTTCAGTAATTATACTAGCGAACCAAATTTAAGAGATTCATTTAATGACATAGATGTTTTCTATACATGTTTGATATTGTTATATGAAGAATCCAGCAGTTGATGACTGGGTAACCTTTGCACCATCATATGAAATTATAAAATATATTGTGTCAAGAGAACAAAGCCGTCTTTAGGCAGCAGAGTTCAGTGCCTCAGGATAAAAAATGTATTTAGTTAATTATCAGTTAGTTATTTAAGAGGCTTCTGTTTGATTGCAAATGAGCTCAGTCTTTGTGTTAACCTCTGCTGCTGGCTCATGTTAAGCTCTGGGGTGTTTGAATTCTTCCCACCGATAAGAGGAGCTGCAGCTATCATAGTCCCAGTGGGAAAACATGTCAGCACAAAAAATACAAAATTCGAGCAGATATCTAAGGTCCAGTTTGAGCTAAAGCTTTTGTTATACCCAATTAATTGTCAAAGCCTTAGATTGACAGTATGTGGGGGTGATTTATTATATATTTGGTTTGACATTATCAGAGCGCATAACAGACAGTGAGGACTCACACATTTACTCACTAAAGATTGATTTAAGCACCACTCTTATCTGTTTCAGCTTAATTTGAAGGGCGTTTCTTACTCAAGGTGACAATGACTGATAGCTTTTGCTTTTCATTACCTTTTGTGCTTTCTACACATGCTAATTGCTAGATCTCACAGAAATCTATCTGATCCTTTTCAAAGTGTAAAGATTTGAGTTGAAATATGATTTATTGCAGTTGAAATATGAAAATGTCGAAAGTTAGATGTTAGAAAATGTCTGATTAAAGCTTAACCGTTTTCATCATTAGTCTACAAATGTTTAATTATTGTTGAAAGTCGTTTGAGAACATTTTAAAATGTCTATAAACTGTTTATCTTTTAACATAGTTCTGTTACAGTGCATTCAAGTGCAAGAACCTTACAGTTTTATCTTGTTATTTATGTTGTTTTTTTGTTTTACTTCCCTCGATTGTAGCCTGTGTGAAGAGGGATAACGGAAGGCAAATTCGTCCAGATGATTGTATCAAACCATCATGACCACCAGCCCAGTGGAGCAAAATAGGTTTTCAACTCAGAAATCACATCATAGAAGTGCAATTACGTGAAGGCTCCCATAGGTTTGAGCCTCGACGGGGAAGTTTTCTTAATCTGTGCTCGTAATCATCGATGAAGAGGTTATTTATCTCGACAGTGGTGGTTCCAAGTGCCTATTTTCATCACGTGTTTAAACGACACAAACACACACAAACAAAGAACTGGAGGCACAACTCGTACTATTTAATTCAATAATAATAAAACCTTAAATGCTAGTTTGATATTTTTGTCTCATTAGAAAATATATTTATAAATCTGAGTAAATCAAATAATTATAATCCAACAATTAAATTTTTTTATCACGTTATAAGCATATTTGTTCCCTGCAATTTTCAATATTTGGCCAGGGTTGTTTAAAGGGTGTCTTATTACATAGATTTGTCTATGTTTAAATATGTGGTGTCAAATCTACCTTTTTTAACCTCCATTACAGTGTATTGAATAGCCTCTGCAACTATAAAGTGGAAACACTGCATTCTAGTGGTAGGATACCTTTACTTTGCAGGTCACAAAATCGAAATGCTGAACGAGAAATAATATATTAATTCAATAAATGTTTGACATTAAAACAAATATAAAAATAAATAAACATTAACAGCGTAGGCATTTTAAGTTTGTTTGGAGGCACATTTCGGAGAGCAAATTCCGTGCAGGCCTTCAGTTTAACACATGATGTAGAACCAAAACAAAATACTTTGAAAATATATACATTCATATGTTCTAGAATCTAGAAGTATATGTTTTCACTGTCATTGTGAAATTAAAAGTAGCACATCAATAAAATAATCACTACATTTCTTCTTCAAACCCAGAAACCATTAAATAAAAATCAAATGAATGAAAAACAAATGAGAAAATCAAATGTATCCAATGCATTTTATGCTTCCGAATATACATTTTAGAGTGGGAGAATGTCTCTCTAGGGGGGGCGGCTGGACGGAGATGAAGGAGGCAGCTGACTTCTCTCTCCAATTACGGGGCAGAGGAAACCATCTCTGACGCAAAGTGCAGCTGACTGTAGGATTGATTATGTTTGTGTGAGTGTAAGTAAATATGAGAAACTCTGAATTGTTCAGATGCATGTATCTACCGCTTGTGTTCCTCCTGGAGTATATTAGCGTTTATCTTTGACACCTCTGCCCGGTGTGTACAGCCGGAGGTGCTGTATGCATGTGCACTGTAATGATGCCTCCGTCTCAGGTAGCAGGAGCCGGCAGGATCACAAGATTATGTTTATGTCTCCCTTGACCACTCTATATGCAGGAGGGGTGTGAGCAAATACACAAGATTGAATAATACATCAGGCTCAGTAGTGTGTAAGGGATTTTGAAAAGGTTCAGTCGGTTCAAGTAAAAAAAAAAAGAATCAGATTTGACTTAATCAGCTCTTTTTTCTCGGGGAGTGAACAGAAATGAGATGAAGATTGGATGAGAAGAGAAGGGTGTAAGGTGGGCTGACATCTTAAAGGACAAATATTGCTGACAAAGAGAGAGCCAAATATGCAGAATGAGTGCTGAGGTGAATGTTCATTATTTCCGATGCCTACGATCACACTCAACTTGGTTTCATAGATTGATGGTGAGAAGAGGATGTGAACTCGGTTGATCAAGTGCATGTGAAGGTAGTGTGCATGTGCATGTCATGTGTAAGTGATGACGAGCTTGTTCACACATTGATGATCTGATGGATTTCATTTGAGTCAAATTAATTTAAAAAATCTACAATAACAATACTTTATTTTATATCCATCTATATGTCTGTCTGTCTGTCTGTGATGAAAATCTGTGGTGGAAGAGCTGCTACGTTCATAGTTGAGCTTGATAAATATGCAGCATTTTATTTAAAGATAGATACATAATCAATTTAAAAGCCCCTGAAATGGTCCAAAAAATGGGACCATTCTGTGACATGACTATTTCCCTATCATTTATCTTCACAACTAGATTCATGAATTAATGTCAGCATTATGCAAGAGTCAGTCTCCAGTAGTGCCAAAGTTAACTTTTGCGACCAGTGGGATGATATCCTGCAGCTCTCATTTGTTGTCAAATTTTTTAAAACAGTTAATGAAATATAATTTGGATCAAAGACGTGCACAAAAAAACAGCTGCAAGACTCAACAGACCGCATATCAACTTCTGGTGGTTCCCTCGACAATTACCCCTGCCTTAGATTCAGAGAAATTCAGGTTAAACTAATGCTGTTTCGGAAAAACAAAATACATATAATTCAAGTTCTAAATTGTCATGAGCACATTTTGAAGAAAGAAAGACTCATCTACAAAGCAAAACACAAACATGTGATTGATTATGACTGCTGTGTTTTTTGATGTAATGCATACATTCACCCACAACTAGATCACCTACAATAATTGACAGAATATCAATTCAAAACTTTCAAAACGATTTATGTCACTATATAAAAGAAAAGATTGTAGCAAAGACAGTGATATCATAATGTGCTAGACCATCTTTATCTTCTTCATCACAGGGTGTGTTGCAGTAGCAGATAATCTGGTGGCAAAATATACAGCACAACCGCCATATCACGTTACGTCTGTGTGTTGCCTCTGTCTCTCTTCAACTGCATTAGAGACATGTAATGAGACATTTATGTGGCGCTGTTAACAAGGATGAACGTTGTGTTGCTGTATAAGAACACGCCAACATCTTCACACACATACAACCCACTGCTATTTCCTCAGTCTAGTCCAGAATTAATCTCTCCAACAACCTTGCGCTGCCTCCTGAGTTAAGACGGTCTTCTAACCAGCCCCGACAGTGTCTCAGTGTCATCTCAGCAGCCCTTCATAATTGCATTAAATAATAATCCAATCTGCTTCTCTGCTATCACCCTGGCTGGCTGGTGAAACCAGCAGGACCTGTCAAGACTAACAAACAGGGAACTAATTCACTTTCTTCAAAAAAAAGACTTGTCACAGACGGAAACTGATGGGGACAATACAGAGTTTATTGATCAGGGTAATAAGCATAATGGCTCGCCTCAAAACTCGGCTATGATTTTAATAAGTTGCTGGTTAACAGATGATGAATGAGATGGGCGTCTTATTGGAAAGCATAACAAGAAACAGAGGCAGAGACAAATGGGGCCCATCTGTATCCAATGTTTCATCCAAATATCCGTGCCAACTGGCTTTATTGCTCCCAATATGGACGCAGGAGGCTGAATAAGTGTCTCGCCATGAGCCAAGGCATATTTGTGTCTATATTTTAAGAAGAAATGTTTTTGCCGTTGGTTAAATTTGAGATGCTTGACATTGACTGTTTTATTTATAGCAAATCATGTCATCAAGTCAAGTGTGTAGCATGTCAACCCAAAAATCATAATCAGAACCACTGATACACCAAAATGTGTACTATATATATATATATATATATATATATATATATATGTGTGTGTGTGTGTGTGTGTGTGTGTGTGTGTGTGTGTGTGTGTGTGTGTGTGTGTGTGTGTGTGTTTGTGTTTGTGTGTTTTCTTCAACGTATTATGTCCAGAAGGCAGCGTAGGTGCCAGTCCCACAGGTGCTCCAGGGCCCAATCACCCACAACAACAGCAGTATCTGTTGGCAGCAGACAACATGGTGAAACATCAACTTGTCTTGTTGTTGCATTGTTCCATCAATCACTACTGTTTTTCGCTTTTCACAATATATATTTTCGAAACATGCAATATCCACATTGGCCTTAATGAAGTCACAGTTAATGGAACCTTAAAGTGCAGATTAGAGAAGCTTTGAATTACTTACAGCAATCATACTTATTACAGGGTTGCTGAATACATGGATTGCCTCACTTTGCAATTTACCACTCGATCGCAAAGGTAAATACTTGATTGATAAACAGCATGGCAGATTAGCTGCCTTTTTCCTGACACTAACCCCAAACACACAGCAAAAGCATAAATGCCTTTAGTATGTGTGGTCTATGTGATTAATATTGTATATTCCGTGATCGACAAACTGCTTACATGCACTGGACTGACCAAGACGAAAGTAATGTCAACTATGTTTCTGCATACCTAACATGTTGTGTATGGTATTTTATTGAGCCACAAATAGATTTATATGGGTGCTAAAGAGAAAGACTACATCCAACTGAAGAGAAATTGGTGCTTTCTTTCTTTTTTGCTCCTTACTTTAACTAGTTCAGTCCGTCTCTCTTCACGCTTCACCTTTATGACCCAAGCTGGGTGCTCATGGTCCATCTTTCAGCCTTTAACCAGCGTTGTGCATGCCCGAGCCTACATTGCCATGCCTCTGTGAGACTTACCCATCTTCAAAGCATTACATTATATACCATGCCTGGTACAGGTAACAAGTACTTCAGAAGTTTGTTGGAACTGACTCTTGAAGTCAATGTTGCTATACCTGACGATTAATTCATCACATCTGATCATTGTAACTGAATGTCTCTGGAGGACAAGAGCAGTGAAAATTGTCAGTTGCCCTCTCGAACTAAAGGTTGACAACTTGTGATCTGGTAACATGTGTTGGTCATTCAGACAGAGGATTGATCCAAACTCGTAATCCCTTGAACAGAGTAAGAAGCAGATCTTCATTCTCATTCAGTCTTGAACACAGTCATCCCAGGTCACCCTGTTTCATAGATTGATGTTGGCTGGGGTTTCATACTAATCTGAGTTAGACATTTTTATCTTAAATAAATTCTAAAACTTTCCCATTAAGTAAGTGCACCTATATTTAATCGTCTTAAAGAAAGTGTTGTATCAAGGGTGAGTTATCTCTTCAGTGGCATGACATTGACATGATCGTTGTCAAAGTTGACCATTGTAATACAAATTCTTCACTATCTTTCTTCTTAAAAAATAAATACATTACATGAGTTGCCCTTGTACTGTTTGAAGTGTATTATAATCAATCTAAGAGCCTCTGATCAGTAAAGTACATTAAATCATAATATCTTGAGAGTTCAGTTACAGAGATTGACTCAAAATATTGTTTTTTTATAATGAATTGATCAGGCCATTAATGACACTACATGATCCAAGAAAAAATATTGGTGAACCAATGAGTCACTTTCTTTGTCATCAGGTCAACACATATACAATAACTGGATTCAAGTAAATGTTCTGATCAAGTTCAAGTCATCAGAGTAATGAGCAACATGTTCATACTTAATTGTGTCGTATAATGCAATATTGGCTCATGTGGTTATATTAGTCACATCAACATGCAATGAACATATCTATGAATCACAATATATTAATTAATAAATGAAAGTATGTTTTGCATTGTTATTGTTGACAGATCATTTTGACCTGTTAATGTTAAAGTTGATTGCATGTAAATTTGAGCATCCCTGACATATGGGGTAATAAATATTTACAAAATATTTTATATATATATATATATATATATGGTGACATTAATTAAATGTTATATTGCATATAATGTTAATGTAATATAGACTTTTTTATGTGTTACTTCGACCAGCGGCATTGACCTCCATTGTAAATTGTGTTAAAATAAATTAAAGTAACAATTGCATGATAGTCTCTTGAAAAAAAAAAGCTCATTGAATTGAAAGAGAACTCTGCAGCTTTCTTCAAATATTAATTAACTGTTCTGTTTTTCTTTCACATTCACCAAAATTAAAAACTAAATGTGACATTGATATAAATATGAAATGATTTTAAAAAAGCCACTCATACTCAGCAATTCCTCATCAAAGTTAATTAGCACACAGCTGTCATCCATCTCATCATTAGAAAATACAGAAATAACAGCAAATACACGGACAAAATAAGCATATCCTCTGCTTAAATTCCAATCAAACACACCCAAATGTGTTTGTATAAAAGCGCAACTAAAACTTTGTAAGGCAAACAGAGAAGGTTCTTTTTATTTCTGTATTAACTTACCTTCACCAGTGACAGAGACACAAAAAGAGAATCACATGGTATTGTGTTCATCCTGTGCTGAGGTATCTATTGTCCAATGACAATTTTTAATCAAGTGCAAGCTGGTGGTTGTGGTGGATTACATATTGGATCTGATAAAAAACAGAACTGCACATCTTTATTTTTTGTTGCTTAAGTTAAAAATCTTTGTATTATTATACAAATATTATATCTTAGGATCATTGATTTATTACTTACCCTGTTTAAATTTGCTCCACACTACAATTGCAGCTTTAGCACCCTGCCAAAAGCACACAAAAACACCACTGTGGCAAGGAAGCAGAAACCTTGACAGGGCGAGGCTTCTGGCAAGCAGACTTTTTCCTAATGGATACTGATGCAAATATATCAATACACACCAAAGCAGACTCAATGGGGGGAGAAGATACTGAGGAGAGTAAGGGGGTAAAGGAGGTAAGGTGTGATTGTGCATAGGTATATGTATGAGAGAGAAAGAGATACGCCACCTGTAGCCATCTACAGGAAAGGCAAGGGGGGAACCCCAGGGAGGCAGGAAGCTGCCAAGACCCAGTGACACAGAGCCGTGCCATTCCCACAGCCACAGCCCTTCACACCGCACTGGGCACAAGGGGAAGGCAGCATTTAATCGACGGTCACAGAGAAAAGATGCCACTGCCGCCGTGGACGTCCACCCAAAGCCGGGCAGAGTCGGAAGCACTCACGTATCTGGGCGCCACCAATGGACTTGGTCACACATAGCAGGTGCATGTCTACAGTAAGTGGCAGTAAGACTCTCTTGTGTCAGGTGGAGCCTATCTGGTGAAGTCTAGCAGTAGTATATACTGTAGTTCTATGATTCATTTTATATTGGATTAGCTGTTACTTTTTATTTATCTTCTTAGTGAAGAAGTTGTTACATATTTGACTCGAGAAGTCAAGTAAGTACTCAGAGAGTGGTCTTCTTCCAATTTTGAGGTTGGTATGCACATAGAGTTGTGTTCAGAAATAAGTATATTCTGTTAACGTGAATGGAATCTTCTAATGATGTATTTTTGTCAAATTATAGAACGCAACTGCATGTATTCTGTAGGTTCAGAGAAGCCAAAGAGTAAGTAGTTAAATAAGGCAGTTTTAAAACATTGATGATTTTTAATTGTCTGTCTGATAAATGGAAGATCTGATAGTAGTTAGTTGGTACAATGGGCTTGTTCTGTGTCAAGGAGGAGTCAGATTTGGAATCATTTTGCAACTGGGTCAGATATTTTCATTGGCAGACCAGGTGATAACATTCAAAGTTTAAGGCTTTATTTCCTACTTGTATCTTTGTTGTAATATATATATATATATATATATATATATATATATATATATATATGTATATATATATATATACAGTATATATATAATTAGTCTTTTTCGTGGTGTTATATTTTCCTAAGTAGAATTCATAAAATGTTGAGTTTAAAGATTTGAAGCAAGAAAGTTTGGGAATGATGGGAATCATCCTGAATAGATAATAGTTTTTTGGCAGATACAGATACATACATTTTCACTGTTGGCATTCATTCGGTAAGTGATGAAGGTCATTTTATCCAGCGATGTCAGATCGTTCTGTATCTTCTGAAGTAGTGGAAAACAGCAGATAGATTATGGGAAATGTGATGCCTACTCTGATGTGATGTAGACACAATGTAACACATTTTTATTTGTCCTTTCACAATGGACAGAGAAGGTTTCAATTCACTTCAGGGTGATTATAAAACTATAGAAGAGGTGAATGACCGCTTCTACAACATGAAACAGCAGATGAGATATAAAGCATATGAGAGACATTCTCCACACCTCCATAAGTCTGTGTTTCAATGCACCAAATAACTGCTGATGTAAAGCATCGAGTAAAATTATACATAACCACAAAATCCTGTTTACCAGTGTATGTGTGGTCTTTGACAGGTTACTGTAGGTTCCATTCCTCATCTGTACTACTTTCTCGTTTGTGGTTTTAAATGTCTTTATTAAAAAAACAAACATTCGTTTGACCTAATTTGTTTAAATGAGTGTCTGATCATCAGGATGGCAATAGACAGATATAAGTGCCAGCTGTGTGAAACCATGACACTAAGTTCAATAAAATGTATTAAGAGTTGTATTTACCACTTCACTCCAACCTAAGAATGTATTTACTTAAAATTAAATCAGGACTGTTCTACTCTTGTATTATTCTGATTTAGAACGAAAGCATCGATAACAACAGAAATGTTAAGTAAATTGAACACATATGAATCCACAGCATACAACTGTATCTTGGTTGTAGTAAATTGTGTGACTACGTATTTGTATCCAGTCTGTGTGATCCTGACATTCTGTGGTGCATGTTCCGAGGTTCAGCAGTAAATATTGATGCAAACACTGTGCATGTTACATTCCCGCTGTTATTGATCTGAATCTCTCAGGCTAATGATGCTTCTGCAGACACTGTGTCGACTGGAGTCAGCGAGGTAAACAAGTTTACTGACTACACAAATCTTTGATCAGATCATATAATCATAAAGAAATTTGAGATTATTTTGGTAAGCTAAATTTGATGTTTCTATCCGTAAATATATATATATATAATTAGTATATATATTTAACATTTTTCGCGATGCAAATCATTATAATATAAATGATATTGTAGTCATCTGTTTTGAACCTTGAATTAGTTATTTTCTTCTTCGTCCCACCCATATGTCAATCATGTCGCATATAATGACACACACCTGGAACTAATCCTGCTATTACCTGCCACCTGTTTAAAAGCCTCTCAGTTCCAGCATTGTGTGTCAGACTGTCCATATGCCAACATCTCTTGTTGTTCCTTTTGCTTGAGATTATTCTACTAATTTTCCACACAGATTTGTTTTTGAACCTCCATATTAAGTCTTTGTATTCTCTAGTTGATCTTTCTGTTCCATGTTTGTTACCATGTTGTCTTTTTTTAAGCTGGTAAAATAATTTTCAGTGAATAACTGAGTTATTTAAGTCTCTATGACCATAAGGCCAATCATCTTATTCAATATCTGCAAACTTGAATAAAAAAAAATCAATTGGTCCTCCTACTACACAAAAAAAAAAAACATCCTTCTAGGATCCATACTGCTTTCTCAGAGTTGTGATGATATAAGCTATTATCTTTTATATAACTTGTCAAGAGGCTTGTCAGGACAAACTCAAATTCCCTAAAGTTTTTCAAAGTCCTTCTTCAATCCTTAAGTTTGGCATATGAAGCCTCCTTGTCCCTGGACCATTGTTAAAATGAAAGGCGGCATCAAACCGTTTGAGCTGCAGAGAGGCCACGCACCATATGGTGACGTCTTGCTACACGGCCGCTGATGTGGCCTTCAAAGCCCATTGTTTCCGCTTTGTTCCATCTTCAAAGAGAATTCTGGTCTGTCTGGGAAAGCAGTGTGTCAAACCTTGCATTTTGCCAATGGCCTTTGTGAGACACAGTTTGTTGTCCATATGAATTAAACTTGACATAATTATGAACATGCACGTTGGCAAATTGATGAATTTTTATTTAATTTTTTTTTTTTTATTATAGTGAAGTTATGGATTATTTTTCACTCTGCAGTACTGTTTTAAGTGCCTGAGTTTTGTTCAGATTAGGGGTTGGTGTTTTAATTAATGGACCAAGTCATAAAATGAGAACTTGAATGATAACTGAGCGCAAGATTTATTTTTTGACCTTCAAGATGAACTCTAATATAGTGAGGAAACGCCAATGACTTTCTCATGAGTGCAAAATGAATTTACAAAAGGACTGCATGTGGCTCTCTGGCTGTCAATAACCCAGGTGTGCTGTAGCTTCAAGTCATTTGGGGGGAAAACTCCAGACACAGTACTTGTAGTCGTGAAGTCAGGGGCCTCACCTGCCATGATAATCAAAAAGAAAGTGACATGAATTAACATTAAAACCAACACATGTGCAAATTTTGACATTTTATTAGGTTATCCAGCAACAACTTTCAGGTGAGGGATCAGAGTGCTGTAACTCACCTCTAGGTCCGTAGTTTACCAGTTATTTCAAGCTACCTTGTTGGCTTGAACGGAAGAACAAGACTCACTCTTTCACTTTGTGTAGTTGCACTCTTGTATTTGGGTGTTTTGTAGTTGTAGCCTTTTTGTTAAACTATTATGCTGCCCTTCTTGGCCATGTCGCCCTTATCAAAGATTTTGAGCTCAATGGGTCTTTTTATCTGGTTTAATGAAATATAATCCATTGAAGACACAACGATGTCCCAAATAAAATACTTAAGTTTGAAAGTATTGAGTTCCAGTAAAACAAAGTCAAAAGGATTCGGGAACCTTATGAATCTTACTGGCAGCAATTCCAAATTGAGAAGTGTTCTTCAGGCTTTCAAAAGTAAGTATTTTTATTCTTTGTAGCAAAACGTTTGGTGTTCCCCTAATTGTTGGAATGTCAAATCTTCTGCATAAGTCAAGTTTACTGAAACGTGGTTGCTAAGAAGCAAGACTTTTTTTTTTTTTTTTTTTTTTAAATCTTCTGAGCGACTCATATTTACTTTGGAATAGGAACATTACAGATGGCTGTTTAATTCTATTTTACTTTTCTATTAACTCGGCTTCAATGAATGACATACTCTTACCTCATGTTACAGGCACGTTTCTTCATTGAAACATGAGAATGCTATCTCATTTATCTCTTAAGAAAAGGGGACCTTTTTTCTAAAAGGCAGTATAGTGTAGGGTGTGTAATCACTGAACTCCTGCTGTCATCCTCCAATGTGCATTGATCGCTTATTGAAATGGCTTCAGTCAGGTGAAAAAGCAATCATTATGTTTGCTTCTAAGCCGGATCAACAGCAGTAGGAATCCCACCTCCGTACCAGTCTGTTCAGGGAGTTATGACTAATCACGGGCTGCCAAGTATACGTAGGTGTTGTTGGCTTTTTACAGATGTTTGAGAAACAATGACACTGCTTTTTGCATACCAACGTCTCAAAAAAAACAAAACATTTCAATACAGTCAATGAGGCTGATATTATTGGTTGGGGCCTCGAGGCAGCTGACGCTGTATCATGATACAGTTTGAAGGGAAACTAAATGGCACTGTCGGTGAAAATGATGGCAGATTTTAGGTTTGAGTAGATCATAACCAAATGATAGAATCTTATAGTTCTATCCAGTGGCCCTTTTAGAAGGGCAGTGAAATTGCATTACAACATGCTACTCTGGTTTATGACAAAATATAGCTTTGTCTTAATCCTCCCATGAGTGAGAATTCTAATGTAAATTAAAAGAACTGGTCGTAATATATTGACTGTTTAAAAATGATGGCAGGTTAACTTTAGTTGGTTGATCAGAGCCAAATATTATAATGCAGAGTGACCTCTAGTGGCCTTTTGACAGTGTATTGATGCAGCATCAAACTAATACTGTATTATGAGGCCTCATCAACCCATACCTAGTGTTCAAAATTTGAATCCGCTTGGAGACTATCCTTGCTATTCGTGATGCATTGAGGCCACTAGATGGCACTCTTAAGTGAAAATGATGCCAGGTCTAAATGAATTGGTAGATGTCAAAGGATTAGAAAGCAGAGGGTGCCATCTAGTGGCGTCTATAAAATTAAGACACGGTGACAAACGGCAGATGCTTGATCGTGTTGACTCCTCAACTCTTCACAACTTGCTACAATATCTCAGGACGGTTGTACCAACAAGGATGTAGGCTTGATTTTCAAATTAAACTGGGAGCCTTGGCCTCTACCATGGATCAATGTAAATCCTAATGTCTGGACAAGAGGACATTGTTGGGCCTTTATTTTGGCGTAGAGCCGGTCAGTTTTCCCATCTGAGACCAGATCCATATGGCCCTTAATGTAACTATGGGGATCTTCTCCTGAGATCTGTATTGATCACTAGTTTACATGGCGATTTCCCTGCAATCCGACGACTGCCTCCCCTTATTGTGGCATCTGCTTTTTTGAGGAGTTTTCCCGAGTAGAAACACAATCTTGTGGATCAATTATGTTTATGCTGCTCATTAAAGCTTTCAATTTTCACTACATTAAAGTTTAATATTACTGGTTTTGGTTTTACAGGAATCCATTTGCTTGGTGTTAAATGATTTAAAAATGGTATATTGTGAAACCTAATACATGGTAGTACTAGTAGTAAATCGCTGCTATAATATTTCACCCCGTGCATCATCAAATATCTTTACCACATTGTCAAACAGTTTAGACGGTTGTTTGTTGGATGATTAAACGCACTCACTCGCACACTTTTCTAAGAAACCGATAACGAATGCCAGCAAAACCGAGGGGCAGTTCTTGTTCTGTAGTTGAGGACAAAAGTGCAGAACACTTTTAACAGTAATTCATTCTTCCATGGTGGAAGTGTCCATTTAAACATTCTGCTGAAAGCAGGAGATGCAACACTAGAGGATGAGCAACATTGCCCCAGTGTGGACATATGAGGCGCTTCAATTGTATTAAAAGTAAAGATTTCATTATTTTAGCCCGCAGGCGGTTGTTTGGATGAACATGAATAAATCATACTAGTGTTTATATACCATCAAATTTACAATTCCTAGTCTGATACATCCCCACAGGTTTCTTTGATGGAACTGCAGGCATGTTCCTGCATGAGCAAAATTATTTTGGATCCAGATTGTGTAATTGTTTACATATTTTTATTAAATTTTTCTTGAATGCATATTAAAACTAGTTTACATCTTATATTAAAGAGGTTTTATATCCCTATGTAAACTTTATAATGAATGACTTTATATAAATATGTAATGGCCCGTTCTCACTTTATATTAAAATTCTTATTATACATTTATGTTAACTTCTCATTCATGACCTTGCTCTATGGCACTCTAGAATGTTACAGTTTACTGAGAAGAATAATGCTGTACGTTTACATTAAGGGGCTTCATATTAGATGGTCTTTGACATAAATAAGGAGAGACATAAGCTCATTGTTTCAATGTTCTCATGACGCGTGGTCTAATGTATTAAGCGGCGCAAAACTGCAGAAAGGAGGGTAAGTAAACATGTCGGCCTTGACGAAGCACAAGCAAGCCCACAGTTACAAGCCTCATCTGCCAATAATTATCCTAATTTTAGCTGTAATGTGGGGTATATTTGTCATTGTTGTAGTTGATGTAAATGAAAAACCCAGTAAATTTAGAAGGTTTTGTCTGTCTCCATTTGGCCGATGAATAATGTTTACATTTTTTAGGGAGACGATGCATGCAATACAAGTATTAAACAAATGCAAAGATTTGTATTGGATTCAGGTCTGGAGACTGGCTAGACCAATCCAGGACCTTGAGATGCTTGCTTCGGAGCCACGCCTTAGTTGCCCTGGCTGGGTGTTTCGGGTCATTTTCATGCTGGAAGACTTGTTGGCCAAGAGGTCACGATTCATGGCCCCATCCATCCTCCCCTCAATACGGTGCAGTCAGTAGTTTTTTGAAACGATGTTGTAGGATGGCAGCCTTTCTTCAACCATGTTGATGGGTTTCAATCCAAAAGTGTCATGATCCAGGTTATCAACGTGCAACATGAGTGTGGTGCCGCCGTCTAGGCAATGGCTGCTTATCTAGTGTTTACAATTGTCACTTCCGGTTTATCATCGTGCATTGATTCACTTTTCAAAGCTAGCACTCGACCAATCAAATTGGCCATTGAGCCGGACGGACACTAGCTGATTTTATGTACTTCTGCAGCTGAGGATCAAGCCTATATAGCATTTTTTTTTTCACTACTAAAAAGTGTTAAACTTTTTAAAATGGCCTTACTTTCGGCTGCTGAATCATTATAATTGCAGATGTCAAACTTTCTACATCTCAAAATATTTGTTAATGCTGTGTTGAGTGAGGATTGACATTCAAAAGTCTAGTATTTTTATGACATGGAGACAGCCTGTGTACGCAGAAATCAAATTTTGCAAACGTAGCCATGGCTTGTCGTACATCTCTGAACTCTTACCTTTTGAAAGCCATGCAATACATCAAGCAGAGCAGGTTTATTGGCGGCCTCCAGTTTGTTGGGGCGTCGGAAGCATTCTGGCTGCCAGCTCTTTAAAATCAAAATCAATCGCCTCGTAGTACTTGGAATCGAAGCTATTCACCAGAGTTTTTAGGTACATCAAGAGAGAAGAGTTGGAGTTTAATATGAAACATCTGCACCAACATAATGGCAGTAATTAAAAAGCAATCAGTGCCAGCTACTAAACTGGCAATATGAGTCAATTAATGGGAGGTAAATGAACTGTCCTAACAGTCATTGTGTCTGACAAGGAAGCTGAAGGAAATGGAAAGCATTTTTGACTCATCTAAAACATGTTTGTTTTATTTCAATACTTATTTGTGTTTGGAAAAATTGTGTGAAGGGACTGAAACTCCCACTTTGACTTAACCACTTAAAAAAAAAGGCTCTTGGTTCTGTTTTCAGTATTTGTTTTTTCTTATTGGGTTAGGTTTTCACAAATCATTGAGTACCAGTTTGTGTTGTTTGATTCAGTGTAGCTTCCAACATTGAAGGGATGCATAGTTTTACGGGTTTTTTTTTTTTTTTTCTCTAAACACAAGATTTCTCTTGTCCACAATGTCTGTGCATACATTTTTTTTTTCCTGTTCAAAATTAAATGTGAAAAGTACTGCTGAAGATGACCCATACATTTCTTAAAGAGGCTGAAATCAACATAGTTTACTTTTTCCCCAGGTTGAGCAGTGTAATGCAGTCTGATCACATTGTTGCTGCATGCATTGCAGGGTTCAGGAGGGTTAAAATCTTTGAGAAAATATTTCAGTTCTGCACAAGACTTCTAACTCTTCCCACTCGTGATGCCACATGCTTGTGATTTGCACCAAAAGCTGATATTAACATTTGCGCTTGTGCAATAATTGACGCATATATTTCCCAGTAAGTCTTTCCTCTTAGGGGGCAGATCGCAATGTGATCAACAGAGCCTCTTGACAACCATGGAAAAAAAAACTTCCCACACGTTTTTAACACTATCAACCTCTGCATAACCATTCACAAAGTAATGACTCGTTTGTTCCTCGCCACTGTTAAAGGAATCTCTGCTTGTGGGCTTCCCATTGTAATCACTGGATGGAAGGTTCGGAGAACCTCTTGTACAGTTTTCTGGACAGGGGATTTCAAAAGAAATTAACAGACAGGTTTGTCCGAAACGTCTTCATATATGCGGATGCAATTGTAATACAAAGGGATAAACTCTGGTTTCTTTAACTTAAAAAAAATTAAGAGAATAACTCGTCTGCTTTTGAGCATGTTTCACTTTTGTAAAACATTGGTGTAAAGGTAACCCACACAAATTGATTTTCTACTTTTATGTTTATGATTTAAGTACTTTATGTTCATTCACAACTTTAAATATTAAAACTTTCACTTTTTTTCCAACTATTTTCAAAAATAAGAGTCCTAAAAGATGAGTTCTGATCCGGAAGGGGACCTCATTCCTCCCTTTCACAAGAGACTTGATCGAAGACTGTCTTGTTACAAGGCTCAATATTTTCCAGTTCTAAAGTCAATTGAGGTTTTTTTGGGGGGTGGGTTAATAAATTTTGACTGAAATTTTCTTTCATAACTGCCCCTCTTTACTCAAGGTCAAAGGTCTTGGTTAAATACCCTCAACATCTGGATTAAACTTTACAGGTCAAAAATGTAGAAGTGTTGTATTCCTTATAAAAATGTATTTTCAGAACATCTAAGTTCTGGTAGATTTAACTTTAAAATTGCCTCTAGGTAAAAAATACCTGAAGAAAAGGGACACGACCCTTGATTTTATAGTACAAGGGAAACTATTGCATTTATGTGGATAATTAATTGGCCTTATTAACTATAAAACACTAGTTTGAATCAATCTCATTAACTTACTACTAGTGTCATTATCTGTTCTTAACTGAGTAAGATGCTCTTAAATTGACACAATTAATCACACAAACATAGACGCGCACAACGACTAACGTTTTATCAATTTATTTGAAAGGATGATTGACAAAAATGAGTATTATAGTAAGTATCATAACTGAGAATAAAAGGGAAAATAATCATGTATGAAATCTTAATGGACTACCCGCATATTGAACAACCCAAACACTTCAATTTGTTCAAAATGAAGTGATCAGCTTCTTGACGGTAGATGGTGAATGGCGGTTTAGGCAGCAGATGGAGGTGGCAAGCGAGTAGATGCCACCGGAGTTGGAGGTGAGGATTGGGATGAGAAGATGACTGAGGATGACTATGAAACGGTCAGGAACGAAGGAATGCAACTTCTTTGGACAAGGGGTCCAAGCGATTGCGTTCGGTCCACTGACCGTTCAGATGAATCGGTGTCGGCTTCCTGGTTGTAGACGCCTCGAGTGCACAGCGCTGAACGCCTGGAATGCTCACTTTGCTGAGGGAAAGTCTTTTAGGTCAGGAACACTTGCTTCTTACGGGGAGGTAAGGATGATCAGGGGTCTAAGGATTCGAACCGTTGTTTGCTGCTTGATGGAGATTCGGAGACGTGCTGCGAATATTGGAACAATCGGACCAGTCCAGGAGGAGCCTCCGGTCTCTCTCCGGCAGCGCTGTGGCCAGGTCTAGCCACAGGTGCCGGTGGCCCAGCTGTCCAGCGTCGCGTAGTCCCCCTCCCAGGATCGCGTACGCCTGCGACATCCGGAGGAGCGCAGCCACCGAGTCCTTGACTTCCTCCAACTCCGAAGGTCCAAGGTCGTCTCGGTCCACGGTGAGCCTGTCGAGCGCACCGCACAGGAGAGCCATGTTGTTTGCGAGGGAGACCACCTGCGTCCCCCACCCCCCTGTAGGATCTGTTAAACAACATTGCCGTCAACCTGTCTTCAGCTCTAGGCAGAGCTACAGGGCGGCCTGGCCACAGTCGAGCTCCCGGGTCGAGGGCGGCACGTACCGTATCCGAGGGCTCCGGGACACCGCGCCGCCCGTCCACACGGCAATAGGGTCCGTAGGATCCTACGGGAGGCCCTGAAGCCATGGGAGAAGCAGACCCTCGCCGCGCAGCCCCAGATCTCGTCCAGCTTAGGACAGATAACCCCCGGAACCGTAGGCCTGCGCGCTTCGTTCCGCCCGACCTTCACTCCGCATGTAAACGGTGGTGGCGCGAGTGGAGGTGCGGGGGGGAGCTCGACCTCCATGCGGTTCGCCGCGGCGGTGAATATGCGCGGCAGGACGTCAAGCGGGTAGCGAGGAACCGGCCCGGCTCCCCCGACCGCTTCAACGTCCCCCGGCTCGGAACCGAACAGGGTGCTCGGATCCGCCTCATAACACCGCCGGTCGTCCTCATCGTAGTCGGCCCACGACCTGGCTGGAGGACGCGGCGTGCGCCGACGGGCCTCGTATGCTCCCCGTCTCCTACGGACCTCCTCGGGAAGCATACGGCAGGCCCCACAATCCGCAAACGCGTGATCTGGGCCTAGGCAGACGAAGCAGAGAGCGTGTGTGTCCCCCCCTCCCCAGGGGGGTGTCACACGTTAGGCACAAAGACACATCTACGTCCACGTTCATGCTCACGTCCGCCATGCTGTATCCAGGAGCTTTCTCGCTGAGTTGGAAATGGAGAGTGCGGCGGGTGCTTCCCGCCTTTATAGGAAGTGGACTGCCCCCTGCTGGGTGGCGAGTTCATTAAGCTTTCTCAGAGACGAGGCGGTGCCTCGGGGTAAACCAATAGCGAAGCCGTTGGGCGGAGCACCAATGACGTAGAACCCTCCTCTGCTGGTTTAAGACCGCAGATACCGGTTGATGCGTCTCGAATGAAGGGTTTGCTGGGACAAAGAAAGTGAATGTCCTTGGTGAGGGTGCACATCTTCAAATTTGGCGCCAAATAT